>NW_024070207.1:4393301-4700193 GCF_014754425.2 Oryx dammah | reverse complement strand
TCACACCAGTCAGAATGGCTGCTATCCAAAAGTCTACAAGCAATAAACGCTGGAGAGGGTGTGGAGAAAAGGGAACCCTCTTACACTCTTGGTGGGAATGCAAACTAGTACAGCCACTATGGAGAACAGTGTGGAGATTCCTTAAAAATCTGGAAATAGAACTGCCTTATGACCCAGCAATCCTACCGCTGGGCATACACACGGAGGAAACCAGAATTGAAAGAGACACGTGTACCCCAATGTTCATCACAGCACTGTTTATAACAGCCAGGACATGGAAGCAACCTAGATGTCCATTGGCAGATGAATGGATAAGAAAGCAGTGGTACATATACACAATGGAGTATTACTCAGCCATTAAAAAGAATACATTTGAATCATTTCCAATAAGGTGGATGAAACTGGAGCCTATTATACAGAGTAAAGTAAGTCAGAAAGAAGAATACCAATACAGTATACTAATGCATATATATGGAATTTAGAAGATGGTAACAATAACACTATATGTGAGACATCAAAAGAGACACAGATGTATAGAACAGGCTTTTGGACTCTGTTGGAGAAGGCGTGGGTAGGATGATCTGAGAGAATCGCATTGAAACATGTATATTAACATATGTGAAACAGATTACTAGTCCAGGTTCAATGCATGAGACAGGGTGCTCAGGGCTGGTGCACTGGGATGACCCAGAGGGATGGGATGAGCAGGGAGGTGGGAGGGGGGTTCAGGATGGGGAACACATGTACACCCGTGGCTGATTCATGTCAATGTATGCAAAAACCACTACAATATTGTAAAGTAATTAGCCTCCAATTAAAATAAATAAATTTTTAAAAAATGATTCAAAAGAAAAATAAATAAATAAGAGCTTGTCTTTTCTCCATTGTAAAAAAAAAAAAAAAAGAAGAAGAAGAAGAACACTGTATAAACTATTAGCCAATCTCTACCCCTTCAAAAGTATTTATCAGCATATTACCCACAGGAATTGCCCCGGGTACTTTTGAGGAATTCAAAGAATGAGATCAGTCCTTGCTCAGACTCTAGTCATACAAATTAACAGGTGCAACTTGTCAGAGAAGAAAGAGGGGCAGTGAAAGATTTACTAGCTGATGTGCATGTCTGTGCATAGTCTGGTGTGTCGCAAGGTATTTAATGAAAATTGTATTTAAAGTACAGATATTTGAGTATGTTTAATTTTTTCAAAGACAGTTTTCACTCCAAGTGATCCTTCTAATGACATCACTTTCATTTACTTACATTCCATTTATGGTGTTTTGAGTAAGAGCTAAAGTGGCAAGGTTACATGCAGAAAACGGTATTGCATATAACTCTGGTCATATTCAAAGGTAGGTGACTAGACAGCAACAGTCTCTATCCTGTAGGTTGCAAGAGTCTTAGAGTATTGCACTCAGAGTGGCTCAGAGTAGAGTCTCAGGCACCTGCTGCTACCAGAGTTTGTCTTGCTCAGGGCTCCTCATTCTGTGGTGTTTGTTACCCTCCCTCCTATCATCATCCCAACTTCCTGTCTAGAAACTGGACATCTAGACTTTACTCTTAGGGTTTATTCATTACTAATCAAAGCATTTTAAAAATGTCATTTTTACAAATTCTTCTTTTGTGTCTCGGACCATGTCTTTTGGGAATGCTTGTGGACCCACAGTGAGATGCAGAGATGAATTCTCATTTGCCAGACAGCTTGTTTCATATTGAGGTAAGGGAAGTTTGGGACAAAAACTATGAAAGTTTATCTTAAGTAAATAGTGAAGCCGAATTACAAACATATAGAGGGACATCACCTTCCCTCCAAGGTCACATTATAACTGTGATATGATATGATAATGGAAAAGTCTAGCTATAGGAGTCTAAATTTCTCTACTTTTGAGATGGGTTAGGTAACAGTGACTGCCCTTTTTATTGATGGATTCTGAAGGGCCACCTCATGCAAAGAGTTGACTCATTGGAAAAGACTCTGATGCTGGGAGGGATTGGGGGCAGGAGGAGAAGGGGACGACAGAGGATGAGATGGCTGGATGGCATCACTGACTCGATGGATGTGAGTCTGAGTGAATCCCGGGAGTTGGCGATGGACAGGGAGGTCTGGCGTGCTGCGATTCATGCGGTCGCAAAGAGTCAGACACAACTGAGCGACTGAACTGAACTGAACTGAACTGAACTGAGGGGTATTCAGCTAGCACTTCTTAAAGGGGGTTAAATAAATCCTAAGCAGTAGTATAAACAAATTTCACTTAAAACTATGAATGATGGAATCTGTGCTTCATTTATCATTTCTTTCAATGCAAATATTTCAGAGGCAGCCAGTCATTTTTTCCGCTTTCATGGAAAATTTGCAACTCCGAAATCATTCTTTGGGTTCTTTATGCCTTACTGCTCAGTCTATCATCGAATGTTGAGATTGGTGCCTGATTCGTGGTTCTGTGTCTGTTTCTCAGCAATCTGTTAGGAACTAATAGTACAGCAAAGGGTACTCTGATGAAACAGCATGGGCCTGAGGTTGAAAATGCAAGTTAGGCTGAAAAAGGTGAAGGAATGTAGGCTGTGAGTTCAGTTTGGAAATGCAATCAGTAGCCATACAATGGGAACTTCTAGGTCTCAATAAGCCCCAATTTAATATTTGTTACACTTTTTAGAATATACATTTAATTTTTCATCTATATATGCCTGCCTAAGGTTCTGGTACCCACGCACTAATCACAAACCCAGCTTACAGCTTTTCCCATTAAAGGATGTTCTATTTCTCATGCTTGACTGTTATGATTGGATGGCTGCATTGCAGGAGGAGAAAGCACTCTTAAATGAAGGAAGAGATCAGCATCACAAATTCCATTTCAAAATACTTTGGCTAGGGACCTCCCTGGTGGTCCAGTGGTTAAGACTACACATTTCCACTGCAGGGAGCATGGGTTCAATCCCTGGTTGGGTAACTTAAGATCCTGCATGCCATGCAGTATGGCCCCCCAAAATATTTTGGTCCACAGAATTTGGGTTGGATCTGCCCATATTATCAATGTTTCACCTACATATGCCCTCTGTAGGTGGCTGGCTTGGGCTTCTTCACAGAATAATAGTCTCAGAGTAGTCAAACTTTTTATGAGCAGTCTACCTTCCCCCAGGGCAAGTGTTCCAAGAGGCAGTAAGTGGAGACTGCCATTTTTAAATGGCCCAGGCCTAGAAAGTAGCACATCTTCTTCTCTTATATTCTGTTATTCAGACAAGTAATATAGGCCACTCAACTTCAGTGGAAAGAGAAATAGACCTTATTTCTCAATGAAGGGAATTTCAAATAATTTGAGATCATTTATTATGGGACTTCCCTGGCAGCTCAGATGGTAAAGAATCTGCCTGCAATGCAGGAGACCTGTATTTGATCCCTGGGTCAGGAAGATCCCCTGGAGAAGGGAATGGCTACCCACTCCAGTATTCTTGCCTGGGAAATCCCATGGACAGAGGAGCCTGGAGGACAACAGTCCATAGGGTCTCAAAGAGTCAGACACGACTGAGCGACTAACACAAACTTTATAACTGGCCACAGAATCCAAACTTATCTTTTCCATATGAATAACCAATTGACCCACTAAAACCTGCATGGAATCACTACCAACAAAAGACCTCTTTCTTTCCTTCCTTCTTTCTTTCAAAAGGCCACTTTCAACTTAATTTTCAGGGGAGATTTTTGCCCCACAATCCAATACCAAATTTTGAGTCAGGCAATTTTCTTTAGAATCTCTTAGTTTGTGAGGAGGAGTAGCTTCGTTTCCAGTTTCCTTTGTACTGGGAACATAGCTTTTTGGAATCCTAGTTTTATATAAGAGTAGGCATCTTATAGTAGAGGTCCCACCTGCTTGACTCTGGTCTTTATCTGTAGTCCCCCAAACCTCAGAAAGTTGTAAAAGAGCTGAAAGCTCAAATGCATGGTTTTGTGAATGCCCTCCAAGCAAAAGCACGCTCACTTCTCTAGGTTTCTGTTTCTATTTGCCTATTCTGCATGTTCCTTACTTTCTTAATCATACATTTATGCATTTAATACACACACACACAGCTTTGTTGAGTAAAATAAAAAATGAATTAATGCTACCTTTATGGAAATGAAAAGGGGTAGAGGAAATGAGAGAACAGCCTTGGAAGCTCTATGCTCCAGGAATGTGGAATTCAGTGAAAGCTGTCATTGCTTCATTCATTGGTGCAACACATCGATTTGCTTTGTTTTGCATTGATGGTGAAATTTCGATAGCTCACCCCAGGGGGACAGAAGATAGATAGTACACACTCATCTCACTTAGGTAAATACTGAACCATAAATAAATCACTGCTATTTTTTGAATCTATAAATAGAATTCTCCTAACAAGGAAATACTTTGGATAACATTTCTTAAGCTGCATTTGTTTTCCAATCATCATTACCAGGTAGATGTGAAGCTTTGAACCATGAGAAGGAAATATTTGAAATTCATGGCAATTTGAAATGGTGGTATTTTGTTATTATATTTTTCATGTTGTTGTTCTATGTGTTTGTTTTACTTGGGGACATTTTTATGTGTCCTAAAAAGAAAATCATTAAATTACATGCTTTACAGAAAGTGTTACTAGCAAGTAAAGTTTTACAACAAAACTCTGGATCTTCTCCCATTCCTAAACCTGGGATGAAGTGATGTAGTATAATAGTTGCCATGATCTGAATGTGTCCACTCAAAATTCATATACTGAAACCAGAGCCCCTGAGGGGAATAGTATTAGGATGTGAGGCTTTTGAGAGATGGTTAAGTCATGAGGGTCTCATGATCTCTTATAAGGACATGAGATTATTGTCCCAGAGACCCCAGAGAGCTCCCCTGCCCCTTCCACCATGCGAAGACACAGAGAAAAAGTACTATCTATGAACCAGAAAGCAAGCCCTCACCAGGCCCATATCTGGCAGTGCCTTGATCTTGGGCTTCCCAGCCTCTAGAACTATAACGAAAAAATTTCTGACAAAGCCACCCAGTCTCTGGTATTTTGTTGCAGAAGCCCAAACAGACTACATAAATTATCGAGAACAAGCTCTCTGATGTTACTTTCTAGCTCCACCATTTATTAGCTAAATAATTTTTGCCAAGGCACGTCATTCTTCAGCCTTAGTTACCGAATCTGCAAGTGTAGGTAAATGAACGTTAAATGAGATAGCATGTGCCAATTATAAGATTAGCCTTGATACTGACTTCCTTGGCACTTAAGCACATGAGTGTTAGTTGTAGTTGTTGTTCCTCTTATACTGATTATTGATATGAAATGAACCCCCGGGGATGGTGGTATAAGATCAGGGTATTTGTTATATATACTCACTCACTCATGCTCATGCTCAGTCGTGTCCAACTCTTTGCAACCCCATGGACTGCAGCCCGCCAGGTTACTCTGTCCATGGAATTTTCCAGGCAAGAATACTACTTCCTTCTACAGAGGAACTTCCCAACCCAGGGACTGAGCTCATGGCTCCTGTACTAAAAGGCAGATTCTTTACCACTGAGCCGCCATACTACTTGATGCCTACAAGGAAGAAAAATCCATATTTTTTATATATTGGGTTGACTATTTGACCTAAGTTAGTTTAAAACAATTGCCCCCAAATCGCTGTGGTAAATTTCCTGCATCTTTCAATAAGGACTGTAATATATCCTTTATCTCTCAAAAGGAAATAGTCTAGTCTTCTACAAATGGTGTTTATGAACAGGGGATGTTACAAAGCTTTTCTTAGAATCATTACTGTATTTCACCTAAGATTGAACAGCAATGTTCACTATTGCAGGACAGAGCAATAGGAACTAAAGATAATTCAATATGTTTAAGATTGTTGAATTTTTTACTTCATCAAGGAAGTGTTGACTGAGCCGGCCTCCTCAGTATGAAGTTGCACTTAGAGTTTTATATATTAATGATCACCAATGGCCTCCATAATTTAGATGTAATGGTTAAACAATTACCTTTTGCATCTGAACTGAAGAAAGGAGAAAGTCATTTAATTGCTAGTAATTTTTCCTCATTATACAAAAGCCCTGCCTTACTTCTTGTTCACATCATAATAATAGCCTGATAAAAGTGATTCAGCAAACAATAACTCATTTTGCTCCTTAAAAGCCAAATAATAAATCCCAAATGGCCTAATATAGCATATAAGCCATATAGCTGAAAACAGTATATTTTTTAAAAAGGGACCGTGGTATGAGTTGAGGATAAGGGAGCTCTTTCTCCTATCCCATTGTGTCTTTATAATAACGTGGTTGACCACAGCAATACAAAACTATGCCCTAATGTAGTCCTCTTTTTCTTATATTCCTACCTCTTTTCAGACTTATACGTTCACTCCCCAACCCCATACATGATCTTGGATACCATATTCTTGGAAGTGACTTGCTATGATGACAGATTTGGGTGAATAATTCTTTCTGCATGAAAGAGAAAGAAAAACATATGATAGGCATTAGTCTTGTTTTGTGGTTTGATTCCCAGCTGCTCCCAAGCAGCTCACAGAGGACTAATGTGGGTTTGATTAGAGAAATCTGGGGTATCAGGAAGGTCACACAATTTCTGGCAGCTTCCTTGTAAATTAAATCTAAGTAATTTATTCATGATGGTATCCACTTCAACTGGAGAGAACCAGAGTGAAAGAAAACATAGTTGGGACAGTGATTTGGAAAACAGAAACTCTTGGGCTGTGCCCCCAGCCTTAATGTCAACTACCTCTGTAGCCTGGATGCACATCCCAGAAGGGCATTTCAAGGGTTAATAAGCTTCTTAAATGCTTTGAAGGTGAAAATATGCTAAATAAACATATGACAGATTGACCTCACCAGAGGGAAAGAGAGACCTGAATTGGGAGGATGGGAGTGGAAGAAGTGGAGAACAGTTATAGAGTGAGAGATTATTGAATGTTTGTTCATTCTTACTTTGGAACAAAAAGAAAATATCCTTAGGGAGTATTTTGCTTTATCTAAACTGAAGAAGGGAGAGGAAGGCTAAAAACTCATCAGAAACTAGTAAAATACTCTGATCCATAACCAGTGATTAGAAATGGGAGGCTGAGTAAGGACAAGGGTGAACTATATAATAATGTGGAGCAAGGCTCTGTGGCTAGAAAAAAAAAGGAAAGTTAATCTTTCAAGAAAGGAGATAGGACACTGATCTTTGGAGGCAGGGAGCATTGTGGTACAAAAAGCAAGAGACAAGACTGGATATTTAGATGGACTTATCCCAGAGGAAATAAGTCAGGAGGAAGAGGAGATGGGAAATATCAATGTTGTAGGTAGATGGACACTACAATACCAAATCAAGGATGCTGATCTAAAACATAAGAGCAGAGACATGATATAGTCAAAATGGCAGTGAATGATGGAAAATGAGATCAAAAATTTCAGCTGTAAAATAATAAGCTCATCATAAAATGCTGCTTATCAGGGCAAAAAAGAAAACCACAGTGAAATGCTGAGGAGGTGCACAGTGAGACAACATAGTGGTCCAAGATGTAGTTTCAGTCAGGTATTAGAACATGAAAGACAACAGAAATGGAATAATAACACAAAGAAAGAGATACTGAAAATTAGATGATACTGAGGGTGAGAGGCAGGACATTACAGGAAAAGATTTGTAGTATAATAAGACATACTGTGGGTATTAGACATGCATGCTCTCTAGGACTTCAGTAAAGAAGGAGTTCAGAAGCAGGAATAGAGCTATTCATATATGTGGATTGGCTCATTGAACCCAGTGGTTCAAATCTCTTCCCTAGAATCACCTTAGATGTCCAGTTTGCATTTGCTTCTGCAGAATAAATGTGTACACCTGCTTAGATCACTCTGTTATCATATTGGCCAAGAAAATAATCATACCTTGCATTCCCAGTTAGGAGGCTCAAATGCCATCATTCCTCATTATTTCCTTTCAGGGTAATAATTCCATCCAGCAAATTTTGCTAGTGCTGTCACCACTCCAGACCTTTGGGAAGTTCACCTCATTGACACTCATCATTTAACTCAAGCTGTAAATGTTTGACTGGAATTTTAAAGTTAAAACTTTATTATGAGCTTTTCTTTGCTTATCTTTATTTTATACAAAGTTGGCCCCTAAAATGCTTATGGAGCATTTCTTGAAACCCAGATTACAAAATTATTGATGATTTAGCTAGTTACCCCTTCTGAATTGCCTAGATAAAAGCCATAAACCTTAATTACATAATAAAGTTCCCTTCTAAATATCAAAATCCCTAAAAGAGCAATTATTTGCAGTATATAGACCAAGATTTTGTATGCAAGATTACCAAGCATCCCACTTGGGTATTGGGCACAGGCTGTTACTGTTTCATGGCCGCATTGCCAGCTCAGCTTGACTTGCTTAATCCTCTGCCTGCCCTGCTTCATGTTACTGGAGCTAATTGAGCCAGAAAAGATACAGGGGCCTTGGTTTGGAATAAAGTTGCCTCTTTAAGTGTTCTTCAAGTGTTTAATCCTAAACAAGGACAGTTGCCCCATGCACAGATTACCTCAATTAGCCAGTCGAGATTGGCTCATCTACTTATTGCAATAACTTGCTTGGCACGTTTTAAAAAATGATTATTATTATCCCAAATATCACCTTCAGTATAAAAGTTAAGAAGTGCTTACTGCAAAAAGTTAAATATATGGAAAACCACAAAGAGAAAAACAGAAGCAAAGTCCTTGATGAGAGAGGTCACCAAAGAAGGTAGAGAAATGGCCAACAAGTATATGAAGATGCTCAACATCACTGATCATCAGGAAAACATAAATCAAAACTGTAATGAGATATCATCTCTGTCTATTAGGATAACCTCTGTAGAAAAAAAAAGAAACAGGAAATAAGTGTTGGTGAGGATGTGGAGAGATTAGAAACCTTGTGTGATATTGGTATGTGAAATGAGACAGTGCCATAAAAAATAGTATGAAGTTTCCTCAAAATTAAAAATTAATTGCAGCAGTGCCATTTCTTGCTACGTGTGATGCAGCAGTGCTGTTTCTTGTTATGTATCCAAAAGAACTGAAAGCAGGATCTCAAAGAGATTTTTGCACACACATGTTCATTGCAGCATTATTGACAATATTCAAGAGGCAGAAGCAACCTAAATGCTCATCAATGTATGAACAAAGAAAATATGGTATATACACACAAATATTGGCCATATAAAAAGGAAATTCTGTCTCATACTACAACATGGATGAAACCTGAGAGCGTTATACTAAGCAAAATATTGATAATTCACTGACAAAAGAACAAATACTGTATGATTTCACTTATATGAAATATATAAAGTAGTCAAGCTCATGGAAACAAAAAAAGATGATTACCAGGGACTGGGAGGAAGGGAAAAGGGGAAGTTGTTGTTCAATGGATATAGAGGTTTAATTTTGCAGACTGGTAAAGTTCTAGAGATCTGTGAATTTAGTTGATACTAATGAACTGTATTGTGATCCACACAGTCAAAGGCTTTGGCATAGTCAATAAAGCAGAAATAGATGTCTTTCTGGAACTCTCTTGCTTTTTCCATGATCCAGTGGATGTTGGCAATTTGTTCTCTGGTTCCTCTGCCTTTTCTAAAACCAGCTTGAACATCTGGAAGTTCACGGTTCATGTATTGCTAAAGCCTGGCTTGGAGAATTTTGAGCATTACTTTACTAGCATGTGAGATGAGCACAATTGTGCGGTAGTTTGAGCATTCTTTTGCATTGCCTTTCTTTGGGATTGGAATAAAAACTGACCTTTTCCAGTCCTGGGGCCACTGCTGGGTTTCCCAAATTTGCTGGCATATTCAGTGCAGCACTTTCACAGCATCATCTTTCAGGATTTGAAACAGCTCAACTGCAATTCCATCACCTCCACTAGCTTTGTTCATAGCGATGCTTTCTAAGGCCCGCTTGACTTCACATTCCAGGATGTCTGGCTCTAGGTGAGTGATCACACCATCGTGATTATCTTGGTCGTGAAGATCTTTTTTGTATAGTTCTTCTGTATATTCTTGCCCTTTTCTTAATATCTTCTGCTTCTGTTAGGTCCATACCATTTGTGTCCTTTATCGAGCCCATCTTTGTATGAAATGTTCCCTTGGTGACTCTGTGGAAAATTCTGAAAGAGATGGGAATACCAGACCACCTGACCTGCCTCTTGAGAAATCTGTATGCAGGTCAGGAAGCAACAGTTAGAACTGGACATGGAACAACAGACTGGTTCCAAATAGGAAAAGGAGTACATCAAGGCTGTATGTTGTCATCCTGCTTATTTAACTTATATGCAGAGTACATCATGAGAAATGCTGAGCTGGAAGAAGCACAAGCTGGAATCAAGATTGCCAGAAGAAATATCAATAACCTCAGATATGCAGATGACACCACCCTTATGGCAGAAACTGAAGAGGAACTAAAAAGCCTCTTGATGAAAGTGAAAGAGGAGAGTGAAAAAGTTGGCTTAAAGCTCAACATTCAGAAAACGAAGATCATGGCATCTGGTCCCATCACTTCATGGGAAATAGATGGAGAAACAGTGGAAACAGTGTCAGACTTTATTTTGGGGGGCTCCAAAATCACTGCAGATGGTGACTACAGCCATGAAAAAAGTTATGACCAACCTAGATAGCATATTCAAAAGCAGAGACATTACTTTGCCAACAAACGTCCGTCTAGTCAAGGCTATGGTTTTCCCAGTGGTCATGTATGGATGTGAGAGTTGGACTGTGAAGAAGGCTGAGCACCGAAGAATTGATGCTTTTGAACTGTGGTGTTGGAGAAGACTCTTGAGAGTCCCTTGGACTGCAAGAAGAGCCAACCAGTCCATTCTGAAGGAGATCAGTCCTGGGTGTTCTTTGGATGGAATGATGCTAAAGCTGAAACTCCAATACTTTGGCCACCTCATGCGAAGAGTTGACTCATTGGAAAAGACTCTGATGCTGGAAGGGATTGGGGGCAGGAGGAGAAGGGGACGACAGAGGATGAGATGGCTGGATGGCATCACTGACTCGATGGACGTGAGTCTGAGTGAACCCCAGGAGATGGTGATGGACAGGGAGGCCTGGCATGCTGTGATTCATGGGGTCGCAAAGAGTCGGACATGACTGAGCAACTGAACTGAACAGAACTGAATGAACTGTATGCATAAAAATAGTTAATATCATAAATTTCAAGTTTTTTTAAATCACAAATTTAAATATTTAAAGGAAGAAAACAACAGCAGCAGTAGCTTGAAAAGCACTTCTGCACTGGTACTTGTGGATTTGCTAAGCCTGGAACATTACTAGGATGTGAGTGAGCCCCGGTTAGTTTACTGAAGGATACAAACCACATCTCAGCAGACAGTGAATCAGCCACCAGACAGCTAGCCAGTCACCGACCAATCCATCAGCCAATTACAGACACATGCATGGGCCACAGCAAAGATTTGCTGAGCCTGACCCAGATCTGCAGAAGTCCCCTATGAAAACAGACCAAATTGTTGGTCTGTATATTTTTGAGCTAAGAAATGTTAGTTGTCAGTCATGTCTGACTCTTTGCAACCCCATGGACTGTAGCCCACCAAGCTCCTCTGTCCATGGAATTCTCCAGGCAAGAATACTGGAGTGGGTAGCATTCCTTTCTCCAGGGGATCTTTCCACCCCAGGAATTGAACCCAGGTCTCCTGGATTGCAGGAGAATTCTTTACCATCTGAGTGACCAGAGAAGCCCCTTTGGGCTAAGTAAATCATAATCATTGTTATTTGAGGGAAATTTTTAAAGAAAAGAAATCACTCAAAATTCTTCCACTTAAGGGAACCCTTGTGAACTCATATAAGTGTGTGTATTTGTTTATGCATGCAATAGTATTCTCTCAGGTGTTCACACCTTTATTTATTTAATCTCAATGCATTCAGCTTGTTTTAAACCTTGTGACGTTGAAAATAACACTGAGATGAGCACTTTGTGGATGTATTTTGTGTACAACCATGGTTATTTTCTTAGGATGAATTCTTACATTGGATACCTGGGTGAAAGCTATATAGATTAAATTACTTAGGTATCTTAAAAACATTCACTAAATCCTTTAAAAATGGGAGAGTCAGTTTCTTTTTACATCTGGTGACTGTTACACTTTTTTTAAACAAAAAGAATCTAGCATTATTGAACTGTAAAAATCATTTTATTAACTATTTTGGGTGAGAAGGCCAAAAAAGAAATCTATAGATAATGAAAACAGATATTAGGGGGTAAATTCTTATGACAGTTGAGAAACACACAAAGGCAACCCAAATAGAAAAAAAAAATTCTTATTGCTGCTGTTCTGATGTCTGCCTGGTCTGTAAAACGTAGCAGATTTCTCAGTGCCTGTGGTGAAATGCAGCATATATTTGAGTGAGAAATCAGTCACTGAAGGCTTTTTATGTTAATAATGCTGTGAGATCCACTAAATTGCTTGCGTATAATGTCCCCAAAACACTTAGTTTTATCCACACCCTGGAAGAAATAATATTAAGGTCTATTTACTGTTCATCTTCATCAATTTTAAACGCCAACCAATCTGTGAATGGCTCATATCAGAAGGCTATTAAGCTGAAGTCTATCATTAAAATGGCATAAATCAACATTCTTTTTTATTAAGTAAGCCTTCATCCCAGCTAAATATTTTAGACCTCAAGCAAAGGAAACCCTTCTCCTTTTCAACCAAGAAGTAAATAGATGTCTAGTCCCTCTTATTTCCTGCCATGTATGACCTGGTTCTTATGTATGCACATGGATGGGGAAAAAGGTAGTCAGTCTTTCCTTAGGCAGACTAGAGTGTTCAGCTTATGCCCAACATGGTATGTAGAGACTAGAACATGTGGATAATGTTCAACAACTGGTGATTTTCTGGGTGGTGTGGATGAAGGATGTAAAAACAATGCCTCATAAACATTAAGCAAATCCATGGCCAAGAGAAGGCATTGTGGATGAAGAATGTCACCTGTCAGATCTGTAAACAAAGAATGCTATGGCCATCAAGACCTCAGCCACTATCAGTTCAGTTCAGATGCTCAGTCTCGTCCAACTATTTGAGACTCCATGGACTGCAGCATGCCAGGCCTCCCTGTCCATCACCAACTACCAGTTTCCTCAAACTCATGTCCATTGAGTCGGTGATGCCATCCAACCATCTCATCCTCTGTTGTCCCCTTCTCCTCCTGCCTTCAGTCTTTCCCAGTCTCAGGTACCTTTCCAATGAGTCAGCTTTTCTTATCAGGTGAACAAAATATTTGACTTTCAGCTTCAGCATCAGTCCTTCCAATGAATATTCAGAACTGATTTTCTTTAGGATGAACTGGTTCGATCTTCTTGCAGTCCAAGGGACTCTTAAGAGTCATCTACAACACCACAGTTCAAAAGCATCAATTCTTCGGCACTCAGCTTTCTTTATAGTCCAGCTCTCACATCCATACATGACTACTGGAAAAACCATAGCTTTGACTAGATGGACCTTTGTTGGCAAAGTAATGTCTCTGCTTTTTAATATGCTGTCTAGGTTGGTCATAGATTTTCTTCCAAGGAGCAAGTGTCTATTAATTTCACGGCTGCAGTCACCATCTGCAGTGATTTTGGAACCCCCCAAAATAAAGTCTGTAACTGTTTCCATTGTTTCCCCACCTATTTGCCATAAAGTGATGGGACTGGATGCCATGATCTTAGTTTTCTGAATGTTAAGTTTTAAAACAACTTTTTCACTCTCCTCTTTCATTTTCATGAAGAGGCTTTTTAGTTCTTCTTCAATTTCTCCCATAAGGGTAGTGTCATCCGTGTATCTGAAGTTATTGCTATTTCTCCTGGCAATCTTGATTCCAGCTTGTGATTCATCCAGCCTGGCATTTCACATGATGTATTCTGCATATAAGTTAAATAAGCAGGGTGACAATATACAGCCTTGATGTACTCCTTTCCCAATTTGTAACCAGTCTGTTGTTCCATGTCAAGTTCTAACTGTTGCTTCTTGACCTGCATACATCCAGGTCTCTCAGGAGGCAGGTCAGGTGGTCTGGTATTCCCATCTCTTTCAGAATTTTCCACAGTTTGTTGTGATCCACACAGTCAAAGGCTTTGGCATAGTCAAAAAAGCAGAAGTAGATGGTTTTCTGGACCTCTCTTACTTTTTTGATGATCCAATGGATGTTGGCAATTTGATCTCTGGTTCCTCTGCCTTTGCTAAATCCAACTTGAACATCAGGAAGTTCACAGTTCAGGTACTATTGAAGCCTGGCTTGGAGTATTTTAAGCATTACTTTGCTAGCGTGTGAGATAAGTGCAATTGTTCGGTAGTTTAAACATTCTTTGGCATTGCCTGTCATTGGGATTGAAATGAAAACTGACCTTTTCCAGTCCTGCAGCCACTGCTGAGTTTTCCAAATTTGCTGGCATATTGAGTGCAGCACTTTCACAGCATCATCTTTTAGAATTTAAAATAGCTCAACTGACCTCCAATAGCTTTGTTCGTAGTGATGTTTCCTAAGGCCCACTTGACTTCACATTCCAGGATGTCTGGCTCTAGGTGAGTGATCACACCATTGTGGTTATCTGGATCATGAAGATCTTTTTTGCATAGTTCTTCTGTGTATTCCTGCCACCTCTTCTTAATATACTTCTGCTAGGTCCATACCATTTCTCTCCTTTATTGTGCCCATCTTTGCATGAAATGTTCCTGTGATATCTCTAATTTTCTTGAAAACATCTCCAGTCTTTCTCATTCTATTATCTATAGTTACCCCTAACTGTGCACCCAGAGGGGATTCAGAATAGAGAAAAGCAGGAGACTGGCCCTAGATAAAGTGCATATGAAAGGGTTGATTTCAGTGAGTGAAGACTCTTGTATCTTCCCATACGTAGAAATGGGAGCTGTTTGCGAGGCTGTCTCCAAAGCTTAATTAAGTCCTTAGAAAGTTTGCCAGATAAAACACAATTCTCAAATTTTGTGTTGTGCATTTTTTTCTCAGTCAACAGTGACTAATATTTGGGGAGCATTCTTACAAGCATAGAAGGTTTAGTCACCATTAATAATGCATTTAATGAAGTTTTGATGTTACTTGGCAATTCTCTGCATATTCCTTTTAGAATTAGTAGAACTTTGAATCAGTACATAACCAACCAATAATTAGCCAGCTTGGTTGATCTCTGGGCCCCAAATCTTACAGGAGCTGCCTAGGAAGTAGCTGTTTCTATAAAGTTAGGGAAGCTTGGTAGTAAATGATACCATTCTCACACATCATCCTTCTCTTTCTAATTCCTTGAGTACGTATGCGTGTCAGAGGAGGGTTGTATGTGCGACTAGAAACAATCTCCAATATTATAATAGCTGGGATCAATAGTTCCACTGAACCCCAAGAAAAGTGTCTTCATTGCTGCTTCATGAACTTCATTCACAAAGCAAATAGTGAGAGTGATTGTATAAAGTTCTAACAATGGAACGAAGTCAGTGTGAAAATGAGCATTGAGAAAAAAATTTAGAAGATGCAGTATTTTGGTAGTTGTTAAAATAATTTTACCATCCAATAATGCCACCCAACAGAGGATGAGATGGTTGGATGGCATCACTGACTCGATAGACATGAGTTTGAACAAGCTCTGGGAGTTGATGATGGACAGAGAAGCCTGGTGTGCTGCATTCCATGGGGTCACAAAAAGTTGGATACAACTGAGCGACTGAACTGAACTGACTGAAAATAATTTTATCGCTTTTGGTGGTGGCCTTTGGGATCTGGGGCTTCCCTGATAGCTCAGTTGGTAAAGAATCTGCCTGCAATGCAGGAGACCCAGGTTTGACTCCTGGGTCAGGAAGATCCCCTGGAGAAGGGATAGGCTACCCACTCCAGTGTTCTTGGGCTTCCCTTGTGGCTCAGCTGGTAAAGAATCCACCTGCAATGCAGGAGACCTGGGTTCGATCCCTGGGTTGGGAAGATCCCCTGGAGAAGGGAAAGGCTACCACCCCAGTATTCTGGCCTGGAGAATTCCATGGACAGTCCATGGGGTCACAAAGAATCAAACATGACTGAGAGACTTTCACTTCATTTCACTTTGGGATCTGGAATCTGCTCCCTTCCCCTACTTCCCACCTTTACATGCAAACAAAGGTTTGTTGAAGTAGTACTATGGGGAGGGTTTTGACTATTGAAGAATAGGGGTGTTTATTTTCTCTTTCACTTGCAAAGCATCACATGATGCTTTTTCATACAGCATGGATATAGGAAATGGTTCAAATGCCCATTTGATCTGTCCCTGACACACACACTTACATGCACATACACATACTTTCTTACTGGCAATAAGTTCAAGTAAACATGATTTCCTCTCACATTAGAAATATACTTTATAAGAGATGTTTATCATTTTAGCATTCATACCTAAAATATGGTATTTTGTTGTTTAATTGCTAAGTCATGTCCAACTCTTTAGCAGGACACAAAAACCTCACTTGCTAGTGTTCTCTGTCTCTCTCTCTCTGTCTCTGTCTCTCTCTCACACACACAAACACACACACACACAACTTTGGAAAGAAAAGAAACTTAAGAAGCATAAAAGTTTCCCTGGTGTACAACCTAGAATAGTACATTTAGGATATTTTACATCTAAGATCTATGATTGAATTCTATCTCCCCCACCCCAAAAATATGGGTTAGGTGTTTTCTTTTTAACCAAAGACTCTCTTATCTTTTCTCACTTGAGGAATATAGGGCCTGAATATCCCAGAGATATTTCATTGTAGATACAGAAAATAGAGTGAGATTGTGGGCAAGCAAATCTTTTAAGTACATAAATGGAAAATGAAAGCAAGATAGCATGGTAATTAACACAGATGAAAATAGCTTGCATTCTTCCCTAGATTTCTTATGGGTGATAAATTGCCTTAGCTGGAAACTATATTTTCAAGTAGTAAATCTTTGTATGACTAATGACTTCCTTATATTTTGCAGTGAAATTAGAGAACAAATATTAAGATGTAGTTTTTATTTGTCTGTAAAATTATAATACCAGAACAACAGCATGAAGCTGTACATGAAATTATGACCACACATTATTACTTGATGGCAATTTCCCCCTATTAAATTATATGGGTAGCAATAGGTACATAGAAATGCAAAATACATAAAGTTCATAGCCAACATCTTGTCAAGTGCTTAAAAGATTTCCATTGAAAAGATCAATTCACGTTGGAAATATTTATTTTAATTTGAATCTCTTGTGTATTAAAAAGACCTCCCTGGTGGCTCAGATGGTTAAGTGTCTGTCTACAATGAGGGAGACCCAGGTTCGATCCCTGGGTTGGGAAGATCCACTGGAGAAGGAAATGGCAATCCACTCCAGTACTATTGCCTGGAAAATCCCACGGACAGAGGAGCCTGGTAGGCTACAGTCCATGTGGTCGCAAAAACTTAGTTGACTGAAAAGGAAGATCAGAGCTGTCTTGCAAACATCTCTGAAGAGTGTGTTTGCCACACCTTCATTGGTATGTTTATTGTAGAATGTTTTTATAAGTGCATATCTCTGGCTTCCCAGAAGTGACAACCCACTCTAGGATTCTTGCCTGGCAAATCCCATGGACAGAGGGGCCTAGTGGGCTATAGTCTATGGGGTCACAAAAGAGTCAGACATGACTTAGCGATGAAGCAACAACATTATCTGGCTTCCTACATGTCACAAGTGTTTCAGCTGGCTATTAAACTGGAGAAAGTTACATCTGAAAAATAGTTGCCTTCCCTGGTTATCCAGTGTGAGTTGTTTCCTCAGTCTAAAGATTAACTGAAGGGATTTAACTAAGAACTTAGAACAACCTTCAAACATGTCCATAAATTTCTAGATACAATTCACATTTTTTAAGCTGTCTCCATAATCCATACTACATAATCAATACTTTGGCCACCTGATGCAAAAATACTGACTCACTGGAAAAGACCCTGATGCTGGGAAAGATTGAAGGCAGGAGGAGAAGGGGATGACAGAGGATGAGATGGTTGGATGGCATCACTGACTTGATGGACATGAGTTTGAGCAAGCTCTGGAAGTTGGTAATGGACAAGGAATCCTGGCATGCTGCAGACCATGGGGCCACAAAGAGTTGGACATGACCGAGCGACTGAACTGAACAATAATCCATGGATGAGAATTAACCCAATTGCAATAGAGGTGGGAAAAGACTGACTTTGATACATAAGACAGCAGTTATCAAATCTTGAGCCTAAATTACATAACCCACCTCATGATGTGGATGAAAGAAGTATTTGAAATGAAAAGGCATTGATATATTCTAGAAAATATGAAAAATATAATGCTTTTACTTGGAGTTTAACCAGAGTCTGAATGCCCACCTATCTGGGATGTTGTGAGGGAGATTTCTATATTGGGTGTATCCTCTAAGGTCCATTACAACTTTCTGATTCTATGACTTGGAGGTAGAATTATTAAATATGAGTATTTGGGGCATAGTCTTATCCTGATGAATTTAATCATTATCTTACATAAATCTTTATGCAAATTAGAAGATGCTCCTTTTGGTAAGGTGACAAGGAGCCCAAAACTCTATAATAAAACAACTGGGTAAATAAACTGAGTATTAATGTCCATCAATTTTCCCTTTTGATCATCATTATATTATAATTCATATTCTATTAAAATAAGTCTGGCAAGTTCTAGTGATGGAAGAATGACTTATATCAACTAAAATTCCCACAGATAACACTCATCAGTTCAGTTCAGTTTAGTCGCTCAGTCATGTCCGACTCTTTGCGACCTCATGAATTGCAGCACACCAGGCCTCCCTGTCCATCACCAACTCCTGGAGTTCACTCAGACTCATGTCCATCGAGTTGGTGATGCCATCCAGCGATCTCATCCTCAGTCGTCCCCTTCTCCTCCTGCCCCCAATCCCTCCCAGCATCAGAGTCTTTTCCAGTGAGGCAACTCTTCGCATGAGGTGCCCAAAGTACTGGAGTTTCAGCTTGAGCATCATTCCTTCCAAAGAAATCCCAGGGCTGATCTCCTTCAGAATGGACTGGTTGGATCTCCTTGCAGTCCAAGGGACCCTCAAGAGTCTTCTCCAACACCACAGTTCAAACGCATCAATTCTTCGGCGCTCAGCCTTCTTCACAGTCCAACTCACATCCATACATGACCACAGGAAAAACCATAGCCTTGACTAGACAGACCTTTGTTGGCAAAGTAATGTCTCTGCTTCTGAACATGCTATCTAGGTTGGTCATAACTTTTCTTCCAAGGAGTAAGCGTCTTTTAATTTCATGGCTGCAGTCACCATCTGCAGTGATTTTGGAGCCTCCCCAAATAAAGTCTGACACTGTTTCCACTGTTTCCCCATCTATTTCCCATGAAGAGATGGGACCAGGTGCCATGATCTTCGTTTTCTGAATGTTGAGCTTTAAGCCAACTTTTTCACTCTCCTCTTTCACTTTCATCAAGAGGCTTTTTTGTTCCTCTTCAGTTTCTGCCATAAGGGTGGTGTCATCTGCATATCTGAGGTTATTGATATTTCTCCCGGCAATCTTGATTCCAGCTTGTGTTTCTTCCAGTCCAGCGTTTCTCATGATGTACTCTGCATAGAAGTTAAATAAGCTGGGTGACAATATACAGCCTTGACGTACTCCTTTTCCTATTTGGAACCAGTCTGTTGTTCCATGTCCAGTTCTAACTGTAGCTTCCTGGCCTGCATACAGATTTCTCAAGAGGCAGGTCAGGTGGTCTGATATTCCCATCTCTTTCAGAATTTTCCACAGTTTATTGTGATCCACACAGTCAAAGGCTTTGGCATAGTCAATAAAGCAGAAATAGATGTTTTTCTGGAACTCTCTTGCTTTTTCCATGATGTTCGCAATTTGATCTCTTGTTCCTCTGCCTTTTCTAAAACCAGCTTGAACATCTGGAAGTTCACAGTTCATGTATTGCTGAAGCCTGGCTTGGAGAATTTTGAGCATTACTTTACTAGCATGTGAGATGAGTGCAATTGTGTGGTAGTTTGAGCATTCTTTGGCATTGCCTTTCTTTGGGATTGGAATGAAAACTGACCTTTTCCAGTTCTGTGGCCACTGCTGAGTTTCCCAAATTTGCTGGCATATTGAGTGCAGCACTTTCACAGCATCATCTTTCAATATTTGAAATAGCTCCACTGGAATTCCATCACCTCCACGAGCTTTGTTCATAGTGATGCTTTCTAAGGCCCACTTGACTTCACATTCCAGGATGTCTGGCTCTAGATGAGTGATCACACCATCGTGATTATCTGGGTCATGAAGATCTTTTTTGTACAGTTCTTCTGTGTATTCTTGCCATCTCTTCTTAATATCTTCTGCTTCTGTTTAGATCCATACCATTTGTGTCCTTTATCGAGCCTGTCTTTGCATGAAATGTTCCCTTGGTATCTTTCTTGAAGAGATCTCTAGTCTTTCCCATTCTGTTGTTGTCCTTTATTTCTTTGCATTGATCACTGAAGAAGGCTTTCTTATCTCTCCCTGCTATTCTTTGGAACTCTGCATTCAGATGCTTATATCTTTCATTTTCTCCTTTTTTTTTTCTGATACTTTTTGCATCTCTTCTTTTCACAGCCATTTGTAAGGCCTCCTCAGACAGCCATTTTGCTTTCTTTTCATTTCTTTCCCATGGGGATGGTCTTGATCCCTGTCTCTTGTACAATGTCATGAACCTCATTCCATAGTTCATCAGGCACTGTATCTATCAGATCTAGGCCCTTAAATCTATTTCCACTTCTACTGTATAATCATAAGGGATTTGATTTAGGTCATACCTGAATGGTCTAGCGGTTTTCCCTACTTTCTTAAATTTAAGTCTGAATTTGGTAATAAGGAATTCATGATCTGAGCCACAGTCAGCTCCTGGTCTTGTTTTTGTTGACTGTATAGAGCTTCTCCATCTTTGGCTGCAAAGAATATAATCAATCATAAATTCTGATTTAAAAAATAACATAAAAATAACTGCTATTTGAAAGAACAGAAGAGTAAACAAAACCTTCAGAAATTAGGGTTCTTTGACCTTTGAAGAAAGGAAATCACAGTGTTTGAGGACTACCTTCATACATCTTTTCCTCTGAAACCAATTCCCAGCCTGAGCATCATGGAGGTAGAGGGGAATTGATAAGCAGATTTGCAAGCTCCATCCATGTATGGTTTCCTCCTTTCCAGGACTTCCCCCATCAAATTCTGATCACTCTAACAACCACATACTCCATTCCCTAACACAGGAGACAGGAATGTTTTTTGTGTAAAGGGCCATAGTAAATTAATAAGACTTTACAATACTCCCTCTATCACATATTCTTCTTTGTTTTCCTTTTTATTTTATATAAACTTTTACAAATGTAAAAACTATCTTAGTTCCCATTTGTAGGTAGAGAGCCCTGAGAAAACAGGCCAGATTTGTCCAGGAGGCAACAGTTTGCCTATTCCTGATAAACCTCAAGCAAATAAGACTGCAGAATATAACATACATGTATTTCGATTCCCAGAGGAGAGGAGAGAGAGAATGAAGTAAAAAATCATTTGAAGACATAATCCTGAAAATATTTCAAATCTGGCAAAAAGCATCAATGCATCATGCTAATCAAAAAGCTTAAGAAGCTTAGTGAACCCCCAAGAAGTATAAATACATAAAACAACAAACCCAAGGCTATTCATAATCACATGCTCCCAAAACAAGGTACATAGGACATCTTGAAAATAACCTTTTTATATTATTAACTCTAAGTAGACTGTGAAATAGTAAGGATACATGTTATAATTCCTAAAGCACGTACTAAAAATAATACAAAAAGTCAAAGTTAAAAAGCTGTAAGAAGAAGTTAAATGGAAAGCTTAAAAAAATTAATTAACCCAGAAGAAGATAGGAAAGGAGGAACAGAGAAACAAAAACTCAAACACGACCAGTAGAAAACAAACTGAAAAGCAAAGTAGTAGGCTTAAACCTCACCATATCAAGAAGCTATTTTACATGTAAGTAGACTAATCTCTCCAACTGAGAAGCAAAAATTTACACTCTTTTTTTAAGTGACCTTGCTTATGCCATTACAGGCATTGTTTTGATATTATGACACAGATAGGTTGAAAATAAAAGTATAGGAAAAGTTATATGGTATGAACAATAAACATAAGAAAGCTTGCATGTCTATGTTATTATTAGACTAAGGAATATAATGAGATAAAGAGGGAAATTTTATACTATGAAAGGGTTACTGTAAAGAAAGATGACAACTAAATTTGTTTTTGTAGCTAATAATATTTCATCTGCAAAAGCTGATAAAACTAAAGTGAGAAAGAAATCCACAAAGGACTGTGCATATGATCATAAAGGACCTGAGAAAGCCCTCAGCTCTCAACTCTCTCTGATTTTCAGGCTCTGTACAAACAGGAAGTGAAAGATAAGACAGTGCTATAAACTGCCTGGCTGAGTGTTGAGGGCATATCCAGAAACATATATACACACAGCGCCCATTTGCAAAGACCAGGAGATTTTTCTTAGTTCCAGGCTTTAAAGAAATTTCTGTACAATCACTGGTTGACCACTAACCTGAAACAGAGACTTCAATGGCTATGTACAGCAAAGAATATATACTTTACAAAATTAGCTCAGGAAAGTCTCTGACAAACAAGCAACTACTGCCTCAACAAGCAGCACTAACAATCCCTAGGGAGGGGAGAATCTAATTTCCAGAGTTGCCACATTGCAATTTTCAAAATGTCCACTTTTAACAATAAAAAATCATAAGGCATGCAGAGAAACAAGAAAGTATAGGTAAAACATAGGGCAAAAGACAATTAATAGAAACTGTCCTTGAGGAAGCAGAGATACAGGAGTTTCTACACACATATTTTAAATATGTTTATAGAGCTAAAGGAAACCACATACAAAAAATCACACTGTGCGAACAATATCTCATGAAATAGAAAATCTCAGTCAAAAGGTAGAAATTATAAAGAGGAAAAAATAGAAATTCTGGGATTAAGTAGTACAATAACTGAAATGATAAATTCACTAGAGGCACTCACTAGCAGATATAACCTGACATTTGAGTTCAACTGAGGTAATCTAGTCTGAGGAATCAAAAGAAAAAAAAATGAAGAACAATGAAGTAAAAGAGTCTCAGACAACTGCAGGGCAACACCAATCATATCAACATATGAATATATGCATAATGGGAGGTCCAGAAGGAGAGAAAGGAGCAGAAAGAATATTTGAAGAAATAATGGCTGTAAACTTCCCAATTTGATGAAAAGCATTAATCTACACATCCAAAAAAGTCAGTGAACTCCAAGTAGGATAAATTTAATGAAATCTTCAGTAAAATACATTTAATAAAACTGTCAAAAGACAAAGCCGAAGACAATTTTGAAAGCAGCAAGAGGGAAAAAAAAAAGACCTTCATTATGTACAAGGGTCCCTGAATGAAATTAACAGCTGAATTCTCATCAGACACTATGAAGGCCAGAAACAGTAGGATGACATATTTGAAGTGCTTAAAGAAAAAACACAATTGTCAACAAGCATTCTCATCCAGTCAAACTATTTTGTAAAGATAAATCAGAAAAAAACAAGACAGTTTGTTGCTAGTAGACGTGCCCTTAAAGAAACACTAAAGGGAATCATTTAGTCTAAAATAAAAAGACACTAGAGAGTAACTTGAATCTACATGAAGGAATAAAGAACACTGGTAAATCTACCTTGTTGTTCAGTCACTAAGTCATGTCTGACTCTGTGAATCCACGAAATGCAGCATTCCAGGCTTCCCTGTCCTTAACTGTCTCCTTGAGTTTGCTCAAACTCATGTCCATTCAGTCAGTGATACCATCCAACCATCTCATCCTCTGTCACCCCCTTCCCTTCTTGCCCTCAATCTTTCCCACTTTTCCAATGAGTCAGCTCTTTGAATCAGGTAGCCAAAATATTGGAGCTTCAGCCTCAGCACTAGTCCTTCCAATGAATATTCAGGATTGATTTTCTAACTACACAGGTTAATATAAAAGTCTGTATTAATTTTTTATTTCTCTTTTTTCTTATTTAACAGACAGCTATCTAAAATAGTCTTTATAAATCTATACTGATGGGCTCAGAAGTAAAAAAATGTAATTTGTAACAATAATAAAGGGGAAAACAGAGTTATAAAGGAGTAAAGTTTTTATATCTTATTGAAATCAAGTTCATAGTAATACTAACTAGATTGTTATAAATTATTCACTGTAATTCTCGAAGAAATCACCAAGAAAACAATATTCATAACAGCCAAATATGGAATTAACCCAAAGTCTATCCATTGGTGAATGAATGAAGAAATTGTAGTATAGCTAGACAATGGAATACTACTCAGCAATAAAAAAGAATAATGCATAGAACAACTTAGTGAATCTCACAAACATTGTGTTGACCAAAAGAAGCCAGACACAAACGAATACCTGCTATAGGATTCACTTTATGAAGTTCCAGAACTGACAAAACTAATCTACAGTGACAGAAATCAAAATAGCCATTTTCAAAGTGGGATAGAAATATGACTAGAAGGAGGCACAAGAGCACATTCTGAGATGATGGAAATGTTCTCTTGATTGGAGTGGTAGTTATAGGAGTGTATAAATTTATCAAGAATCATTGACTTGTCCACTTAAGATTTGGGCATTTTGCTGAATGCAAATTTTGTGCCAATTAAAATAAAAGTATGGTATCTCTTGTGGTTTATGAAATCAGTCTTTTTAGTTAACTTCCTCTAAATACAACACCCACATCTGTAATGTGGTACTAGGGAGAATACTCTTCATCATTTTGTCAGTGAAGAAACAAAATTTAAAAATACTGTAATTCTGGATTTTTCTTTTAAATGAATCAGGTCATTTATTCTAGGAGAAAATACTGTTTCTCCTTGCAAACATCACCTCCTCCAATGTGCCAAAAAGCAAAATTTGGTTGTGTATATATTTGTTTGTAGAGATATGTGGTCTTCTCACAAAGTCCACTATTTCCTCCCCTTCCTCCCAAATAAAACCATGTGTTTTGCGTTTTGTAAAATTTCAGGTAACACTTATGAGGGCACGTTCAACCAGGTCTCTATTAGGTTTACAAAGGGCTTGTATTCTTTACAGAAGTAGTGCTACTTAGCAGATGGCTTCTTTTAAGGTAGGAATACCAGTCATGATAACTTGGCTTCAGTAGCTGCTAAAAGTTTCAGAATTTCTGACAGTGTGAACTTCTGTCCAAGGGACAGGAAAGGAATTTGGGCTGCTGTGTAGGCTTCCTTGTCTCTAGTTTAAACAGAGTTGGGATATTTGTGTGGAAAAGTGTGCAATTTGCTTAACAGGGAATATCTCTTTACTGTCTCCAGGAGAGTCTTCTTTATATTACCTAGAAGTGATAAGTGCATATTTTGTTGATATTTTTTGTAAAATCTTTTACAAAGTATCTTTTCAATTAAGAGGCCATCAAAAGGGTCAAGGATTGTCAAACATGCTTACTCAGATTCACTTCACCAACATCTCCTTAAGTGAAAGGTCTTACTTTAATATCAGACATCTTAATAAGTAGATATCATTCATTCCATAAATACTTCTGAGCACCAACTGTATGCAGGACCTGAGGTATGGAGAAGAGCTGCTATGCCTGCCTTCAAAATCTCACATTCCAGTAATGAGGTTTCTTTTTAGTTCATGAATATTAGTTTGGACTATACAATATTGCCATTTTTGTAGATCAAAAATAATAGATTAACAGTGATTTCACAGGATCAGCTTAATGTAATCTGAAGGGAAAACTGCTCAGTCTGATGCAGTCTAGAACAAAGGAGTGGTCACTTTCAGATGAGGTTCTCATGGGGTGGGAGAAAGAGAAATGAGGGAAATTGCTGCCTTTTTTGTTACTCATTTCTTTGCTCCTCTTGTGGTCATTCTGAAAATCCATTGCCTGCCAATCCAGATTAAATAAATATTTCATTTGTACTTCAAGGAGGAAGAAGAAGTGTAAAAATAAGAGGGATGATATATAAAGAGAACATTGGTGTGGAGTCACTCACAATCTGAGCCTGTGAGTAAGGCATTGTGTGATACTGAAATGTGTCTAGTTAGAGTGCTTATTGGGCTTCCCAGGTGTCTCAATAGGTAAAGAATTCATCTGCAATACAGGAGACATAAGATATGCGAGTTTGATCCCTAGGTCGGGAAGCTCCCCTGGAGGAGGGCATGGCAACCCACTCTAGTATTCTTGTCTGGAGAATCCCATGGACAGAGGAGCCTGGCGGGCTACAGTTCATAAGGGTACAAAGAGTCAGAAGCAACTAAGCATGCAGTCACTCAGAGTGCTTATTACCCGGGGTGGGGTGTCGGGTGCTCTGCATATGAAAACTGGGGGATTTTTGTCAGGGGCCATGCATAGAGCTCTTGGAATTGAAAACCAAAGTATTTGTGTGTTTGGATTGGGATATTACATGCATTTTTCTGGAGGGAGTAAGTGACATAGGAAGTAAGTCTATAATGTTCATCAGATTCTCAAAAGGTCTATAACTCAAAATAGGTTAAGTACCATAAAGATACGTACACATAGACTTTGAATGTGAATTACTATATTTAGAGGGAGACTGTGATCAGCACCATGATGTTCAGAGGAGGAAAAAGGTCACTTTCAGTGAGAGGTATCAGTGAAAGATCTGGAAAGGAAGTTTGGCATTCAAGGTGAAGAGATTTTTCTACAGTGGATTTGGTGACAAATAATGAAGTGTAGAACTTTTTCAGTGTCAGGGAGGATGGAGAGGTGCGAGGTAGTGCAAGAGCTGCAGAGATAGAATTAGCAAGATCTGGCAGTTGATTACCTGAGGAGCCAAGAGAGATGCAGAATTTGAAGTTGATGCTAAACTTTTGTCTGGGCAAATAGGAGGATTAATTTCCCACTTAAAGAGGTCTTGAAGTGTCAAATAGTCTTTATGAAAACCATGCCTCTATTTCCTTCTCTTTAAAAAAAAAACTGGACTGACATTTAGCATTTTAACTATAAGGGAAAAATTCAAACATATACAAAAGTAGAGATATTGAACTCCCTTGTCCCTGTTATCCATCTTCAATAATTATCAATATCTAAAGCCAGGTTTGTGATTTAGCAAGAGCATAGTCTAAAATTGAATTCTCTAATAGCTCAATTATCCATGGATAGGGTTTGTTCTATGATCCCCTAAAAGTGTATATAAAGTTGAATGTGTCTATGTGCACTTGAAGATCCACACTGAGAGAGGATCCATAGCTTCTGATGGGTTCTAAGACAAGCCCCTATCCCTTGCTTTAGCACCACCCTCCATTTCCTGGGAAGTCCTGCTCATATAAGAAGAGAGCTTAACTAAGACATGATTTCTGGAAGCTTAGATACAGGTTAAGTGTTACTCTGGGAAGGTTATTCTGATAATTCTTTTCCCTCATAGCTCAATTGGTAAAGAATCTGCCTCTAATGCAGGAGACCTGGGTTCGATCCCTGAGTCAGGAAGATCCCCTGGAGAAGGAAATGGCAACCCACTCCAGTATTCTTACCTGGAGAATCCAATGGACAAAGGAGCCTGGTGGGCTACAGTCCATGGGGTTACAAGAGTAGGACATGACTTAGCGACTAAACCACCTAAGTATTAAGCAGATAAGACACCAAATGAGCAAATTCTCATTTGAGGTCAGGGACGTCTGGAAGATGGAATTTTGCCCACAGAGGATCTGTCCAGATGGGTGTGGACTATGGACCTCCCTGCAAGCATTGGTTGCTTAGGTAGCAAGTTGGAGGAGGAAAACTTAAAGGAAATGGGTGTTGATTATACACTGAGACTTCATTTGTTCATTTACCAAGTATTTATGGGCTATATATTATGTACCATGCATTGTGCTAGGTCTCAGAGGTACAGAAACAGTCTCTACTTGTGTGAAACTTACATTCTAGTTGGGAATACAGATGTCATCCAAATTCTTATGAAAATAAGCACGTGACAATACAATATGGTAACTGCTAAAAATGAAAAAAAGAATAGCACGTGCAAATGTCTGGTGTTAGAAATGAGCATGAAACTGCATCTACAGCCTAAATCATAGCTGCAATTAGCAGGAACTATTAAAATATTAAAAGTAGCTGATGCTCAGATTGTTAGGAAAATCAGAGTGCAGGAGGAAATTTGAGGAAGAGATAGGCAGAGGAGACCATGTAGGATATTGAAGGCCACAATAAGGAGCTTTGTCTTTGAAAATCATGGGAAGCTTTTAAAGTTTTTTGCACAGATTCTGAAAGGAGGAAAAGTAAGTTGACAATAATCAGCTCTACATTTAGAAAAGATGACTCTGCCTGGTATTTGACTATTAGATTTTGAGAGGGGACACAAGTGCACAGTGAATGACCAGTTTAATCATTATTGTAGTTTAAGTAAGAGATAATGAGAAATGATGGCTTTTGTTAGGGTGGTGGTGATGAAGATGGAGCAAACTGAAGGTTGTGTGGTATATTAGTCCATCAAACAATTCTGATACAACCCATTGCAATGGAAAGTATGAGTCCTCACTCTGAATGTAAGTAAAATAGAGTTTCATGGTAGCTCAGCTGTTCAACTAGAGTTAAAGCTCTGGTACCTACCAAAAATCACAGTAAATAGCCTAGTCAGGCTTTGAGCACTGATATAGGCTCAGGTTATGTATAGCACAAGATAATAATCACTGATTAATTCTCTAAAATAAGGTGATCAAGTGGCCCTGTGTAGCCTTACTCTCAGTCAATTAACACAAGACATTGACTACAAGTGATGTAGAAAACAGAAAAGTGAAAGTGAAGTCACTCAGTCGTGTCCGATTCTTTGCGACCCGTGGACTGTAGCCCACCAAGCTCCTCCGTCCATGGGATTCTCCAGGCAAGAGTACTGGAGTGGGTTGCCATTTCCTTCTCCAGGGCATCTTCCCAACCCAGGGATCGAACCCAGGTCTCCTGTATTGCAGGCAGACACTTTAACCTCTGCACCACACAAAAGTAGCCTCTAGTGTACAAAGAAATAAGCACCACCACAATATGTCTGAACCACTCAATGAATACATTCTAAATATTGAATACATACTATTGAGCCTAGCACTTGGCTCTGCAATATTGCCAAGGACAATGCACAGTAGATACACAGAGAAGTCCGTTTGATAGAGTGAGTTCTAACTATCATGATGGGGAGATGAGGGAAAGTCAATTGTCTTAGGTATAAGTAAAAGAAGCTGAATGATTTTTTCCTCCTAAACCAAAAGAGTAGCAAGTCTGTTGATTTCTCTCTTGATTCATCTTTTGCAGTGGTATCGGTTTATTTCCCCCCCTGCCTTTTAGGATCTATATACAACTGTCATTAATAAAAAGGGTAGAGGCCCTTTAGTGGGCTTCCCAGGTGGTTCAGTGGTAACGAATCCTCCTGCCAAGTAGGAGACCTGGGTTTGATTCCTGGGTTGGGAAGGTCAACTAGAGAAGGGAATGGCAATCCACTCCAGTATTTTTGCCTGGAGAAGCCCATGGACAGAGGAGTCTGGCAGCTTACATGGGGTTGCAAAGAGTTGGATATGACTTAGTGACTAAATAACAATAAAAGGCCCTTGAAGACTAGGCTAGCTGAGTAAGAGAATCCAAAAATGGAACCTTCTAAAGGTCTTTAGTTTCCAGAGGAAGTTGTTGTAATTTACCGGACGAGCATTAGTTTAAAGTAGCCCTTTGATCGGTCTGGCTGATCCTGCACTGCCAGCTTTCCAGAATCTCTGGCACCTTGAATGGACTAGCTGACAGATGGTGCTTACCTCTCAGATCACCACCCAGCTAACTGTCTTCCATCTCCATCCTTTCCTGAATCTTGCCAGCCTCCCATTCACTGTCTGCCATCTTTTACCACTGTCCACTTCCGGGTTTATATCAAGTTTCTTAAAAAGGCCTATTGTCCTTCAAGTGACATAGTTGGAAATCCTTGGAAGAACATTCTTAACCAGTGGTTCTCAGTCCTTAGCTATGTGTCAGAATCACTTAGCAGATCTTACAGATTCCTTGGTCTGCTTTTGTGTTAGACTTGCTGGATGGTGATTCCCAGAGGTATGCATTTTTAGAAAGCTGTTTTGGAAGCAGTGGGCCAGTTTTTGGAATCCCTGCAAACTCTTTGACTTCTGTTCTACTTAGTGGCTTCAGATTCCCAGAGGAGGGAAGGTGGGTAAGCATATTGTCTTTTATTCTCCTCTTAAGAAAGAATTTACAATTTTCTCAAGCATGATACTGGATTAGAATAACAGTACTAATGCTAGTTAATAGATAGCATTTTCATTCATGATAACAACTACTACTTATTGAGTTCCTAGGATATATTTACCATCATGCTAAGTTTTCACAGCTTTTAAAACTTAATCTTTTCTTTAAAATCCCATGAAAGTGAAACTGTTAGTTGCACAGTTGTGTGCAACTCTCTGTGATTCCATGGACTGCAGCTCACCAGGATCCTCTGTCCATGGAATTTTCTAGGCAAGAATACTGGAGTGGGTTGCAATTCCCCTCTCCAAGGGATCTTCCCGACCCAGGGATCGAGCCTATGTCTCCCATATAGCAGGACAATTCTTTACCGTCTGAGCCACCAAAAATCCCATGAATATTTACATGAATCAGATGAGAAAAATGCTACACAGAAGAGTTAAGCAACTTGCCAGGAGGAATTGGCCAAGTTAGGGTGTGAATTCAGGGTTCTCTGAAACCAACATTCACGGCCATCATGCCATAATAAGCAGGTGGCAGAACTGAGAACCAACCGAAGGTCTCCCTTCTCTTCTGCTTCTCTGGATCTCATATAGGGTATTCCTTGGTGTAGGCCAGACACCCACCCTGTGGTTGTTGAGGAGTTAGGGCAGCTAAGACCTGTAGTAGCTGCCCATAAAGAAGGATTTGATCTCACTGATGAGTCTTATGAAATGGTTGTCATAACAAACTTGAGGCAAAATCATAAGAGTCGTGTACCCCTGGCCGTTTTTAGGTGATTTCAGGCACACAGTTCCAGTTAAAGTCCCTGCCACTTCCTCTGTTTTGCTGCAATGCTGTATATTCACCCTCAGCCGCCCAGGGATTGCCAACACTTCAGGTGGAGCTGCTCGTAGCAGCTGTGGTCCCTTGATGCGACTTGTCTCCCTGACCACTATAAATTCCTCGGTCTCCTCCCCCTTGGTAGGCAGGACTCCGCGTTCACTAGCACAGCCAGCTGCTTTTGTTCAGACCCAGGAGGGGAAAAAAAACACAAAAAGATACCCTGTTATTCATTGCTGTTAAACTACTGTAATCAAGGCAAAGTGCTCTGCTAGTCACAGAAGTTGATGAGATCTGTGGCAGAATTCTAAGAAGTGGACAGGAAACAAAAGGATTTTGTAACATATGGGATTCCTGTTGGGTCATTAGCATTTGTATCACAGGCTCTATTTCTGCTACATTCACCAGGGACAAATAACACACGAGCTTTGATCCTATTCGAAAGGAAGGAAGCTGTAAGGTGACATAGTATAAAGGCTGCCCAATATGAAACTCCCATTGGAAAGCAGTACACTATTAATTGTTCTAAAATTTCTCATAATTAAGATAAACTTATGTTTAAATGCAAAACGGTATTTTAAAAATAACTCGTACATAACGAATTGACACCAAATACTTACAATAAAATTTGTTTGTTTTTTTTTTTTTGCATTTCCTTTCCCATGGTGCATATACTACATTTCATCTTAAATTGTGTTACACAATGTTATAAACCCAGTAAAGCATATGATGAACATTTACCAGTCACCAAAGAGGATTTAACCATTTCTGATTATGTATGGAAATCAGATTCTAGTATGGCACTTTCTGAACAATCATATCTTAACGTAAGGGGTAAAAGTTACAACACATAGAAAAATGGAGATGGTGCACTCAGATGGACCATTCAGTCATAGAATGGAGCCGTGCAAGGACCAGAGTCCTCTCCTTTGCCACCTTCTAAAATCCCTCCTTCATCCAGTTTGCCCGAGTAGAGAGATACTGAAATGATAGACACTGGCAAGTGTCTGTCAACTGTCTGAGGTGACAAATGAGGCATAGGTGAGTTTTCTTTGTCATATCTCGAGACACAAAAGTGGGAAGGGCAATTTTCAGTTAATATTTCAGAACAGTCCAGGTACAGAGGCTGATATATTCCAAGCTGCTTCTGTTCACGGGGCAGCAGGTGGGAAAGGTGAGACTATATATAGCTGCCCCTCTCCAGAAACACAGGTCTCTGATTATCTTCTCCCTGCCATCTGAGTATGTGTGTGTGTGTGTGCTAAGTCACTTCAGTCCTGTCTGACTCTTTGTGACACTATGGACTGTAGCCCGCCAGGTTCCTCTGTCCAAGGGAGTCTCCAAGGAAGAATATTGGAGTGGGTTACCATGCTCTCCTCCAGGGGATCTTCCTGACCCAGGAATCGAACCCCCGTCTCCTGTGTCTCCTGCACTGGCAGGTGGGATCTTACCACTGTGCCACCTGGGAAGACCTCACCATCTGAGTATACAGATGGACATTACTTTGCAAACTGAGTCAGGCTTAAAAAAAGTTCTAGAAAGGCAACACCCTGCAACCTTGCCTTTTATTTTCTCTGAATCTGAAAAATAGTTGTCTCAAAAATTTTTCTCATTGTTTTTGAAGTTAACCATGATTCTTCTCATGACCATATCAGGAAAGCTTGTAGAAATGCTACCGAACCTACCAGAAGTTTCTTCCCTGAGCTCCACTGTATATGCACAAGAAAAATAAGCATGTGGATTTTGGTGGAGGGATCCACTCACTAAACTTGACTGCAGGCTAAATACAAACTTCTGACAACTTCTGTTAAAGGAAGACATGAATTCTCAGCACATTATTCAATTTGAGAAATCTGTATTTTGACTCTTTAGGCTTTTTTTTTTTTGAGTTAGAGTCATCACAGAAACCCAGGACTTTAGAGGTAGAAATGATCTCAGTGTAATACCCATAGAGTAACATTTCAAGGCCACTTTTTATCCTAAGTAGAAGCTAGCAACAGGCATGCCAGCCTCCTAGCATAGGATTGTCTACATGTACTTTGGTCTGTATTTAAAACAGAGTCCTCCTGAAGGAAGTCAATGTTTCCTAGAAGCATTTGCCTAATTAGCTCTTTTAACTTATTCTTCACTGAAGAAAGCACCAGATACTTAACAAAACTTACCCTTTGTCAAGTATTAGCATAGGTACCATTTACAGAATTCTATGACAGTTAGTTTCTATTGTTGGTTGCCCAACTGTCTGGGTCAGACACCAATTCTTTCACCATCTGTTTGGAAATTTCTGAACAAGAGAAACTAAAGCCGACAAGGCAGACATTTCCACCCTGTCTTTGGACAAAAGGATAGGTGGTTTCCTCTTCTTTTTCTCCCCAGGTTTACACACAACACAATGCTGGTTTGGAGGGTGGAATCCACCAAAATATTAGCAACTGGGCCAAAGAAGCAGGATTTAGGACCCTGCACATATTCCACAAGACAGAGCTTTAATCGAAGCAAAATATTACATTATCAGTAGTGATGAAATTTGCTCACAAATCTGGCCTCATCAGTGTTTCCACTCCCAAATATGTTTATCTTCCCACCTCTCTTATTTTTTCTGCCTTCTGTTAGCTCCTTAGAGCTGCAGTAAATCATGTTGTGAAATAAGATGAGTTTGAATAGCAAAAGCATTAAGATTTCACAGTCTGCAGCATAACAATGAACTGCCTTATGTTGGAATTCAAGTTTGTTAGTAAAGCTCACAAATATTATCATTTCCTGTGGCGGCAATTTCCTATCCATCCAGGAAAGTGCTTTTTGTTACCAGAGCCAACATCAGCCATGCCCTGTGAGCTGCAGATGGGGTCTCTTCGCCACCGTTCCACACTGTGCGCTGCATCGTGCCCAATGCGCACTGGTCTGCGCGGGTGTCAGCATCTGTGATGAACTGTACGGTTGTTGTTGTTGGAGAGGCAAAGACTGTTCCAAAGAAGAGGGCTAGTGCCTAGGCACAAGCCTGCTGGGCCTGTGGGCTATGTGGAAAGCAGCAAGTCGATGTCCAGGTCTGAAAGGGAGGCAGGTAGGAGGCCTTTCCAGCTAATCATGACTCTTTCCAACAGCCTGCCTATTCAGTCTGGTAGAGGCCACTTACTTCCAATAGTTATGCTCCAGTTCAGCCCTGGGAGTTTGGGGAGAGTGGAGTTGCAGCATGCATGGTCAATTTCATGGGTAGGAAACACATGGAAGATGACAGAAAATTCATTTTGAGACTACTGAACAGAGACTGCTGTCTTGGAGTGCCATCAATCTCTCCCTTCCTCATCTCCCCTCCTCTCTACCTAGAGGGGCTTAGAGTCTTTAAAAACGCCAGAGAAGAAATATATTATTCCACTTCCGAATGAATAGGGAGGAGGAGGCCAGAGGAGAAGTTTTTTAGGGGTAAATTGTCCCTGCATGAAGTGAAATGGGGAACAATTTTTGTTTCTTTTTTTAATATTAAAGTTCCTAAGACAAAATAGTCAATAATTCAAATGTATGGAAAAGGTTAACACTAAACAAGTAGATTTTTTTTTCAGTTGATTATCAGAATTAAATGCTAAACTGCTGAAAGCCTGGACTTTGGCACATTTCAACTCTTCATTGAGGGCTAATTGTTATGTCTAGTTAGGAAATAGATGAAGAAAAATGTCTTAAAATTGACAGAGAGATTTGAAAAGAGATACTTTGCTGATGTGAAACCTGTTTGCCTTCTCCTAACTCAAAAATAGTTTTCTAATCGGGGTTTTAACAGGGAAAGTTTACCTCTGTGGCACTCTGGAATGGAAATACTTTATTTTCTAATCATCAAGTCTGTCCTTGAATGTAGGTTGACTATGAATTCCTGCTGTTGGAGGAGTGAAGCCTAGAGAAAGACAGGAATGAAAGGAAATATGCGCTTTCATTTTCCAAAAAAACTTCAATACTAACGATAGGAATAATGCTTTTCAATGGTTTATCCTCTCAAAAGGAAAAAGGAGATTGCTAGGAATAGGTCTTAAGGAGTAGTGCAGCAAGAGTCTTGATGAAGACTCATTTATTTACTCACTGTGGAATTCTGAGAAGGTAAGGAATATCACCAAAATTGCATCCCTTGGTCTCATGGGAGAGATGACAAAGGCATTTCAGGAGTGAGTGGCTTCTGGAAAATTAAGGACAAAGACTCTTGAATTTGAAAATGTGCTGCAGTCTCTTCTTCCTGTGTTGCCCTAGGATTCATTTCCCCAAGAGGAAGACTTTGTAGCCAATCTAAATTCCATACCCTAGTCAGTGAGTAAAAATTCAAATATTTACTTCAACTCCAGAGGTACTCAGCAGCAACAACAGCAAAACCTTTCTCTGGAGTCTGCTCATTCTTGATACCATTTCACTGTTCTCTCTTCTCAGCCAAGCTCCTCAAAAGAGTGATCTTCTCGAGATTCATTGAATCCATTGGCCTGCCTCCTAGTTACTTCTCAACCCACTGCCTTCTAGTTTTCCTTCCAGCCCCTATAACATCACCCCAATAAAAAGTGGAAGTGAAAGTGTTAGTTGTTCATTCATGTCCGACTCTTTGTGACCCTATAGACTGTAACCCACCAGGCCCCTCTGTCCATGGAATTCTCCATGCAAGACTACTGGAGTATATATCTGTGTCTCTTTTGCTGTCTTGCATACAAGGTTATCGTTACCATCTTTCTAAATTCCATATATATGCGTTAGTATACTGTATTGGTGTTGTTCTTTCTGGCTTACTTCACTCTGTATAACAGGCTCCAGTTTCATCCACCTCATTAGAACTGATTCAAATGTATTCTTTTTAATGGCTGAGTAATACTCCATTGTGTATATGTACCAGAGCTTTCTTATCCATTCATCTGCTGATGGACATCTAGGTTGCTTCCATGTCCTGGCTATTATAAACAGTGCTGTGATGAACATTGGGGTACACGTGTCTCTTTCAATTCTGGTTTCCTCGGTGTGTATGCCAGTCCAGGTTCAATGCACAATACTGGATGCTTGGGGCTGGTGCACTGAGACAACTCAGAGGGATGGTATGGGGAGGGAGGGGGGTTCAGGATGGGGAACACGTGTATACCTGTGGCGGATTCATGTTGATGTATGGCAAAACCAATACAATATTGTAAAGTAATTAACCTCCAATTAAAATAAATAAATTTATATTTAAAAAAAAAACACATGTGAGTTAAGTATTAACAGCCATCCTTACAATAAAAGTATGATCCAAAAAAAAAAAGAATAGTGGAGTAGGTTGACATTCCCTTCTCCAGGGTATCTTCCTGACTCAGGGACTGAACCCTGTTCTCCTGAATTGCAGGCAGATTCTTTACCATCTGAGCCACCAGGGAAGCCCCTCACCCCCATTCAGTTCAGTTCAGTTCAGTCACTAAGTCGTGTCCAAGTCTTTGCGACCCCATGAATCGCAGTATGCCAGGCCTCCCTGTCCATCACCATCTCCCGGAGTTCACTCAGACACACGTCCATCGAGTCAGTGATGGATGATGCCATCCAGCCGTCTCATCCTCTGTTGTCCCCTTCTCCTCCTGCCCCCAATCCCTCCCAGCATCAGAATCTTTTCCAATGAGTCAACTCTTCACATGAGGTGGCCAAAGTACTGGAGTTTCAGCTTCAGCATCAGTCCTTCCAATGAACACCCAGGGCTGATCTCCTTACTGCCACCTAATTACCATGACTCCCTTGAGGATGTCCTAAGCATGGTAACCTACTGCCAGTATGTAACAAAATCCCAAGTGCTCTTTTTGGTTTTGTTCTATTGATATCTTGTTTGACCTCCCATCTGCATTTGAGATTTGACCTTCCTCCTTCAATTTCCCTCTTGTATTGGTTTTTGTTACCCTGACCTCTACTTGTTTCATTTCTACTTTTCGGACCACTCCTTCTCCGACTTCGTGTAACCTTCTCTTCTTCTGCCAAGTCTTTAAGACAGGTGTTCCTAAAAGCTATCTTCTAGGTCTTATGCTTTTTTAGTCTACATGTTTCTTCTGGCCTAGCTCCTATACTCAAAGGCCCTCATAAATATAACTTTGCTCCTGACTTCCCTTTTGTGCTTTAATTCCCTGTATCTGATTATCTAATTGGCATTCCACTTGGATGTCTTAAAGATACCTCAAGCTCCTAACTCTAACACTAAAATCACCTCCCTCCCCAAACCAACTACTTTGTCTTATATTTTCTACCATGAGAAACAAAACTTCCACTGACCCCAGTAAGCTACCCAATCCAGAAACTGGGTGCCATCCTTGATTCTTTCCTGTCCTTGTTCTCCCATATCTAATGTGAATATATTCTATGTCTCAAATCTGCCGACTTTGTGCTAGCCCCAAGCTAGGACTTCAGCTCAGGTCACCAACACCTGTAGTGTGTCCACTACAACAATGGCCTCTTAACTCTTTTCCCCTCACCCCTTCCTGCCCCCTTTCAATTGGCTCTGCCACACTACAGTCAGGTGCTCTTTCCCAAGTGTAATCCTTGTCTCTGTCCCATACACGGCTTCCCATGTTAGTGCATGATAAAGTCTAAAGTTTTTAGAATGCTTTACGAGGTTCCCCATCATACAGACTTTTCCTACCTACCCAGTCCTTTTAGCTCACTTCTCTTGGTAGTCTACATTCTGGCTATGCTTAAGTGTTGTTTTGTTTTTTTTTTTTTCAGTTTTCTTCAAAATTGCCAGGTGCTTTTTTTCCCCTAGACTCTCATACCTGCCATTTTCTGAGAATAGTCTCCACCCTACCCCGATTCATTTCCTCCTAGCAAATGCCTTCTTGATTCATCTGAAGTGCCATGTCTCCAAAGGGCTTGTTAAGTTCTAGTGCAAAATCTGCTTTCCCCTTTATAACACTTATTACACTTATATGTAATCACTTGCTTGGTTTGCTGCTAAACTGTAACCTCTGTGAGGGTAAGAATGTTGTATGCCTCATTCATCACTTTATCCAGTACTTAGCATAAGTGTGCAACAGATATTTGGTGAATCACTGATACTATGTGAGGGAATTATGGGAAGGGGGGTAGGGGACAACTCCTGCGCCTTACCTTGGGAGAGTAGTTAAGAGTCAATGAGAAATGCCAAGCACTACTCAAATACTTTGTGATACTTTCTGGAGGAAATTACTCTAATACCTCAAGAATTATAAACCTGAAGGGGTAAGTCTACTTCAGATTGAAGATACAACGTCATTGTAATGATCACTCAGGACATTTAAAAATGCTGTGTCCACTTGGAAGAAAGACTCCAGAATCAGGGACAGCAGAACAAGGGTGTAGGGTGTAGAAATAGATTCTGAGTCGGAGAATAAGGGCCCTGATGAGTGTCCAAGGAAGGACACCAGCCATAACAGTGTCAGGGGAATCACTGTGGAGCTCGACCATCGTCCAAACAAGCGTTTCAGATAACAATGGCACTGCAGTAAGGCCCTAGGAGCCTTTGGGAAAGGACTGCTAATTTGGGGGACTATTTGCATTTCCTTGGAATGGAAATTTTGTGTGTGAGACAGGGACACAGTAGGAGACTCTCTGCAGTTAGGATTCTTAATTCCATTTGCCATACAGAAATAAAGTGACTGCTTCTTCTGAGGATGATGGGCAAGCCCCCTTGCTTACCTATTCTCTTTTTCTCATTCAGCTCTCATGTATCTGCCAACCAACTATCATCACTCCTTTCCCATCCTAGGTTTCTGTCTACAGCTAATACAAGCTTTTCAAAGAGAAATCACCCAGTCCCTTTCCCCAGATACAGTGATTCCTCAACTGCTGTTTATTTTCTAAGCTCCAAATAGAAAAGAAAATATGAGAAAAAAAACCTCCTGGTTGCAAAATAGATACAGAAAATGGTAAAAATATAGAAGAGAAGTCAGACCTGGCACCTGCACATTTCTGACTGAGCAACATACTTTCCCTTTATCTGAAGATATTTGATTTTGGAGCAACAAAGTTCTAGAGAATTCAAAACAGCATATTGAACATGTGTAATGCCATATTGTCTTCTGTACCTTCACAAAGACACGCTGAGATGTGTTCCCTTCAGTGCTCATACATGTGGTTATTTGAATGTATGATTCAAAAGGAAGAGGAAAGGGAAATAGAAGGCAAAAGACCTTGAGGTGATATTAAGCACCATGAAGCAAAATTTATCTCTCTTAACTGCTTTTCTTCCAGGAAGCTGGTGTGCTCAGCAGCATTGCCCAGAGCACAGGCCAAGTCACTTACACCTAATGGTTGGGCTCATCAGCTGCAAAGGGCTTTCCAAAAGCTTCATTAAAATAAGACAATGAATTCAAATAAAAACAAACATTTGGGAGGGGGCCACATCATAGTCCTGGAAAACTGTGGTAGCAAACATTTGAGATTCTACTTTTAGATCCAGTTCAGGAAAAAAGGCTGCCTTACTTTTCAATAATGTATTGGGTGGCATAGTGGTAAAACAAATCCGCCTGCAAATTCAAGAGACGTGAGTTCGATCCCTGGGCCTGAAAGATCCCCTGGGGAAGGAAACAGCAATCCACTCCAGTATTCTTGCCTGGGAAATCCCGTAGACAGTGAAGCCTGGTGGGCTATGTCCTTGGGGCCAGAAAGAGTTGAACATGACTGAGCATGAATGCATTATTATGATTCTACCCTTAATTATTAAATATACTAATGATGGATGTATCTGCCTATTTTAGAATTATAATCAATATCTTCCCTGAAAATAGCCATTTTTAATAACAGATGTCATCTAGAATGAGCGAAGGCAGGGACGTTTGTTTCCTATACTTTCAGATTCCCCACAGCCGTGAGTTAAGCTTCTGAGAAAAGAATGGGTGTGTATATATGTGTATATATGTGTATATGTGTATATATGTGTGTATATGTGTATATATGTGCGTGCATATAGAAAGAGTGTGTTTTCTTTACCTATGATGCCATGTCAAAACAGCACTGGGAATCCAGGTCTCTCTTTGTTACTGTAAATGTGTGTGTGTATGCCTTTTTTCCTTTCTCCTCCTTCAGTTCAGTTCAGTTCAGTCGCTCAGCTGTGTCCGACTCTTTGCGACCCCATGAATCGCAGCACGCCAGGCCTCCCTGTCCATCACCAGCTCCCGGAGTTCACTCAGACTCACGTCCATCGAGTCCGTGATGCCATCCAGCCATCTCATCCTCGGTCGTCCCCTTCTCCTCCTGCCCCCAATCCCTCCCAGCATCAGAGTCTTTTCCAGTGAGGCAACTCTTCGCATGAGGTGGCCAAAGTACTGGAGTTTCAGCTTCAGCATCATTCCTTCCAAACAAATCCCAGGGTTTATCTCCTTCAGAATGGACTGGTTGGATCTCCCTGCAGTCCAAGGGACTCTCGAGTCTTCTCCAACACCACAGTTCAAAAGCATCAATTCTTCGGCGCTCAGCCTTCTTCACAGTCCAACTCTCACATCCATACATGACCACAGGAAAAACCATAGCCTTGACTAGACAGACCTTAGTCGGCAAAGTAATGTCTCTGCTTTTGAATATGCTATCTAGGTTGGTCTGTCTTATTCTGAAACTTTCCCCTGGACTCTGGAACTGTTTGCCTTAGGCTTTCTCTGCCTCTGTCACTCTCTTATTTTCTAGCCTGTATGCATTTCTACTCTCCCAGTGAAGACTGAAGGGCGTCTCACCTTCTCTGTAAACCATTTCATGACCCATCCTCCTTACTCGTCTCTGACCTCCTATTCCCGTTAGTTGTCTCTGTTGTAGCCCTTTCACATTGGACTATAATCTGCAGTGGGAAAGGACAATATGTTTGATCAAGTTTGCCCTCAGAGCCAGCGGCACACTAGAGCTAATGTGGTTACAGAGTTCTAGGAGGGAAGTGACTCCTATTCCAGTTGGTCAATACTCATTTCACTGTTGCATCCTAGATCTATTGCTGCCAAAATGAGAAGGAAGGTGTGCTTTTCTCTATCCATGAGCTTAAACAGTGGTTCTAAATCAATGGTCCATGCAATGGCATAATACTTTCTCAGGTCACTTATTGCGTAGAGGCATACACCTTTCCCTGAGAACCCCCATTTCCTGCTCCCTGATACTGTACTTATGGGTTAGAATGATGTGCTTTAAACTTTGCTGTGCATCAGAATTCCCTGGGGAAGTTTGTTAAAAATACAAATGCCAAGATCCTACCCCAGAATCAGACTTGGGGTGGGGATAACTGGGTATTTGTATCTTTAACAATCTCCCTGGGGCATTTTGATGCACAGTCAACACTGAAAATCAATCAGTAGAGAATTTCTGTAGGTTAAACATTAACCCCCCTCCTGGCCCTCATTTAAAGTAAAACTACTTCTTGACGAGCAACACAGTAAGAAACCAAAGCTTTGGTGTGAATTAGTTTACCATGAGGGTCTTCGAGACATGAAGGAAAGCAATAACGTGTACTTAGCACACCCTGTGTTCCATACTATATGACTGCCAGGAGAACCTTCCATTTCTATGCCCTTATGGCCTTCTACTAGAGCAACACTCCTAAATTTTCTTCTCACACTTGCTTACTTTCAAGGGTTGCCAGATAAAATACAGGATGCCCCACTACATTTGAATTTCAGAAAAACAAATTTGAATCTCAGATAATGTTGGAGGAGTAACTATACCCTAAACACTGCATGGGACATACTTATACTCAAAGTTATTCATTGTGTATCTGAAATTCAAATTTAACTCTGTGTTCTGTGTTTTCACATGCTAAATCTGACAGTCCCACCCATGGGAGGAAAAGTGAATTATCTAAATATATCCATTGGCCCCGTTTTGCAATTGGGTAGAAATAAGAGAACATGCTGGGTAAGTTTGTCTGCTCTGCAGACCCACTCTTCTTCAGGTGAACCATCTGAAAGATCAGAGGTGGAGAGAAGAAAACTACTAAGACCATTTGGCTGCATGCCAAAGTTGTATCCTTGAGTTCAGCATTATCAGTAATAAAGCTGATATTTTTTATCTTCATTTGCCTTAAGCCCATGTCTTATTTCTCAATTGGCTTTGAAATCAGATATTAATTATTCCTTCCTCTAACAGTTGCAAAGGTTACCTTATTTACTTTAATCTTAACAGTCCCTCTGTGAGGTAGGTGCTATAATCCCCATTTTAAAGTTAAAAAATGCTAGAGCATTGAACTAGGCAATGGAAGAAACAAAATTCAGATTTCTCAACATATGATTTGGCCTCAGGCATTTGACTGGAGTAGTTATTTTCATCCCATTAAAGTGAAACTTATGTCTGAATCTGTTTGGTTTGGCTATTTATAATATATGAGCCTTAAATCATGAGAAAAGAAAAAACCCATCAGTGCTAATAGTGCCTTTATCAGGTTTGACAAAAGGAAAAGTGAAGTATTGTCCTTTAACTCTCATCCTATGCTTTATGAATGCACAAATAATTTTGTTTTGATAAACAGCAAGGACACTGACCAAGATAAAAAGCAATATGCCTAAGTGAAAAAATTCCCTCTCCTCAAACATCAATTAGAAACATTTATTAGTAGTATTCGATTGACAGTTCATGTTTATTTCCAAGAAAAGAGGATGAATCCTCTTTAGGCTAGAATGCTTAAAAGGCTGCAGGTAGGATGTAGCACTTCAGAGTAATTGCTAAAGGCAAGTGACCTTTGGAATCCAGCATTAGTCAGTTTCGGGAAGAGAAAGAGAACATAGGCAAAAGAACTGCTCAAAACTCATCTTTAGATTTATTAAATGGCCTTTTATTTTAAGCCATAGATAGATGCATAAGTATTAGCTTTCTAAATAAATTAAGAAAGGTAGGAATAAGCAGTCACTTGAAAAACGATTGCACGTTGACTCTTAAATGTGGGTCTGAGTATGAGTCTGTGGATCTACATCTGGATCTTTGAGTGAGAACACTGTTTTGTGGGGCATAGCAAGCACATATATGGGCTTCCCTAGAGGCTCAGATGGTAAAGAATCTGCCTGCCATGCAGGAGACCCAGGTTCGATCCCTGGGTCAGGAAGATCCCCTGGAGAAGGGAATGACAACCCACTCTATTATTCTTGCCTGGAGAATTCCATGGACAGAGGAGCCTGGCCAGCTGCAGTCAGTCCATGGGGTTGCAGAGTGGGACACAACTGAGTGACTACACTTAGATTTTCCATGCTTGACCTTGGAGCTTGTGAGCACTCTCTCTCTCTCTCCCCTCATCTATCATGGCACAAATAACACAAAGACTTCCGAAGCTGGAGTCACTAATGCAAGGCATCTCCGTGTTTAGCCTGCCAAGTGATTAAGCTAGCTCTGACCAGGGCAGGAAATATAAAACAGTAGACAATAGTAGAAAGTGTTAGCCATGCTCTTTGGTGAGGGCTAAAGTTAGTGTTGTAACCTTGGAACCATGTATCTCTTGTACCAGCCTCAACTCTTGGATATCTGGGTGCTGCTTCCCAATACCACCCTTCACATCAGACCACTGTGCTATCAATTCCTGCTGAACCAAGCCCAGGGTCATTATTCGTTCCTGGATATCCTACATTGGATTTTCAATTATTGTTTTCAGAGGTAAGCTCTATACGCTTCTCTTCCATTATCATTTATTCCTTAATCATCGTGTAGCTGTTCTTTATTTTCTGTGTATTGAATTCTATTCTAGTTCCTACCAGAGGAGCAGTTCTCAGTACCAGGCCTGTTGATACTCGTAGAAGAAAATTCTTACCATCTCTGCCCACAGTTGTACACAATGTTAGTCCTTGAAGAACATAAGTTTGTGGCCTCAAATCCAGTAGGCTCACCCATTACACTTCTGTTTCTCTAGCTATTATACAAATGCATGTGATGTAGATGTTCTGGTTTTCATGAACACTTACAGTTTGCTGCTGTAAAAGGGCTTCTTTTGATCTGCTGTGGTGTTAAGCAGAAATAAGAATATCTTCTTGACAGGGGAAATTTTTTCTCCATTCTTCAAATAGCCTTTTTTGTGGGTTGTTTCTAGCCTTTCTATAGACTTGGGAGACCCAAGCCACAGTTTTTTTTTTACCACTGTGTATATAGCATGAGTCTTAGGCAAAATGTGAAATATCTTTTTGTGGTGCCATCCACCCTCCTTCCTAGATATTTCTAGCCCAGGACATTTCAATAGGACATTTTGAATCAGTGCATGGGTGTCCTGGTATTTAGACACATTGTGAGGCACAGTTACTCTTTCACTACACTTAGGACGTTAGTATACAAATGTGGTGAATGAATTCCTTAGTAGTGTGAATAAGGTAAGAAGTAATTATTACATGTGACAGGACACCAAGCAGGGTTCTGTCAGGGGGTGGGGAGAATAATGATACAAAGCTGGATCAGGCAAGGTTCCTACCCTTCATAAGCTTACAGTTTAGTTTTAGAGTTAAGGCAATTTTAGAGTGAAATCAATTCCATAATACATGAGCTGTCACAAGGCTGTCTGTGACTAACTTCCAAATGTATAGTCCAGTCAATGAAGGTTGAGCTCAAAGGCTAAAGTCTACACTTTAGTGTAGACTGGGAAAACTTAGCTGACATCTCAGAAAGTTGTTTACTTACCTCCTAGTATCTGGCCCATTATTTTCAAAGCACTTACCATGTAAGTATTATCTTTTCAGAAAAGGCTTCAGAGTATATCTTTATTTTTTTTAAAAAATGACTTTTTAAGACACTGCCATGTCACTGGGACAGAGCAATGGAATACTCTTCTGCTAATGGCATCCCCAGTCTAGATTCTACATCTTTCTCTGTTACAATAAGAATCAAAGCAGGCTGCTACCATATTTGTGGATCAGTTTCACCTATTAAAAATACATATTCCTAGGCCCAGTTCCAAACCCACTGAATCAGAATCCCAGTAATTAGTATTTGAAAAAAATATATTTCCATTTTGAAATATTTACAAATGAAGTATGCTTCAAAATAAGCCAGGGATTGGTTGGAAGAGATATAAATGAAACAAGAATAACTGTGGGTGGTTAATTGTGGAAGCTTGATGATGATCATCTGGGAGGATTTTTCTTTTTTTGGATTCTCTCTTATTTTATGTGGTTGAAGTCTTTACAATAAAAAGTCTAATGAAACTAAAAGCAAAAATAGTCAAAGGCCTCCCAGGTAGATCAGATGCAGTTGGCTTGCAGACTGGTATTTGGGAGTCTTTAGACCAGATTATTTCTCAAAGCTCTTGCGGCTAATATATAACGTTTTTGTACAAGAAAGATGACCTGAAATAGGACAAATCAAGACTTGCCTTCTTGGTTAGAAATATATGTAAGTTTTTCTGGGGATAAATTTAGATGGAATCATCTAAGTTAGAGGCAGACACATTAAAAAAAAAAAAAAAACTGGTTATTATTCTGCATAGGGCTAAAGCCCAGGACAGAGAGGGTTTTTTTTTTGGGGGGGTGGTGGTGAAAAATAGGAGTCTTTCCAATGAAGATAACTAATAAGTAAACAGTCAAGAGGTCTTTTGGAATAGTCAGTAATGGCATCATTAAAATAAGAAACAAAGGATAATGATGCTAATAGTTTGGAGCATCTTTCTGAATATATCTACATTGGCTATTTGAACCTCAGACCTCACTTATGAGCTAAAGAGGGAGGCTGGATGAGATAATTTGGGAAGGCATTTCAAAATTTAGATTCTAGGATTTAGGGGATTATGTTGACATGGCAGGTTTTATCATTTTCATTTCATAAGTGTGGTTACAAACATTCAAAGAAATTGAGTCATTAAGCTTTTGAATCTTTAGTAGAACATACCAGTATTTGCAAAGCCTTACGACAGGTTTCACCAGTCTGGACACTTCATAGTATATAACACTTTTGCTGGGATAGAGGGTTGAGACTTTGAAAAATCAGCATCAGTCCTTAGATTTCTTTGATTAACCTAGGTACAGCTTTCCTTGTCTTGGAATAATAACTGTTAGAAGGTTGAGTATTGGGTTCTGTCCAAAGAAGAAAGGAAAATGTTGACACTCTCCCCAAACTTTGGACATATCTACCAAAGAGGCAGATTAATCTAGAAACAGTACATTTAATAAGATATGAACATACAATTGATGGTTAAGATCTTCTTTTGAAACATTTGAGCAAAAGTGTTTCCTGTTTGAAGGATTATGAGTTAAGTGTTTTCTAGGGTGTGGGTTTCCCTCACCAGAGTGACTACATGGAGCTATTTAAATGACTACATGGAGCTATTCTTCAACTAATTCCTAGGAGTGTCATTTAGTCAATCAAATACTTTATACATATCTACCTGGAAATCTGCCCCTCATCTCATGGAATAATTACCAACCTTTTCTACACATAAGCCAACATCATAGAGTTTATGCAGTTGATAGCAGCAAGTCTGAAGAAGTACATCTCAGCTATGACTTTTCAATTAATTGAGGACTGAAGCTCTTCTGATAAGGAAGTAAAGTTGATCTTGCAAATACCACTACACAGGGAATGAGGAGACCTGTGTTCTTATCTTATTTCAGCTTCTATTTGATCCATATTGACAACCAGACTTCAAAAAATTTTAAAGGTGATCCATGTGTTAGACACAGTCAAGTTACAAAGAAAAGGACATCCTCAGCGTATTTCAGTTAATGAATGTTTATTGTAAATAAATGAGCCACAGATACCTTCTAAAGAGCTTGACCATCATTCCTCATATAACAGTAAGCCATCCTCTCACAAGAAGTATTCATTACCCCATCTCCTATTGCTCTGTTGTGAGGTTAGCTCAGCTATTCTGTCTCTGCTTCTACTTATCCCAATATTGACCAATGGACAGTGTCTGAGGCTGAAACTGAGATTCCCCATAATTAAGGATCTGGTTAGTACTCTTAAGCCATCCACCTCAGAGGTCACTGGTCATGGCATAAATACTGCCTTTGGGTCTAGCACTGCTCCACAGCCCAGTAACCTATAGTAAAGTAGCTAGGTCATGTTGTACTCACCATGTGATATCAGTTATTACCTCATTTTTGGAAATTTTTCATGCATGCTTTTGGTGGAAAAAAGAGAAAAGAGAGTAGGGAAAAAAAAGAGTAGGTGGGGAATAGTTATATCTAGTGGCCACTTTCCAAACATTTTGCAAATGAATTTTTAGTAAACAGGGAGATTATTTTGTACAGCACATGGTTTTATTGAGATAATTAAAATTATATATTGAACAAAAACTTTGAGCATCACGGAGGAAGGAAATTTTCCAATAGGCATCCTAATCATAGAGACTAATGGAAACATGTTTAGAGGATGGATCAATTAGAAGCTGAATATTCCCTGAAAACCAAAGCACTTTGACACACTATTTCCTTTTAAAGTTTTCTAATTAACTCTTCTTTGGTTGGTTTTTATTTCATCTGCCCATTTGTTTGTTGAAACTAAAAAGAAAAAGTCATAACACACACACAGAGCACACTCATTTGAAAAATCATTATATTTAAAATGGCTTTGTAAACTCTGCAGAAAGTTATCCAAATTACTTGGGATCCACAGCACCTGCCAACAGCATTTCAGATGTTGAAGAATATCCCTTATTGCATCAATTGAAAGGACAGTTAAAATAGCCACAATTGCAAAAAAATAAATCCAAATAACAGAATATTTGAGCAGATAGAGGCATTCTGAGACCAGTTACTTTTATGATCTTCCTGTGGCATGCCTCTTCTCAGATGGACTACAGGGACAGCGTGTAATATTAGAATATTTGGAGAATTATGACCAGTTAGAAAATCATTCAAACTGTCCAGTTGTTCTGTAGTCAAGGTTCTCACAGACAGAAGCATTAGCATGTCATGCCTCTAGTCAGAGTCATAGGAGTCGCATAGAGTTTCCCTATGCTGGATGCTAAGGCAACCTACAGACTCAATCTGAGTTTAAAAAGAGTTAGGTCTTCAGTTATCCTCTAGTGCAAGGGTCCTGCATCTTTTTGTGTCCCTGATTTTACTGGTTGAGTCATAAGCGTACAGAAAAGGAGTTAATATATTTCAACTCTGGGACCTAGATTCCAGCTGAACCTTTCCAAATTGTTAAGGTAGCTCTTCTGTCCATTGCTGGCTCCACTGCCGTGTAAAATTCAGAATGGCACCTGCTGCTAAGAAATGACACATAACACACTACGTCAGCCAGCCAATCTCCATCACCATCAGCAGCAGCTTCCTGTTGCTGCTCCCACTCCATTTCCCTTCAAGAGTTATAACTACATGCATACCAGAAAGAGTGGGGTAGATAAATTTATTGAAGTACCATTGTTAAGTGTTTAGTGTGGAGGGGATTTGCTGGCTAAGGTGATAGCTAACAAGACTGTAACCTGCTGAACTGCAGCTAAACAACTTGAACAGGTATTCCATCATTACCTTCCAATGCCCAGGTGGCTTCTGGGACCACGCTGTTTAGTGTAGAAGCCAATAGGCAGGGATATTCAATGCTATGCTTGTCTGGTCTCTTGGCAGAGGGGACTGGTCTAAAGCTTTAGGATTAAGTGGGTAAGTTTGGAATCCTATTCCTTGATTGGGGTCTTCCCTCTAGGGGAAGTCTGAACTCTTGTCACTCACACACTCATACACACAGAGTCAGCATAGTGTTGGATTTGGGAAGAAAGTAAAGAAATTTGGATTGTTGTAGTCTGCTTTGAAAGAAACAGACAGGATTTATCCTGCCCACTGACTTAAATGTTTATTGCTTCCTCTATCTGCTTGTCACTCTGTTAGATACTGAGGATAGAGTGAAAGGCTTTTGGGCCCCCTCGGGGAGCTTACTGTCTAGAAGATGAGTTGGGCTTTAATCAAACAATTATAAAAATAGTAATGATTGTATCTGGGTTGAGAAGATCCCTGGAGAAGGAAATGGCAACCCACTTCAGTATTCTTGCCTGGAACATCCCACGGGCAGAGGAGCCTGGTGGGCTACAGTACATGGGGTCTCAAGAGTTGTACACCACTGAGCGGCTCTCACACACACACACACACAGATTGTACAATTACAACATGAGACAAATTTTCTGAGGAAAGGAAAATGACCTACAGTAGCAGTTCAGGAGGTTTCCCTGTGGTAGAGACATTTGATCTCAGATCCAAAAGATGAGTAGGGCTTCCCAGGTGGCTCAGTGGTAGCGAATCCACCTGCTGAGGCAGGAGATGTTGGTTCAGTCCCTGGGTTAGGAAGATCCCCTGGAGGAGGAAATGGCAACCCACTCCAGTATTCTTGCCTGGAACATCCCATGGACAGAGGAGACTGGTAGGCTACAGTCGATGGGGTTGCAAAGAGCTGGACATGACTGAGCATGAGCACAAGTGAGCAAGCTAAAAGATGAGTAGAGATTAAGCAAGCATACGTTTGTATGGGTGTGTGGGGTGAGCAGGGTATGATGCAAAGAACATTTCAGAGCCATGGATGAGCATATGCACAGGTAATGTAGCAGAAGGAGATGGGGTCTAGTCAATGAACTGAAAGGAAGCACAGAGCAACAGAAAAACATTGAAAGGTTTTATTCAGGCAAGCAGTACAACCAGAGTTTTACTTTTTAAAAAGATTACAAAAGTATCTAGGTGGAGAATGGACTATGGAGCATCAAGGGTGGAAGTGGGGAGACCAGGTAAGAGGCTGGGCAATAATGAAAGTGAGAGAAAATGGTAGATGTGGTCCTGAATGGCCTAATCAAGGACCTTACAGTCAGTGAATAAATCAGCAAGGAATTACTCAGCATGAATCATCAAAATGTACATGGCTAGCTCTACTCATCATCTTGAAGGGAGATTCATCTTAAGCCTCCCACCTCTCTTTTTGGCAGCCCAGCTTCTGTCCAATGATCAAGAATTCCAATTTAATGGAGCTGAGTTAATAAGGTGTTACTTTATTAGAAGTATTAGTATTCAAGGATATCTGGAAAAAGAATTGATTCAAGTACTGTTAACTAGTGTTTTCATATTGAACATTATTTCTCAATCTGTGATCCAAAAAACAGTTAATGCCACAGAGTATCCTGGGGGGAATGAGGAAGGGGAAGGCTTTATGAAAAATTAAATTCCTGGGCCCTACTTCAGATCCACAAAGCCAGAATTTTGTTGTGGGGCTCAGGAAAGGACATCCATGAACATTAATTAAAGTTTGAGAACAGTAGTAGCATATGGAGGCCAATTTGGAGATTGAGTTTGAACAAGAAAAATACCCATGACAGAGGAAAGGAGGGGGCATTGCAGGTTGAAGGTGGTCCTAGGAAAATGTCAAGAAGTAGAATCAGCCAGCTGGAAGCAAGGAAAAAAAGTAGTGAGTAGACTGACTTTGCTAGGATGCAGAATTTTTGATGGGAGCAATGAGAAATCACCTTTAGTGGAAGAAGGCAGAAGAGGAGGATTGTTGTTCAGTTGCTTATTCGTGTCTGACTCTTTGCGACCCCATGGACTGCAGCACATCAGACTTCCTTGTCCTTCACTATCTCCTGGAATTTGCTCAGACTCATGTGCATTGAGTTGAAGATGCCATCCAACCATCTCATCTTCTGTCACCCCCTTCTTCTCATGCCCTCAATCTTTCCCAGCATCAGGGTCTGCCTGCCTAAGAGAGCAGTCTTATCAAACCTGAGAGACATTAAATGAAGGGATTTCTATGATCCCAGAGTCACCAGATGAGATGCCTGTGGGACTTCAAACTTGAAATTTCCCTCTCCCATGAAATGGAGGGAATGTTAACACCACTTACTGTTCACATAGCCAACAATAGCCAACCTTACTGAGCTTATACTATGTGACAGGCATTTTGCAAAATATTCATATTTTAAATACATGGCATCATTTAATCCTCACAGCATTTCTATGAGTAGATACTATGCTGTGCTGTGCTTAGTTGCTCAGTCGTATCCGACTCTTTGCGACCCCATGAACTGTAGCCCGCCAGGCTCCTCTGTCCATGGGATTCTCCAGGCAAGAATAGTGGAGTGGGTTGCCATGCCCTTCTCCAGGGGATCTTTCCAACCCAAGGATCGAACCCAGGTCTCCCACATTGTAGGCAGATTCTTTACTATCGGAGCCACCAAGGAAGCCCATGGTAGATATTATTATGATCTCCATTCTATAGATGAAGAGACTGAAGCACAGAGAGGGGAAATAACTTGCTTAAGATCACATAGCTGATAAGTGGTTAAACCAGAATTCGAATCCAAGTCTGTCTCTCCAGATTGTACCTTTAGTTACAATGATGTGTTACTCACATTAGTTCTAACTTATTTAGAGGACTATAACATAGTCCCAAATAAGGGTGCCTTCCTTTTTGGGGACATGATAATCATTATGTATGATGGGGGCTTGGCCCTGGAGTTCCAAAGACAATTCAGACCATAAGCAGGCTTGGCTAAGGCCTGGATAAGCACAGCATCACAGGCAGAGACCTTCACATCTTGCTTCATAGATTGATGATGGTCCATAAAGAGGTAAATGTAGCTGTTGAGAATGAGCCTTTAGAAACCATATAGCAATTTTACAGAGAACTGTTATGTCTATTGATGTTCACCAAAAAAATGAGGGCTTTTATTTTTTTCATTATATTTTTTCTAGAAATTGTTATTATATTTTATAAAAGTATCTATAGACTGAAAATTTAAAACAAATGAAAACAAAGTCATGGTTCTTCAATCCAGATGGTTTGTGATGTGTGGGTCTAGTGGATATAAGACAACTGTAAACAACTAACAATATTGAGGTATTCTCAAGCTCTGATGTGGATGGGAGGCTGACCGGTGGAGCTGATCTGAACCTTTATTTTGACATGGCAGCCTCTTCTACTTTACAGAATGAACCACCTTGAGGATTATTATGACAGATTACAATGTGAAACAAGCCCTTTTTCTTAGCAGACATGTTCTTAGAGGTTATGCATCCAATTCTGGGCAATTACTGTCAGTTTAAACATTCAAGATGAAAGAAGGCAGTGTATAATTAATCAAGCAGAAGCACATAGATTCTAAGCAGTAAAGATTCGAGGGGATAGTAGATAGAATAGAGGGAAGAGGGAAGGGAACCCTTGTCATTTTCATTGATATTATCCCCAGTGCTTAGTCGTTCAGTCGTGTCCAACTCTTTGTGACCCCATGGACTGCAGCCCGCCAAGGCTTCTCTGTTCGTGGGGATCCTCCAGGCAAGAATTACTGGAGTGGGTTGCCATTCCCTCTTCCAGGGATGATGCCTAGAGTCGTATGTTAAAGAATCTTAAACACTTCCAATTTTGCACTTTTGCTAAAAACAGAGCAAGACAGGGAAAAAAATGATGCAGTGGCGTTAAATAAGTCCTCTTCTGGCGCTGTTCACTTCCTCATTCATTCACCAAATACTTAATGTGTACTTATTACCTCCCTGCTTGGCACTTGTGGATACAAAGGTTACATCCCTGTCTTCAAGGGGGTCACAGTTTAGTAGGACAAACATAGAAGCAGTTATAAAAACCTTGATAAGTCATAAAAGAGCAGTAATTCTCAAGGAGCTATATGTTTCAGAATTAAGGTGGGAGAGAAATAATTTGAAAGGTCATATCCATATTCTATCACCTTATACATAACAGAGATAAAATAAGCATATTGGCTGGGAAAAACTGAGAACAGGAGAAGGAGGTGACAGAGGATGAGATGGTTGGATGCAACATCGATTCAATGGACATGAGATTGAGCAAAGTCTGGGAGACAGTGAAGGACAGGGAGGCCTGGCGTGCTGCCACCCATGGTGTCTCAGAGAGTCAGACATGACTGAGAGGGTGAATAACAGCAACAAAAGACTGAAAATAAAGATCAGTAAAAGTCTGGCTGATGGGAGAAATAAGATGATGGTTATCCAAATTAGGGATCTGGATTCTCACTTGGGTGTGAATGTGTATTCCAATGTCTTTGCAAGGAGCAGGAGAAAGGGGAGGAATGGCAGGACAGGCAAGACGTTTACCCAAAAGGAGCATACTTTTTAAAAGTCAAGGGACTTCCCTGGTGGTCCAGTGGTTAAGATGCCAAACTCCTAATGTAGCAGGCATGGGTTTGGTCCCTAGTTGGGGAACTAAGATCTCATATGCCTTAGGCACATGAGATGGTTGGATGGCATCACTGGACTGAATGGACATGAGTCTGAGCAAGCTCCGGGAGATGGTGAAGGACAGGGAAGCCTGGCGTGCTGCAGTCCATGGGGTCGCAGAGTCGGACACGACTGAGCGACTGAACAACAACGCCTTAGGCGTAGCAAACAAAAGAAAACAAGAAATGCTTTTGAGTTTAGGTATAAAGAGAGACTATGGAAACTATGGAGGCTAAAACACTACCTGGGGTTGCAGGGAAGGAGACATACAGAAATGATGCATGTTGAGTCCTGAACACTCAGTAAGCAGTCAGAGTGTAAGAAATTAGTGAGGCACCCCACTCCAGTACTCTTGCCTGAAAATCCCATGGACGGAGGAGCATGGTAGGCTGCAGTCCATGGGGTCACTAAGAGTCGGACACAACTGAGCGACTTCCCTTTCACTTTTCACTTTCAAGCATTGGAGAAGGAAATGGCAACCCACTCCAGTGTTCTTGCCTGGAGAATCCCAGGGACGGGGGAGCCTGGTGGGCTGCTGTCGATGGGGTTGCACAGAGTCAGACACGACTGAAGTGACTTAGCAACAGTAGCAGCAGCAGCAAGGCAGGGGAAGGCCCCTTTCTGCAGTGTATGGCTATCCCCCTACCTCCCTGGCAGTTAAAGGACAGCATGTGCAACCTAGGGCAACAATGGTGCTGAAAGTCACTACCTTTGAGGAATCTGGCATGTAGCGCCATTGGCACTAGCAGCTCTGGCTTTCAAAGTTTGTGTGTGTGTGTGTGTGTGTGTGTGTGTGTGTGTATGTTAGTCATTCAGTCATGTCTATTTGTGAGCAGATGGACTGTCCCCCACCAGGCTCCTCTTTCCCTAAAATTCTCCAGGCAGGAATAGTGGGGTAGGTAGCCATTCCCTTCTCCAAGGGATCTTCCCAACCCAAGGATCAAACCTAGGTCACCTGCATTGCAGGCAGATTCTTTACCATCTGAGCCACCAGGGAAGCCCTTTCACAAACAGGGCATGATAACCTGCATAGACCTCACAGATTTGTTGTGAGGCTCTAAGAAGATGTCAGAGTATTCTGTTATCTCTTAAGGAGTATGTGCTTGTTTGTTGACTCCCCTGATACCCTCAAACCCCAGTGAGGTTATACAAAGCCGCCAAGGATAAGCAAGATCACTGATGTAGAAGGCACTAAGCCCCTCAGAAAGTTAGTATTTGGAAATATTAATAATAATGATATACATCTGCTTCATTGCAAAGAAAGAGAGGTAAACAATAGAATGGGGAAGACTAGAGATCTCTTCAAGAAAATTAGAGATACCAAGGGAACATTTCATGCAAAGATGGGCTCGATAAAGGACAAAAATGGTATGGACCTAACAGAAGCAGAAAATATTAAGAAGAGGCGGCAAGAATACACAGAAGAACTATACAAAAAAGATCTTCACAACCCAGATAATCATGATGGTGTGATCACTCACACTCACCTAGAGTCAGACATCCTGGAATGTGAAGTCAAGTGGGCCTTGAGAAGCATCACTATGAACAAAGCTCATGGAGGTGATGGAATTCCAGTTGAGCTGTTTCAAATCCTGAAAGATGATGCTGTGAAAGTGCTACACTCAATATGCCAGCAAATTTGGAAAACTCAGCAGTGGCCACAGAAATGGAAAAGGTCAGTTTTCATTCCAATCCCAAAGAAAGGCAATTCCAAAGAATGCTCAAACTACTGCACAATTGCACTCCTCTCACACGCTAGTAAAGTAATGCTTAAAATTCTCCAAGTGAGGCTTCAGCAATACGTGAACCGTGAACTTCCAGATGTTCAAGCTGGTTTTAGAAAAGGCAGAGGAACCAGAGATCAAATTGCCAACATCCGCTGAATCATGGAAAAAGCAAGAGACTTCCAGAAAAACATCTATTTCTGCTTGATTGACTATGCCAAAGCCTTTGACTGCGTGGATCACAATAAACTATGGAAAATTCTGAAAGAGATGGGAATACTAGACCACCTGACCTGCCTCTTGAGAAATCTGTATGCAGGTCAGGAAGCAACAGTTAGACCTGGACATGGAACAACAGACTGGTTCCAAATAGGAAAAGGAGTACATCAAGGCTGTATATTATCACCCTGTTATTTAACTAACTTATATGCAGAGTACATCATGGGAAATGCTGGGCTGGAAGAAGCACAAACTGGAATCAGGATAGCCGGGAGAAATATCAGTAACCTCAGATATGCAGATGACACCACCCTTATGGCAGAAACTGAAGACAAACTAAAAAGCCTCTTGATGAAAGTGAAAGTGGAGAGTGAAAAAGTTGGCTTAAAGCTCAACATTCAGAAAATGAAGATCATGGCATCTGATCCCATCACTTCATGGGAAATAGATGGGGAAACAGTGGAAACAGTGTCAGATTTTATTTTTGGGGGTTCCAAAATCACTGCAGATGGTGATTGCAGCAATTAAATTAAAAGATGCTTACTCCTTGGAAGGACAGTTATGACCAACCTAGATAGCATATTGAAAAGCAGAGACATTGCCAACAAAGGTCCCTCTAGTCAAGGCTATGTTTTTTCCTGTGGTCATGTATGGATGTGAGAGTTGGACTGTGAAGAAGGCTGAGCGCTGAAGAATTGATGCTTTTGCACTGTGTTGTTGGAGAAGACTCTTGAGAGTCCCTTGGACTGCAAGGAGATCCAACCCGTCCATTCTAAAGGAGATCAGTCCTGGCTGTTCTTTGGAAGGACTGATGCTGAAGCTGAAACTCCAATACTTTGGCCACCTCATGCGAAGAGTTGACTCATTGGAAAAGACTTTGATGCTGGGGGGGATTGGGGGCAGGAGGAGAAGGGGACAACAGAGGATGAGATGGCTGGATGGCATCACTGACTCGATGGACGTGAGTCTGAGTGAACTCCGGGAGTTGGTGATGGACAGGGAGGCCTGGCGTGCTGCGATTCATGGGGTCGCGAGGAGTCGAACACGACTGAGCAACTGAACTGAACTGAACTGAACTGAACTGAATATCTGCTTCTTTCTGATAATTCCTTTTCTCAAGGCTTGACGCCAAGAAAGCCCACACACCATGCCTGCTATTTTTGAAATTGGGTGGTACTGACATGTGCTTAGCTGTGAAGCATTCTGTTTCCAATTCAAAAGCAATGAATTGTGTGTGTGTTGTTTTGTTAACTTCAATGAAAAAAAACTTCCTGCCAAAATCTGGAGACAGAGACTTACATAAATATCACGTATATACCATGCTCATCATCTCTTGTTGTTTGAGACCATGTATCCAGTATCAGATCACAATGAGGTATTGGTCACATCTGGCAGGACCCTTAGGAGACTTTGAGATTGGATTCTCTGGTGGAGCAGATCTGACTGAAGGCACAAGACAATGAGTGTAGTTTTTCTAAAAGTGAAATAATGGGATGAAAACTCTCAGCCAAATGTCTTCAAGTGCTTATGGTCCCTTACAACACAATTACATTTTGTTGGCTTGAAAAGGCTGTACCTGTCACTAGGGTCTCCTCTCAATCAGTGGGCTCAGACCTGCATCAGATAAAAAGCCAAACTAGGCCTGATCCAGCCAGTCCCATCAAGGAGAGAAGTGGGCAAGCCCAAGGCAGGGAGGGGTGGACAAAGGTACCAAGGAGCAAGAAGAAATGTTACACATCACCTTACATACCATTGTTTTTCCTACGCCTGGTACTTCCTGGAGTAGATACAGATGAACTCATAGCAATTGGCAGCAATGGCAGCCAGCAGGTTTGTTCTGAACCATAACCAGGAATTAAGTAAAGGTAAAGAATCTGCCTTCAATGCAGGAGAACTAGGTTCAGGAAAGATCCTCTGGAGAAGGGAACGGCCATCCACTCCAGTATTCTGGCCTGGAGAATTCCATGGACCATATAGTCCATGGGGTCACAAAGAGTTAGATATGAATGAGCCAACTTTCACATCAAGTAAAGGTACCTCTGTGTAACTCAACTACGCTTTCCCCATCTCAAGCCCTGTCGTGGCCTTCCCAGCTCCCAGGCATCAACCCATCCCCCTCTCCTTCGTATTCTCTGGTCCTGTTCCTGAGTGCCTTGCCCAGTTAAGTTTGTGTCTGGTCAGTTTATTAGAGCTAAAACATGAATAGCTGCTAAAGGCTTTACTTCTGAATGTGGGCTTTCTATCTTCAAAGAGAGAAGTAAATAGAGCAGCAATTAGGTGTTGCAGGTAAGGTGATGATCTACCTGTGGATTCCTCCTTGTGTATTGGTGGTTAATATGGGCAATAGGGTGGCGTTAGAGCGTGGGATTTTCCACTGTGATTCAGAAGTACAATATAGACCATGGTGATATATTTTGCCTTTATCTCAGACCAAGAGAACTGAGAGAGTTAGACACTACAATTTAATATACCAAGATTAAAGCAATTATTGTAAATTAGCTTAATCATTCCTCCATATGCCTTCAGAAGCAGGTTTTTTATATATATATATATATTCTATTGTCACTACCAAAGGATTGGAGGCTTGTAAATACAGATAAACTTAATTTTAAAAGGGTTTTCTGTGCTCAAAGGTTCTGAAGCTTTTAATTAAAAATTTCCTCATTTTATATAGGAAAGTGTGTTGAGGCAATGTAAGACACCAGGAGAGCATGAATGAAATATGGGAAGCAAATGATGGTGAACATGTAGCTGTCTTTTCATTTCATCCATATATATTTTATTCTAAAGACAGCAAGATCTACTCTTAGCATGGCCTCTAACTGACTCTGGAGTTCCTCAGGGCCAGAGAAGAGGGAGCAGCTTAAATGATATCCTCCCTCTTAAACCATAGATTTTAGACTTGCATTTCTGGAACACTACAGCAAGAAATCACTAAGGGAGTACTCCAGAAGATAGAGAGCAGTGCTTTTCAAGCTTTAATGTACACACCAATCACCTGAGAATATGTTACAATGCAGATTCTGTTTGTCCATAAAACATATTTTGAGTTGCAAGGAGCATTCTAGATACAGAGTCTAGATAATGAGCCTTCTTTGGCTTGGAGCAGCGCATGTGTGATGAGGCAGTGGAAAAGTAGTACAGTTCTCTCTGGACCAAGTAGTGGGCAGAGGAAACACAAGGGAGGCAGATATGAGAGTGACGACTCTTAGGCTCCCCAGGGGTTCAAACAGATGAGTTTCAAGCATTACATACCAGAAGGGCAGTTGCTTTCTCAGGCTAAAACAGGAACTATGCCTAGTGGTGAAAAGCCTGTGTTCTGAAGTTATATTCCCTGGGTTTAGTTTTCACCCCTGTCACTTCCTAATGGAGATCTGGATCATGCCACCTTACCTCCCTTGAGTTTACTTGTCTATAAAATTTGAATAATAGAACCTACCTCAGGATGGATGTGAGGATTAGATGAAATAAAGAACATAAAGCTGGAGAATAGCACCTGCTATAGAGTGCTTAATAAGTGGTAGCTATTGTCATGCTTTTCATCTTTGAGCTGATCACGTTTAAGTACCACTGGGCTTTATTGAAGTGTTAGTCAGCCATGGTAGTGCCATAGCTGCTTTTGATGTGACTCTCAAAGCAGCTTCAATTGTTTGAGACTTAAGAAAAGTTGGTGATTTCAGTTTTAAATAAATGGGATTCTAGACAAAAGTATGAAAATGGGAAGAAAAACTCCCCGGCAGGAACTATGCTTATTTTGTTCGTTGACCCTGTCCCTGCTTCTGCCTACAACTTCTCTGGCTTGAGAATCACTTGAATAAAGAAAGAATGATTTAAAAATAAAATAGATTTGAGAAACAAACTCTTTTGTTTCTGCAAAAAAAAAAAAAAAGGAAATGTAGAATTGGGGCAGCTATCATGCAGCCTGGGGCAGGCCAGGCCCAAGGGAAGGGAAGGAAGGACAGAAGGCCTGAAGAAAGAGGTTCCCAAGTCCATCAACTATACACAGAGCATCAGTGAGTTGTAGTTACTCTCCTGGGGGTAAATAATGGCATTAGACAGAATTCCTGGGTTATGGTCTAGTTGGGAAGATATTGGAGTAAAATACACACGCCCATGCAAACACACACAGATGGATAAACATACATGTCAACCTGTAGCAAAGCTTCAGTGAGGACACCTGTTGGTTAATATAAAGCCTGTGTTTCTGGGGAGCAGAGATTAGTCTGGAAGGGAAGATTGGATCTGACTGTGAAGGTGGTTGAATATAAAAGATACCCTGTGGGCAATTAGAAGTCCATGGTATTTTGATGGGGGTGAGGTACCATATGCAAAAGAGCATTTTAGAAAGATTAATCTGGTAACAGTTTGAGCAATTCATTTTAATAAATACTTACTGAATATTATGTATAGCCCCTGATGTGAAGAGCTGACTCATTAGTAAAGACCTTGATGCTGGGAAAGATTGAAAGCAGAAGGAGAAGAGGGCAACAGAGGATGAGATGGTTGGATGGCATCATCGACTCAATGGACATGAGTTTGAGCAAACTCTGGGATATAGAGGACAGGGAAGCCTGGCGTGCTGTAGTCCATGGGGTCACAAAGAATCGGATACGACTGAGAGACTGAACCATGACAAAAATGTATAGCACCAGGGTCCAAAGTGCAGAGCTATACAAGAATACAGAAAAAAATTCCATATCTTCTGAGAATTAAAAGTCTTGTTGGTGAAACAGATATACTTTATATATTAGTATGGAATGATTTCCAAAATACAGTATTACATACAAAGAGGTAAGGTATAGGACAGTATGTTTAAAACGTGCTACCATTTGTTAAGTAAGAATGGAGGGAAGTCATATGTATTTACATATATGTCTGTATACATATACGATTTATACAAGATATATATGTATAAGATTTGTGCAAGGATATACAAAACTCTAATTACATTGATTGCTTCTAGAGGAGAGAATTAAGGTGGCTAGTTGGTAGGGGTGTCAATTGTATGCATATCCTTGGGCACCCTTTGAGTTTTAGAAATAAATGAATGTATTACCTACTCGCATTAAATTTTTTTAATAAAATAATATATATGGGAGTGTGGGAAGGAAAAGATGAATTCCAGCTGGAAAATCTGAGAAGACTTCTGAGAGCATGTGGGCTATGAAGCTGCGTCATTGGAAAGTATCATTTCTACAAGTGATTTGAGGTTTGAGTGGAAGGTATTTCAAGCAGAGGACAGAGCTTGCCTTGAGCCATGAGGTAGGGGAGAGGTTCTCACTGGTCCATGCAGTAGCCACCAACCACATGTGACTACTGAATACTTGAAATATGGCTAGCGTATGTGAGATGTGCTATAAGTGTAACATACTCAAGGGTTTTGAAGACATAGTAAGGAAAAAGAATGTAAAGTTTTTCATTAATAATTTTTTGATTACATATTAAAAGGATAGTATTTTGGATATATTAGGTTAAGGTAAATATATTAAAAAGGATGTCACTTGTTTCTATTCACTTTGTTATAAGTGTATCTACTAGAGTATGGAAAATTACATCTGTGAGTTAACTTGGGGGCTTCCCTGATAGCTCAGTTGGTAAGGAATGTGCCTGTAATGCGAGAGACCTGGGTTCGATCCCTGGCTTGGGAAGATCCCCTGGAGGATAGACGTTTGCTAAACAGTGCTGATCTAGATAACTGAGATTTTTAGAGAGTGTTGAATTAGGTTAGTATGGCTACAGCAGAGGGTATACAGGTAAGAATGAGTGGGAAGTTTGGAAGAAGTGCCCCAGGCCAAATTGTAGAGGGCACTGGCTGCTCAGCTAAAGAGACTGGCCTTTATTTATTTACTTATTTTTTAATCTGGCTGTGTTGCTTCTTAGTTGTGGTTTGCAGGATCTTCGTTCCATCATGTGGGATCTTTTGTTGTGCCATGTGGGCACACAGGTTCTGGAACATGTGAGCTTCAGTAGTTGTGTCACGGAAGCTTAGTTGCTCTGGGGGCATGTGGGATCCTAGTTCCCCAACCAGAGATCAAACTCGTGTCTCCTGCATTGCAAGGTGGATTCTTAACCACTAGACCACCAGGGAAGTCCTCCTGGACTTTAATTTTGTATTCATTGGTGAGCCTCTGAAGGGCTTGGAGTGGAAAAATTTGATGATCAAATGACTGCTTCAGACAGGGGTGTAAGTATGGGCAGGAAGAATAGTTATGACAGTAACAAGGAGTGAGGTACTAGGGTCTGGGCTTAGATGGTAGCTTTGAAACCAGAAAGAGAGCCACATAAACCATATTAAAAAGGGAGAATTGCTAGAACTGAGTGGAGGTGTAGATGTCAGAGACAACATGAAGTTTTGCATCCCTGGTGATTAGAAGCATGTCAGTGCATGTAATAAGCATAATGAAGCCTGGAAAGGGAGCTGAATGGGAGTTGCCTGAGAGAGAAGATGATTTTTGACGTAGTGAGCTTGAGGTGGCTGGCTGAAATGTAGCAGTGAGGGTATGAGAGAAACAGATTTTGGGGTCTTAGTAGATGTGATCAAAGCAATCAGATAATTATAATAATGATTAGTACTTGTATGGCATTATGATATGCACAATGCTCTCACATGGATTATTTTACATAATCCTTAAAATAGAGGCTCAAAGAATATAAGTTTCTTGGCCAGGATCACACAACTAGTTAATGACCAAGGTAGCATGCTGAAACTTGCTTTCCATCTCTGTGCTTGAAATAAATTGCCAGGGGAAAATGCAGAGAAAACCCTGGACTCTAGATTATACAATTTCAGTTCCCTCAAGCTGCTGCTTAAATTGAGGGGTAGACCCAACCCTGGGAAAACTGTCTTAGGTTCCCTTCAGTTGTTTTAAACATCCTTTTTAGAAATGAGGAAGCTGAGACCCTGGAAGTTAAGTAAAATGGCAAAAATCTCTGTTAGTAAAGGGGAGAGTTGGAACTCAGACAAGCGCTATGGTACACAGTGTGATTGTTTCCAGGTATTAATATTTCCTTCCTGTTAGAGTGTGTCTGTCTCCTGTCATGAGCCTTGCCAAACTAATGTGGGCTTGGTCATAGAACTTGCTTTGGCCCATGGAACATGGGCCAAAGTGACCTCCGTCACCTATAATCAGAAGCTTTAACAGCCATGACACGGTTCAGTCTTTTGTGCTCTCTTCCCTCTATAGTAAGAATGGTATGTCCCAAAGAAGGGCTCCTCCTTCAGCTGAGATCTTGAAATAAGGAAGGTGTACGAAGGAAGCAGAGCCACAGATGACCTGTAGCAGCTGCAGGGCCCTTTGCTATGGTGATTGAGCTTGAGGGATTGTTTGTAACTGTAGTACAAACTAGCCTACGCTGACTTGTTTCCATTACACTGACTCTGCAGAAATGTTTACTTTTCAACTGGTTAACTTGTCATCCTTTCAGTCTTCAATTAAATGTCACTTTTTCAAAGACTTTTCTTGACCACACAGTCTAATTTAGGCTCCCTTCCTAAGCATAAATCATTACTTTCTTTTATAGTATCTGCATTCTTTCCTTCTTAGGCATTTAATGCAACTGTCATAGGCATCATAGATTTGCTTATCATTGTGATGTTCCACTTGACTGTAAGCTCATGAAGACCTGAATCCCATCTATTTTTGCTCACTATTATAAAGCGCCTGTCACACAGTTGTTGCTTAATGGATATTTGTGGAATAAGTGATGTACTAATGAATAGCTTATTGTTATCCTGGTTGTTGGATTATAAACTGAAAAGGTAGGGGGATGCTGTGATTAGCGGAGATAAAGCTCCTAAAAAAACTCCTGGGTGCAAAGATCAGCAACTCTTTTTTATCCTTCTCTTTTAAGGAAACTTTGAAAGCAGTGGCATGTTTCAAAACCCTTAAAAACAGATTCACTTGCCAACAGACCTGTGGCCTGGCAGGCTTCCTGCCTAATACCAGGAAAGCCTGCGGAAGCGCACAGAAAAACTAGAAGGGCTCCTTTGAAAGAAAAGAGGACTGTTGCCATAGAATGCTTAGTCACAGAGAGTAAAAAAAGTCACCTGCCCTCCTTCTGAGTGGTTGTTGCAATTTAGTGAGAAGTGGAAAAGAGGGGGAGAGAAAGAGAGTGGGAAATAGAAATTATGGGCTGGGTATAGTGGATGCTTTTCTGGTCCAAAGCAAAGGAAAAAATAAGACCTACTTCCCTTCACTTTCATCTGCCAAGAGACCACTTAAGAGGTGGCTCTGGACTGTATCCCACCAAGCTGGCAATCAAGAGTTTGAAGATTTTGCGTAAAACTGCCAGCCTCTTCATGACAGGGACATACATACATGCTCAGGTGGTAGGAGGGAGGAGGAAGCAACAGTTCTCTATTTTACCTCATGAAAGCTCTTGTTTCAAGAAACTCATAAGGTCCCACAGCTTGAGTTATGGATACATGCAGTGAAGGCTGAGGTTGAGGCTACAGTTTCAGTGGGTGGAGTCAGTGACCCTTTCCTCCCAGGATGTTCATTAATCCTTTGACCCTAAGGGTCCTGCCTTCTGTGACTCCAGAACACACAGCCAGGGTAGGTTCCTTAGGCAGCACAGGAGAAGGAAAACTTATGGGGATATACTGCACTTTTAAAAAGTAAAATAAATGTAATAAAAAGCATGCAGCATAATTGCCATGACTTATACCCCATGACATTTGATAATAACAAGGTTGGTACATTACAAATAAGTTCCACATTTACAACTCTGCCTTGATATTTACACTTATTAAATTGTTTAGGGAGGTGGCTCCTGGCTGCTGGAAGCCCATATATAAAACAGATTAGCATAATTGGAGTACAGCCAAATCCTCCGCTGTACATTGCAGATACTTGTTACAAGCTTGACCTTGGTGGGAAAGCCATCCTCCTTGTCTTCAATCAGTCATCAGCTCCTGAAAGTGTTCCTCTGAAATCTACTTCCAGTCATCCACATTTGGGGAAGCTTGTCCTTGATGCTGACCTTAGGCAGGCCCTCAGTTCCCAGGACAATGATGAAGGCTGAGTTCTCACCTGGATGAAGAAATTAGCTATGGTAGTTTCTATGATTTGCCATTACCTGTACCAAACATTCCTTTTCATTTGTTTAATTTACTGAGAGTTGACACTATACATTAATTCATTGAGAAATTGCTTTGTGTAAAGGCCCAGAGATGAATGAGACAGTCATGGCCATCAAGAAACTTACACTTTAGTCAAGGACACAGACAACTAACTCTAGTAGAAGGCAGAGTGAAATAAAGACCATAATAGGAGTATGAGCAAATTGCTGTGGGAGCATAGATAACACAATTTATTTGAATGAGGAAGGGAGACCTAAGGAAGGCTTCAGAAAGGCAGCACTGGTCCTTGAAGGATTAATAGAAAAAGGGTGAGGTTGGGCAGTGAGGTCATACCAGTCAGAGTAAACTTCACGTACATAAAATGGCAGGAATAAAAATCTACATTTGGGGATGTGTATTTGTGTATATGTTTATCATTGGCAAGCTCCAGTGATAAATCCAGTGTAGCATGGCTGGAGGGATGGTGAAAGGGCTTGAAAATTACATGAGGCTGTTCCTGGAAACTCTGACACCTATAATAGTTTTGTTAATTAAAGGGAACAATCGATATTTTTTAAGGTTATACAGTTAAACTAAACCAAATATTTCCTTTCATTCTTTTTTAATATAAATTTATTTATTTTAATTGGAGGTTAATTACTTTACAATATTGTATTTTTTTTTTTTAAGTGGATCAAGAATGGCATTTTCGGAAGCAATCTCTAGCAATGTGAAGGATGAGTTGAAGAGGTAAAAGACCAAAAACAGGCAGACCAGCGTCTATGCCTGACTAGATATTATGGGAGTGAGAATAACAAAGATGTTTCTGGTGTTTCTAGCCTTAGAGACTGGGAGAAGTGTATTACCCATAATGAGATGGGCAACCTGGAGAAAAGGATCACCTTGCTGGAGGAGAACATATTTGGTTGGGAATATACTGAGCTTTGGGGCTTCTCCAGTGACTCAGTGATAAAGAATCCACCTGTCAATGCAGGAGACACAGGTTCAAAGATCCCCTGGAGGAGGAAATGGCAACCCACTCCAGTATTCTTGCCTGGAGATTCCCATGGACAGAGGAGCCTGGCAGGCTACAGTCTATGGGGTTGCAAAGAGTTGGACATGACTGAGCATGCACATACCATATACTGAGTTTAGTGTGTGAGCTATCTTTTAAAGAGGGAAGGTGGTTCTGGGGTTCTGATTAGATCTCAGTCATCTGCTCATGGGAATTTGTCAAAGCCATGGATACGGCTACCACAACCCTGATTGTGGGAGAACACAAATGAACACTGGAGCTACTGCCTATATTTAGCATTCACGTGAAGATAACCACTAATAAACAGGAGTGAAGAATTTTCTTGGTGCCAAACTGAGGAAAAGTAAGCAGGATGAGGATACAGGGAAATTCGTAGGATTTGGCATGAGGTGATCATGGTAGCCTTGAAGGAGAGAGATTCATGGGAAGGTTGCTGTTGTGGTTTAATCAGCTAGAGGAGACTTCAGGATGCTCACAGACTAAGAGGAAATGAGATGGAAAATGGATATGAAAAGTGAAAGTCCTTTCAAAAGTACAAAGCACCACACAATACAAGGTCACAGCAAGCCAGCTTTTTATCCCAGATGCTCTGGAGTTGAAAGGGCATTGATATCTAACAGATGCTTTGATTTTTATCATTATACTGAGTTCTGCTAAGGGGGCCTTATTCCTGACCCCTTTCATCTGTTTCCTCCCCTGCTCCCGCCCACCCGCACCACCATAGCTGGGTAAATAGCTCATTACTTGGTTTTTGTCTGCAGGTCTAGGTGACAGCTATTATATGTCATAGATTTCCAAAAAGTGTTTAAAGAGGAAATTCATAGTATTTGGTTATTTTTGATGTAATTCCCATTGTGATATTCAGGTTCCTGGAGGAAAACAAAGGGACAATAACACAAGATGCTTGTGGGGTGATGGTGAGATGGAGCAGAGTCAAAAACCAGGTCCCCTTCTAGAATAAAACAAAAATTAGCTAAAATGAAGCCATTCAGTGTCACATGTACCCAGCAGTTAAATGTATTCAGGAGGGAAGCAATGATTCCTGGAGTAGAAAGGTATTTAGCATAAAGGGAATAGACCTGAGTAGAGTTTAAAAGACTGAGAGATTTCTGAGAAAACAGTAGAATTTGCTGTTCTTTAAGCAAGTAAACATTGTTCAAGAAATTCTTTTCTTGTTGTTATTTTTCTTTTTTATTTTTTTCTATGTATGGCAAAACCAATACAATATTGTAAAGTAAAAAACAATAATAAATGATAAATGGTTAAAGAAATTCTTAAATGTATGACTTAAAATATTAACCAGACACTTAAGAAGTCCTAGCTATGAACTAATTAAAGCTTTTCCCATAAATTATACTTCATTCAAATGCCTTTCTTTCCTGTAAGAGACCAAAGCTGAATCAGGATATTTTAATATTCACTCGATTTTTGTCAGTTTTTCCTTTCTTTGAACAGTCGCTCAATGTTTTGACTTTCAGTATTATTGAGAAGAAAAGAGAAGGGGTTGGAAAAGGGGAAAAGAAAGGGGAAAAGAAGGAAAGAAAAGAACATAGCCTAGAGAGCTTACCCTGGCCCTTATTACCATAATCACTATAAGGTCACTAAATATGTCCTTGTGTGGAATTGTTTTTTCCCTTTCTGCTCTATGTCTTCATGACTTGATGCTACTTGTATGTGAGGTTTGTATGAGCCATTCAACACCACCAATAATGGGGTCAGGTCAAGTGTCAGAGCTGTAGCTGTGCATATCCATGGTATCACTGCAAAGATGAGCTTTTCTTCTTATGTTCAATTTTTGCTGTTGTTCTTGTAAGTAGCCCATCAGTCATTTGGGCCTGAAATCTTGGTGTCAGATTTGATATTTCTTCTCCTCATACCCTCAGCATCTAATTGATTGCCAGTTATTGAGATGCTACTTGGGTCTGTCCCACTGATGCTATCCTAGTTCGGGCCCTCATTAATTATCAAAAGTATTATTGCAAAAAGTGTTTTTCCAATTGCCTTCAACAAACTTAGGCTTATGTGAACTCTTCCTGCTGTCTTACACACAGCTTCCAGCACCATCTTCCTGAAGTGCTCCATGTTATTTCTTTCCTCAAAGAAGTGAAGGGTTAGTTGCTCTGCGTCCGACTCTCAGCGACCCCATGGACTGTAGCCTGCCAGGCTTCTCTGTTCATGGAATTCTCCAAGCAAGAATACTGGAGTGGGTTGCCATTCCCTTCTCCAGGGGATGTTCCCAATCTCTCAGTATTTCCCAACATTTATAAAATCAAGTGCAAACCATACAACCACTGCTGACTTTCATAGACCTTACGCTCTATCCAACCTGAATCGTTCCACATTCTTCATGTTTGCACAGCAAAGCTTGTACTTCTGCTCATGCCTTCTCTCCTTCCTCACACACACACACACACAAAAAATTAAGTTCCTTTAGTGAAGTAGAGAAGTTGAAGTTTTATTATTAATATTTCTAATAATATGAGAAGAGCTCTTGTGCTTTGCTCATACACATGAGAATAGGGCCTGTATCTGTCCAGTTCACTGTTATGGTCTCAGAGCCTAGCTCTGTGGTTTGCACACAGGAGGTGCTCATTAAATTTTGACTGAATGAATAAAAAGTTGACATGTCCAAATCTACTTACCTTTTAAATTTCATTTCAAATGCCACCAGTGCCCAAAAGTCTATGCCGATACCTGCTTTCCACCTCAATACCCACCTCACCGCATCTCTCTATAACATTGTTTTTTTTCTGAACTTCCCTAGGCCTTATCTGTACCACTCTTAAGACACTGATCGCTTTTTTCCATCTTGAATTCCAGTTGTTTTTGTACATGTCCCATCTCCCATTAGACTGTGAGATCCCTGAACACAGAACTGTGGGTTTAACTCATAATTGTATCCTGAAATCAGTGTCCATTGAATGGGCACTCGATGATTAGAATAGCCACACTGGAGCCTTTAGCGAAGTAGAGAAGTTAAAGGTTTATTATTAATATTTCTAATAATATGATAAGAGCTCTTGTGCTTTATTCATACACATCAAAAGGTGAAAATATTGTCTGCACCTAAGCCAAAATATAGGTAAGAATACTGGCTGAACTTCTATTAGCCAAGATATAGGGTCATCATGGCTAAAGTCTGAATTCTGGCTAATCTCCAAGAACTAGGAACAAAGTCATAATTTGTACATTTCATGAATTTGTAAGTTGTTTTTTCCTGAAATGGACACAACTATAATAATATTTTATTTGTGGCTATTGGGACTCTAGACATCTAAATAAATTCAGTCTGTAAATGGGCTCTTTGGCTATTGCTTTCTTTTTACTATAAATCAAAATTACATACCATGTTACATGCATTGCATATCAATTTCCAGATTTCTACTTTCCTTTGAGCTCAAATTCCCCTAGCTGTGGATACTCAGGTTTTCAGAGTCCCTACAAAGGAGTTTTCCTACTTGGGTCAATGCGGCAGAGAAAAACTAATATATTTGAGTCCTGGAGGAAACCATTCCAAGGGAAACAATGGTCTTGCCAGGTACTTTGGACCATATCATTTATAGACCTGGTTATTACCTTGTCCAACCATTCATCTTCAAGTCAGCCCACCTATGATGAGAGATTCTTTTGAAAGCCCTCCAGAGAGTAATTATCTACAATCCTTTATTTCTAAATCCAGATTTTTACCCCTCTGAGCATTTGAAGCCCATTTACTTTCATTGTATAATAAAGGTTAAAAATCCTCCTCTGTAGAAACAGTTTCTCTGGAGGATGTAAATCACCCTTCTGACTTTTCTGCACTTTTAAGGTGTGCAAACATCTCTCCACCACTCTGGTAAGAAGTGCTCAAGAATACTTAGAGAAAATCTTATGATCCCCACAGGTATGTGTGTCTTTGAATATATCCCATGATTTCTACCTGACCAGGTACTTATAGAAATACTTTGGTACTTTTGTTAAGTTGAAGCTTCTCCTTCTGGAATATTCTTCTTACATCCTGCCTTTCTACTTCAGTTGGTACCTTTTCACCCATCCTTGATATTAATTATCATAGGCAATAAAACATTTAATGTAATCTTAGCTTTATTGAATAAGTAAGTATGCATTACAGATAGATTGCAAGTCATTCTTGGTCCTGCAAAGAGACAGGCATTTATTGTGAGGCAAAACGAGAACATGAATCCATATTTCTGCTACTGAAATACTTTTTCTGAGTGTCTTGGTATGGGCACAACCTCCCTCAGTATCCATTCAAATAGGATTTGCTGTCACCTCTCCTTTCAATTAAGGGATTCACAATATCTAAAATAAACTTATAAAGAACACTTCTGTATCAGAGGTAGCTTTATACCTACATTATTAATCATAGAAAATATTTGGTCAAATACTCCATAAAAGGGGCAGAAAAAATACACCAGAGCTCATAGTTGGAACTAATTAGTTTTTCAAGCTAATTTGCTGTAGTAAGGAAAGTATCAACTGAATTTTAGAATAGACTGTTCAGCCATTTAACATCAAAGCATGCAGTAGCCTGTGCATACAATGGCTTTTAGAGACAACACTGAATTTGACTCGAGCACCAAGGATGCATTTTAAAAACTGAAAAGTACATTTATGTGCAGTAACTAGTGTCGTGAGCTGAATGGTGACTCCCCAAAGATACGTCCACATCCCAATTCTTAGAACCTTTGATGTTAACTTATTTGGGAAAAGGGTCTTCACAGATGTGATTCAGTGAAGGATCTTGAGATGAGGAGATTATAAGCTGATGGGCCTTAAATGCCTTCACAAGTATCTTTATAAGAAAGTGGTAGAGGTAGATTAGATATACAGAGGGAAAGGTGATATGAAGATAGAGAAGAGAGAGGCTTGGTCACAAGTCAAGCAATGATGACAATCACAAACTGGGAGAAGCAAGGAAGGTTTCTCCTAGATGCTCCAGAGGGAGTACAGCCCTGCCAAGACCTCAGTTTAGGACTTCTGGCCTCCCAAACAGTAAGAGAATAAATGCCTGTTGTTTGAAGTGATCACATTTGGAATACTCTGTTACAGCAACCACAGCAACAAAATACAGATTTGGGTACCAGGAAGTCAGGGGCTGCTATAACAAATACTTAAAAATGTACAAGTAGCTTTGGAATTACATCATGTGTAGAGGCGGGAAGAATATTGATGTATATGACAGAAAAAGCATAGGTTGCTTTAAACAGACTGTTGGGAAGAATATGAATGTTAAAGGTGCTTCTCATGAGGGCTCAGAAGGAACCAAAGAACATTTTATTGAAAACTAAAGGAAAGGTGATCTTTATTATATACTGGCATAAAAGCTTATCCAGATTGTCTCCAACCATCTTGTGGAAAGTAGATCTGTAAGTGACGAATTTGGGTATTCAGCTGAGGAAACGTGAGAGGCAAGCATGGGAGGTATGGTCTAGATTTTTCTTGAGCTTATAGTAAAATATAAGAGAAAGGGGTAAATTGAAGAAAGAACTGGTAAGCAGAAAGGAACCAGCACTTGATAATTCAGGAAATTCTGTACCTATTCAGATTGCAAAAGATGCTAAAATGAAGAGATTCACTGTTAGGATAGTGGGCTCTGGAGATAAAGCCCAGACTAGGCAACCTTTGGCTAGTGCTGTAGAGATTAGGCATTCATCTGGATAAAAGCCAGGAATAGAGACGGCATTATCTGGCAAAGATCTGTGAGGACTCTCTTGCCCCTCTATTAAATCAATATGATATTCATGAGGAGCCCACAAAGTTTTTTTAAAAAGTTACACCAGCAGAAACAGTTTCATCTTGGCCCGAAAGGGACAGAGACAGGACAAAATGAGAGAAGGCTGTCAGACGACCAAAACTTTACAGGCAAGAAACAGGATGATTAAGCTGTAAACAGATACTACCCTTTGATAGAAAAGATCAACCCTCGGGCAGAGCTGCAGACTTAAAGGGTGCAACCCTGAGACAAGGAGGATTACTGTCAAGCCTTGAAACCTAAGGGGATTCTGAGAACAGAACTGAAGCTCAGGCACTTGGCTGAGGTCACAAGACATGGGACTCTTGGCGACCCCATGAACTGTAGTCCTGCAGGCTCCTCTGTCCACGGGATTCTCCAGGCAAGAATACTGGAGTGGCTTGCCATGCCGTCCTCCAGAAGATCTTCCCAACCAGGGACCAATCTTTCCAACCCAGGTGTCCCGCATTTACCATCTGAGCCACCAGGGAAAGGGATTCTGCCAAATTCTGAAACTCATCAGGACAAGGAACTCCTTTCTATGTTTGTTCCATTTTCTTCCTTCTGGAATAGGAATGTCTATAACTATTATCCTATGCCTATACTTTTGCTGCATTTTGGAAGCAGGAGCCTTGTTGAGGTCATGTTTCAATGATTCACAGATGCAAAGGAATTTTGCCCTAGGGTTTTGACCTGTTGCTGATTTAGATGATCTAGATGAGATTTGGGACTTTTGAAATGATGATGTTTGGATGAGAGTTTAAACTTTAGGTTTGAGACTTTGGGGAATATTAGGGTAGGGTGAATATATTTTGCACAGGGGACAGACATAAATTTCGGGGTCCAGAAGGCAGACTGTAGTGGGCTAAAGGTCACCTCCAAAAAGATATGTCCATATTTTAATCCCCAGAACCTTTGAAGATCACCTTATTTGGAATTAAATTTAGGCTCTTCATATGAAATTATCCTGGATTATCTCAGTGGGCTTGAAATTATACCAAAAGTATCCTTATAAGAGAGGCATAGGGAGATTAAGTACACAGACCAGAAGGTAATGTGAAGACAGAGAAGACAGAGAGATGTAGCCATAACCCAGGGAATGCCAATAGCCACCCCAAGTTGCAAGAGACAAGGGAAGATTTTCCTCTAGAGCCTCTGGAGGGAGCATGGCCCTTGATTTTGGACATCGGGCCACAACAACCATGAGAGAATAAATTTCTGATATGTTAGGTCACCTAGTTTGTGGTAATTTATTACAGCAGCCAAAGGAAACTAATACAACTAGTAAACATTTTGAAGTGTTTTGCACTATTAAAAACCACTGAAGAAAATCTGCAGAAATTGTGTGTGGATGTGCTTAGTCGCTCAGTCATGTCTGACTCTTTGCGACCCCCATGGACTGTAGCCCACCAGACTCCTCTGTCCATGGAATTCTCCAGGCAAGATTACTGGAGTGGGTAGCCATTCCCTTCTCCAGATCTTTCTGACCCAGAGATGGAACCCATGTCTCTTGCACTGCAGGCAGATTCTTTATCATCTTAGCCACCAGGGAAGGCGCTTCTCAATTATGGCAGTAATAAACCCAATAAAAGATTTAGTATAATTTGTCTCTATACACTCTGTACTAAAAATGTCACTATGTATTTTTTTCTGGTGATAATTTTCAACCCAAAACAAACTACAAATGGCTAAAGCAGGATCATTATAAATCTGGGAAGCAAACCCTTTAATTGACTTATCAGAACTTCATGAAAGACCCTGAAAGGTCTCATTGTTTGTGAAAAGTGTGTAGCATTACTCTAAATACAAATATATAATTTATCAATAAGTGTACTTTTTTTTCCCCACAACTAAAAAATAAGGCAAGTTCACATCTGAAAAAGGTGATATGCAACAGTATTTCTACCTTGACTAGCTTGATAATATGGCATGGGAAATGTCCCTAAATATTAGTCAGGGTGAATATTTCAAAATATCATTTTCCTACAGTCTGAAAAACTATCAAAAGACTCAAAGAAGCCATACAATGAAGATTTCAGAAAAGACTTTGTGAAGTTAAAAATATGTTACGTATTTACATAAATTAGTAGAACCTAAGTGTTTGTTGTTGTTATTGTTAAAAAATAGCATGTGAAATTGATATATCCCTTAAACTTCTTTGTGTGTGTGCATATGTGTGTCTTAAGACAGGATAAAATTGTAAAATCTCAGATTCTGTTACTGCTTTTGATTTCTCTGTTGTAGCATCTTCAGAGCTTTGCAAAGGATAAGACCTAAGTAAGAATGAACTAGAGGAAAAGGGAGCAGTTTGAACGACTCTACATCTGTAGAAAAGAAACTATGAGCTATTGGGCACTCGTTTTCATTATCTCAGGTAGTGATTTGCCAAGCCAGTCATTTGTTCTTTCTGAATATCTATAATGTGCTTTAGAGGAAGTAGAAATAGGATTTTCTATATAAGAAATATACCTGTAAGAAAACTTTTACAATAATCGTAATCATCTGCATGGATTAGTCTTAAAATTACACTCCAGAGACGTTATACTACATTCTTTCAATGCATTTTAAAAAGTAATAGACAAGTTAAGTATGACTTTTCCTCTCTCATCTATTTAAGAAAAATGTAGAGCCTGGTTTTTCCTCCTAGAGTTGTTTTGGCAGCATTTAAATGATTTGTTAATATAATAAGGTAAGTTAAGTATGATGATGATCGAGAAGTTCAGTTAGTCACTGGGATGTGGAATTATTGTAGCAGGATATATAAATATCTACACATATATAAAGTATATCATTTTTCTTCTTCAGATCACCATGGCAGAATGGGGAAGGGGGAGGAAAGAGGCAGATAAGACAATTGACCTATCAGAGAGTTTTCTGCTGCCTCCTGCAGAGAGAAATCTTTCTCCTCTCAGGTCTCTTAGAACTCTATTCCCTGCCTTCAAGGGGGTCGTGGGAATAAGAAGCAACAGAGAGAAGAAAGAAACCATGGAGAACAGGGATCAATATTTACCTTTAAAAATCTAAATAAAGGTAACAGAATTTGCAGGTTCAACTCTAGCATAAACATTAAAATGTGAGGTTTTTCTCAAAAATAGCCATACGAAGTATTTGTATAAAGTAGATATATGTGCATACTTATAAAATACCTCTTTAAATAAAGTTTAAATTACTTTCTCTAACCGCTTCTGTTAAACTTTGGTTTATTTTTAGCAATGATAAGTGCCTGCAATATCATGCTGAAACTCTAGATTAATGTTAAGTTTAATTTCAGCCAAAGCAGATGAATCCATCAACTTTCACTTGAGATTAGATTCTAGATAACTTGAAGGGGATGAAGTAGTACATTTTCTGAGTTTCCAAGATGGCTTCTTTTAGAGAGTGTGCAATATCAGTGCCTTTCCAAACCATTAACACACACATTTTCACTGGTCTTTTACTTTTCTAATTAACAGCAATCAGTAGACATTGATGAATTCTTTCTTTTCTCTTTTCTTCCTTTTTTTCTGGGTGGGTGGTATGTGACAAAATTTGAGTAACATTATACATTTTTGACAGACTGAATGGTTTTGAATGCCTTTAGAACTCTTCAATTTCTTACATTTTTCATCATCACCGTCAGGTCACAGACAATAACAAATAATACACATCTTCACACTAAAATGAAAAGCATGTTTTAAAATCCTGGCAATTGTATTTGTGTTAGTATAACTGTGGGAGGAGTCTTGCAATAGCTTTATATATGCACAGTATTTCATCCAGCTTAGCTTGATCTTTGTAGAAATGTACTTATTTCCTCTCCATCCCTTGAGAGTAGGTTTTGTTCTTCTCAAACTGTATGACTGTGTTTACTTAAATATTTCCTTATTCTTTGGCATCAGGAATCACTTAGATGAGATACCTCCATTGTGGCGAGACCGTGACCTTTCCAAAGGTACTCGTCTGTTATCTATAAGACAAAGAGAAAAGAGAACCAAAAACATGGTGAGCTTTAGATCCCAGCTATTGCATGATGTCAGGTTGAGAGAGGTTTTCAAACAGTCCTGAAAAATTAATTCAAATGAATATGTAAATAAGTAACATGAAGCCCAGGTCTGAGGAGTTCATGCTGCAGGTCCCAGGCTGAGTTCAAGAGTCTGAAATAGCATTAAATGACTTTTCTTGGCAAGTGAAGTCAGAGTGATAAAAGAAATGGAAGAATTCTCTCAAGCACAGGCCCTTTGGAAATAGCAGGTGACAACAAAATTCCTTGGTAAAGATGTTAAATTGAAAGGATCTATGTACAGTGCCTTTTGTTGGGAAGCATTTCAATTCCCCATGAGTTTTCAATCTGTATGTTGGCTACCTCTAGAGGACACCAATGTGGGCAGAGCTGAAAAAGAGCGTTTTTTTATTTTTTACAATGATTGCAATATGTGGCAATCAAATCAGCTACCAAGTCTTTGCTTGATTGTGTGATGTAAACAAATTCAATACATTATCTAGTTATTATGGGAATGCATAATGAATAGGTCCCATCCCCCTCACCCGTCACAGGAAAAATAATCACTGTAGAGAGAACTGTTAGCACAAAGCTTGGAAAGCAAAGTTTAAAAGCATTGAAGTTGCTGAAAATAGCTTTAGCTTTAACAGGGAAAAGGTTTACAGCTCTGCATTGTGGTAATCACTACTATGTTATTATCACCTCTGTTTTATGCTCAGCTTAAATGCAATTGATGTGGGTGAAAATCCCCTTCTGACAGAAGCATAATATACTTAGATTCTCTATTTAGAATGAGACTAGGTCCCTAGAAATAATCACAACCACCAGCACTTACATAAATGCTAACACTTTACACTCGTTCATTTGCTAATTCACACAACATCCCCGGGAGGTAAACCCATTTCATTCTATCCTATTATCTCTGCTTTAGTGATGAAGGTTACACAGCAAATCAGTGGTATGATGGGGGATTATAATGCAAAGTTAATGCCTAAATGTCAAGGCTGCTTTATTCAGAGGTAAATGTTGTGGCCTCCCAAGCTCCTACTTATTTCCTCCCTAACATGAAGATCTCAGTCTCAGTTCAGTTCAGTCGTGTCTGACTGTTTGCAACCCCATGGACTGCAGCACACCAGGCCTCCCTGTCCATCACCCTAACTCCAGGAGTTTACTCAAACTGTGTCCATTGAGTCTATGATGCCATCCAACCATCTTATCCTCTGTCATACCCTTCTCCTCCTGCCATCAATCTTTCCCACCATCAGACTATTTCCCAATGAGTCAGTTCTTCACATTAGGTGGCCAAAGTATTGGAGTTTCAGCTTCAGCATCAGTCCTTCCAATGAATATTCAGGACTGATTTCCTTTAGGATCGAATGGTTGGATATCCTTGCAGTCCAAGGGACTCTCAAGAGTCTTCTCCAACACCACAGTTCAAAAGCATCAATTCTTTGGCGCTCAGCTTTCTTTATAGTCCAACTCTCACATCCATACATGACTACTGGAAAAACCATAGCTTTGACTAGATGGACCTCTGTTGGCAAAGTAATGTCTCTGCTTTTTAATAAGCTGTCTAGGTTGGCCATAGCTTCTCTTCTAGGGAGCAAACGTCTTTTAATTTCATGGCTGCAGTCACCATCTGCAGTGATTTTGGAGCTCAAAAAAATAAAGTCTCTTACTGTTTCCCCATCTATTTGTGATGAAGTGATGGAATCAGATGCCATGATCTTAGTTTTCTGAATGTTGAGTTTTAAGCCAACTTTTTCACTCTCCTCTTTCACTTTCATCAAGAGGTTCTTTAGTTCTTTGCTTTCTGCCGTAAGGGTGATGTTATCTGTGTATCTGAGGTTATTGATATTTCTCCCGGCAATCTTGATTCCAGCTTGTGCTTCATCCATCCTGGCATTTCTCATGATGTACTCTGCATATAAGTTAAATAAGCAGGGTGACAATATACAGCCTTGACGTACTCCTTTTCCTATTTGGAACCAGTCTGTTGTTCCATGTCCAGTTCTAACTGTTGTTTCCTGACCTGCAAACAGGTTTCTCAAGAGGCAGGTCAGGTGGTCTGGTATTCCCATCTCTTGAAGAATTTTCCACAGTTTGTTGTGATCCACACAGTCAAAGGCTTTGGCATAGTCAATAAAGCAGAAGTAGATGTTTTTCTGGAACTCTGCTGTTTTTTTGATGATCCAACTGATGTTGGCAATTTGAGAGAGAAGATGATGACACCCTGGAATATATCCTGCCTCTCCTATGGGGAGGATGGACTGTGAGAAATGCTGAGGTCTTGCCATGGAACTTTTCTCATCTGTGTTTCTTGAGTGATTCCAGGTAGTGTGTGGTCAGTACACAGAGCAAAGCTTACTGGCCTCCATGACCTCGGCCTCATTAATACCATGGTATGAGTGTACTGAGCCAAACAGCCATACGCTTAAAGTGCCTTATAATGCATTATTATCACTGAGAGGTGAGAAAGAAAGAGATATTTTTTTTCTATTCAGAGATATATCTGAGTGATGGATTATTTGGGTATCCTTTTAAAGATACTATTAAAAATTCCATTATTTAATATGTGATACCAATTACAATCCACTAAAATTATAAAGATAACATTCTGAAATAAAGGGCTTATTACTCAGATGTCACTGATTCACATACAGGTTGGTTTGGGACTTTTTAGAAGACATTTACAAATGAGATTGTAATATGATGGTTACCATTGCATTGCTAGCATTTAAGTGCTCAGTGTTAAAGCTATCAGATATGAGAATGATGGTGGCATTCACAGAGGACTGTCCCAGCCGGAAAAAAGGCTTGTGCCTTGGTAATCCCACACATGAAGGTCAACTGGCATCCATGTTCACTCCAGGAATGCTATTGGTACCCCATACCACTGTTCACTGCCCACTGGATTAAAGAAAAGCATCACATACAAAAACCTAGCCTTGCAGAAGTAAATGATGTCAGGAGTCACGTCAAACTGCAGCTTTATTGGTAGCATCTGATGTGAGAAAATAAACTTTCAAGTCAAAATGAACTGAGAAAAGGACATTAAAGCTTTTGGAAGGCAGGATAAACACTGGTTCACAGCCCAAATCCAGCTCTTGGCATACACACAAGAGAATTATTCTACAGTTCTTCCCTTCCTTTCTCTTTATCTCCCTCTCTCCCTTCCTTCTCTGTCTCTGTCTCTCTTTAAATATTTTTGGTACTTAATTGGTCCCTATGTTTATGAGATAATTATAAGTAGAGCAATTCTGTAAAGGTCATTACTTGTATTTTCGAAATGTCAACTTCCAATATTGTTTATGAAAAAATGACTCTAGAAATAATGGCAGCAATGACTGATCTGGGTTTCTGTGATTTATTTTCAATTCTCTGTGTTTATGTTAAAACTATTTTAGGTACAAAATATATGTTTATGCTCTAGACTTGTATGGATCAGTGCAGAAGTGCAATTTAGAGGATAATGTTATATGTATATATAATATGAATATATATCAATATAAATATTCATCTCTTTTCACATTCTAATAGCTTACAATCTAATGATAGCAAATTTTCATACCTAGATTCATGTTTTCCTTGAGGCAAAGATTGAGAATCCTCAAATTTTTATTTATTTAAAAAATTATTTATGTATTTGGCTGCATGGGATCTTCAGAGATCTATTTCCCTGACGAGGGATTGAACCTGGGTCTCCTGCGTTGGGAGCACGGACTCTTGGCCACTGGACCACCAAGGAAGTTCCAAGAATCATTGAATTTTTAAAAATACAACTAAATACTAATGGGTAATAGTCAGTGTTCTGATCCTTATGAGCTCAGGACACATACTTGGCATCAAATTTATGAGAAAAGAGCAAATGCTAGTTATTATTGCTGTCAGAGGTGATGGAGTTCTTTGGGTGATTGTGATAGTGACTGAATCGCCTATTTAGAAACACAGGTGAAGGAGGCAGGTGCCCGTGTGATATGATTTGAGAACTCCAGGAGACCCAGACTGAACCAGATTCACTTTTCTACCCAATCTTATTCTCCCAACACTACTAATGCTAGAACTGTTTAGATGGGGGGAAAAAAAATAGGAGTCTCTCCTCCAAACAGTCAATAGTTTAGAAAATATGTATTTGCCTGAGGTGATGGGGAGGGCTTTGTTAATCAGTAGTGGCTTCCCTTTCCAATTTGCCTTGTTGTATTTTTGGAAATCAAAGAAAGGAAGATGGGGGGAAGCATCAATCTATGTGTGTTTAATTGTGGGGGATATTGTGCAATGAGATACAGGAAAACATATCAGAGGCTGAGGGAACATGATTTGTGATAATCTTCTTCTGTTTCCATTTTCTGAATGTACGAGGCAACATAATGAATAAGCAAGCCTAGAGAATCTAATCGGAGAAGGCAATGGCACCCCACTCCAGTACTCTTGCCTGGAAAATCCCATGGATGGAGGAGCCTGGTGGGCCGCAGTCCATGGGGTCGCTAAGAGTCGGACACGACTGAGCGACTTCACTTTCACTTTTCACTTTCATGCACTGGAGAAGGAAATGGCAGCCACTCCAGTGTTCTTGCCTGGAGAATCCCAGGGACGGCGGAGCCTGGTGGGCTGCCATCTATGGGGTCGCACAGAGTCAGACATGACTGAAGCGACTTAGCAGCAGCAGCAGAGAATCTAATGTATCCTCATGGTCTAAGAATTTATTAAGGGATTCTATTGTTTGTAAACACAAGGATTAATGCTATAGAGAACCTGAGATGTCAGTCTCAAGATGTACCCTCTAAATCCAGCAGACTTGGGCATGCATACCCTATCAGATTCTTTTTGGTCACCAAAGGCCTGATGCCCCATGTGAAAGTGAAAAGATTCTATTTCTACAAAAAGTAACATAGTCATAGTGTGAAACTGAGCAGAAGGACATAGTTATATGAAAATGTGCAGTCCATGGAGGAGAGGTGACCAAATCCAAAACAATAAGCCAATCTGTCACAGAAGAGAAAATGTAAATACATGGCCCAGCTAAAGCATGCTTCTGTACACTGTGAATATCAGGTTAGCCAGCTCAAACCACTGTCAAGGCTTTCCCCACTGTCATAAGAGTAAGCAGCTTTATGCTTTTTCTAAGCACAAATTGATTTGGCATTCATCTCAAAACCTTCCTAATGGAGTCCTGAGTGAATAGATTAAAGCTGTTATTGTATTGCTCTAAAATTCATTCATGCAATCATTTATTCAACCACTATGTGCAAAGCACATCATTCATGAGATACCTGAATGTCACAAAATTTCAGATCCATATCTACATCTACACTCTTAATTTCCTTCCTACTGAAAACTTGGTCAGGTGAAATAACTGAGGAATAACCTTATCATAAATCTTAAAAAAAAATGTGGTGTGAGGCAGACCAAAGGACTCAAGCTTGTAGTACGCAACCGAGAAACGTTTAATCACTCCTCTACCAAAGTGAGTGTATGCCAAAGGCAGAGGGCTGTGTGTTGTATATTGCATGAGCAGGTGAACTTGAGATTGAAAACCTGTGATAAAAAGACTTGTCCATTATTCATTCCCCCCCAGGTTAGGTATCCACCTGTTGTCTATGGAAGAACTGGCGCTTCATAGACATGTTAGATGTATTGACGTGACTTACTCAAACACAGTGCAACTATACCCTCCCAACAGGGTAACATAAAATAAGTGTGCCTGGCATACACTGCACATTGTCACATTGTGTGGGGAAACATCCCATTTTAATGCTAATTAGCTGCCTAGAAAACAAAGTAAAAGAAGGCCTCTGCAATTTATTCTGAGCTTTCTTTTCTTCAAAACTCTTCAAAAATGATGGTGTGGCAGATTTATCATCAATGGATAGGCATTGTTTCCAGCAAAAAAAAAAAAAAAAAAAAAAAAGCAAACAGAGGATGGGTTTTATGCAGCTCAGGCTAAGAAAACCAAGAAAACTTTAGGTTGCCTTGTATATGTGTTATTCTCTCAGTTGTGTCTGACTCTTTATGACCCCATGGACTGTAGCCCCACCAGGCTTCTCTATGCATGGAATTCTCCAGGCAAGAATACTGGAGTGGGTTGCACTCCCTTCTCCAGGGTTAGGTCACCTTAGGAGATGTCTATTGAAGTAGCTATTCACATGCCAAATACTGATGAAAGATTATTTTAGACTGTTATACTGAAATCATCTCATACGAACTTACATCTTTTTTTCCCCCTCAGTACCATGATTCCAAAACTGTTGCTTTTTTCTCCCCCTGTTTTTGAGGATCCTGACTTGATACAGTTTCTCACTCACTACAAACACCTGGAAGGAAGGTGGCACCTGAATTAGGTTTGGGCCTAATCTCCTGGTGGACAGCCAGTTTCTCCATTCATTGACCAGATTCGTTCTCTTCACTTATCAGAATAGTGTCTTTAAAAAAAATGTTCAGCTTAAACTATATATGCAATTTGGTGTTCTACTTTTTTCATTTAACATTTTATTGTATAATAGAAATTTTATATGTCATTAAACTTCTGAAATATGATACTGAAAATAAATTTTTAATGGCTACATACTCTTCCTTTTGTATAAATATGCCACAATTTGGTTAACCATTTCTCTACTGTTGGACATTTAGGTTGCTTCCATTTTTTTTTCTATTATAAAAAGCCTTGCAATGAACATCCTTATAGTTTATATTTTATTTTATACACATCATGTGTAGAAGAGGCATTGTTAAGTATGCAAAATTAAGTCCAAATTGTATCCCAGAATAGTTGTATTCATTTAAATACAATTGGCAATAAGTAAATTAATTTGTCTTATCTCATTGTTAGGTATTAATCTCTTGACAATGTGCTAATGTGAAAAGTGACAACTAGCATATGATTGGTTCTTTTTGCCCTTCTTCAAATTCTAGCAAAGTAGAAATTTTCAAATACTATTATCCATTTATATTTCTTCCTTTAAATGCTGATCATATCCCTTACTCAATAATCTGTTAGGGTCTTAGTTTTGCTTTGTTTTTATTTTGAACTCTACATTTTAAAGATAGATAGTAACCAATTGAAATATTTTCCTTAGTTTGTTGATTGCCTGTTATTTGGTTCATGTTGTCGGCTTTCAAGAACATATGGTTTCATTTTTATTTATGTAGTTAAATCAGTCAGTCTTTTACATTATGATCCATTCTTTTATTGTTAAGCTTAGAAAGTCTTTCTCTAGGCAGAGACATTTGATAAACATTCAATTGTATCTTTTATTGTTCTTTAAGGTTTGATTTTTTAAAAAACATTTATTTAAATGACCTAGAATGTTTGTTGTACAATGTCAGGTAAGCTTCCAGATTGCTTGCTTGCTTTTTTCCTTGCAAAGAGGAAATGGGTTGTTCCAGCACCATTTGTTGAATAATCATGAATTTCTAAACTGATTCATGATATATCTCTTTATCATATATTAAATTACCTATGCTATGCTGCTGTGCTTAGTTGCTCAGTCATGTCTGACTCATTGTGACCCAATGGAGCCTGCCAGGCTCCTCTGTCCATGGGGATTCTCCAAGCAAGAATACGGGAGTGGATTGCCATGTCCTCCTCCAGGGGATATTTGCAAACAAGGGATGGAACTCAGGTCTTCCCCATTGCAGGCGGATTCTTTCCCATCTGAGCCACCACCAAATTACCTATACTAGGGTACATTTCTTTTCCATCGACTTAAGTATTTTTCCAACTATTTTTATGCCAATAACTTCTGATTTTATTATTTTAGTCTCATAATATGTTTTAATATCTGGTGGAAATAATCCTCTGTAATGTATATTTTCCTTTCAAACTTGCATTTTTTGAGCACATTTTAGAACTCTACATCATGCTATAATCACAAAACATCTTGAAAACAATACAGCTTGACAAACAAATTTAATACATAGTAATTAGCCTATCCTACTAAGGCTAGGCAGCTGTCTATTTGTTGAGTGCCAATGAGTCAAGTGACTCTAAAGTTCCTAGTGATGCTTGAAAGAGTTCTCCTCGAGCTCTTCATTTTCTTAACGACTTAACAAGCCCCTTTCCTTGTCTTCTTATCATTTTTTCCCCTGGAAATACAGTACAGGCCAGCACTAAGGGAAATAGCATCAACAATTCTACTTAGTTTATAAGGCACTTGTCTTCATTACTTTTGCCTCATCAAAATTTTGAATAATTGGAATTAAATGTATAGATTTGTTGTTGATAGTGCTTCTACTTTGTAAACATTTTTTTTTCAAGTTTTATAATAGGTTTTACAAATTTAGTGTATACTAGATACCATAGGTGTTAAAGTATATCAAATTATTTTATTCCAACAGAATTGTATACATGTGTCACTCTTCCAAAATGCAAGTCTAGAAGCCAATCAATTGCTTCTACTTAAGTGGCTTCCCTGGTGGCTTAGACAGTAAAAAACCTGCCTGCAGTGCAGAAGACCGAGGTTTAATCCCTGGGTTGGGAAGATCCCCTGGAGAAGGAAATGGTAACCCACTCCACCATTCTTGTCTGGAAAATCCCACAGATGGAGGAGCCTGGTGGGCTGCAGTCCATGTGGTCGCAAAGAGTCGGACATGACTGAGCAACTTCACTTTCTTCTAAATAGTTCTAACCCTATTCTAATCTCAGTGACATTGTAATGTTTTCAAAACTAGAAACAGGCCATGTTATGTAAATTATATCCTTTGTTACATGCAAATAAATCCACGCAAAGAAAACAGAAACCCAGATTACCATGGTAGTTCAGGTTAGTAGAAGAGATGAAAGTTATTCTAATGAGGATGGTAATGGAAAGCAATAATGTTAAGTAGTTCAGAGGCTACTGTGACTATAGACACACAACTCCCATTAACTGTAATTGGAGTTAAGCACATGTAATGATAACAAAATAGACCTCTAAATATCTTTCCAATTGGAAAATAAGCTAATGTGTTCCAGGAAACAGTGTGATTTTATGTGGGAAATACAGTATTCTAATTGAGATGCACAAATTATTTTCACATTGATATTGCTCACTGTATGATGGCGTTTTTCCTAAGGTTAGGGATGTAGATCTGGTAGAAGTAATATCTGTACAAAGAATGCCTTTCCTTTTCTTAATGCTCAGCATTCGTCATGTTATTAAAGGAAAAGTCTCAATAGTTGCAATGGATTTATTAATTCAGTAGCTTGTTATCAGTATGAAACTCTGCTGTGCTAGGGGAAAAGCAAATTATATTTTACAAAACTGTAGTAGTGAGATTAAATCACTTTTCTATATTTCACTTTCTTCTTATCCTCTCTGCCAGGTAGTAACTCGACTCTATCTCTATTATGAACCTCACATTTTGCAAACTATCAAGTCTCATAGTAATATAAAGGTATATTATCAAACAAACTCAATTATAGCAACTTTAGGAAGATTGAAATACGTGATAAAATTAAAATCACATAGTATAATAATATTACTTCAAGGCATTAAAAACTTAATCCATATTAAGCTACAAATGTAGAAAATATGCAATGCTTACTGTTATCTATCATAAACATGATATTTTCATAACATGTACAATTAACCTCCTGGGATTTTAAATGACTAGTATTTACCTAATTTATATCTTGAGTATTTCAAGGGATTGTAGAAAAGTATGGCACAGAAAAAAATAAAGTCAGTATATTCAGTATTTCAACTGCCACAGAACTTGCTACCAATTATCTCTGGACTCAATGTTAAAGCTAATGAATAAAATTTTGAAAAATGTTCTTGGTTTTGTTTATTAGCCATGCATTATATTTCCTTCTTCACTAGGAAATATAGTCAGGGCCTAAGATAAATTTTATATGAGGTTGAAAGTCTGATGACAATGCCTGCCTATCTGGAAAATATGGAAGTGTGACAAAATAAAACTGTGAATAATATTAGAAAATAGTTGGGAAAGCTCCCAAGTACATTATATATGTGAAACATACACTGAAGAGCAAACTAACAGAATTCACACCAACTGTAACAGATCTGCTCAGAGTTGATTAATCATCTAATCATTAGCAATGAATCAAGAACTGCTCCTGCAATTCACCTTCTACTATGCTGCTTATACACAGAGAATATTATTTGCTAATAATATAGGCAAAGGAAAGAAAACCCTCCCTCCCTTTCATCCACCCATAAATTTTTACTGAATAAAATATCTGCAGAGTACCATAATGGGCACCTTTATACGTTTTTAGGAAGGAAAAGATAAATGTATAAACAACTCTAACATGAAACTAACTATATGTCTCTTATAGCATCTCTTAGAGTCTGATGCTGAGGCTGAAGCTCCAATCCTTGGGCCACCTGATCCGAACTGACTCATTGGAAAAGACCCTGATGCTGGGAAAGATTGAAGGCGGGAGGAGAAGGGGACAACAGAGGATGAGATGGTTGGATGGCATCACTGACTCAATGGACATGAGTTTGAGTAAACTCCGGGAGTTGGTGATGGACAGGGAGGCCTGGTGTGCTGCAGTCCATGGGGTTGCAAAGAGTCGGATATGCGTGAGCAACTGAACTGAACACGAGAAGTGCCAGAATGTACATGAGAACTGCTTACTGGCTGTAAGGAGTCAGAGTGCCCTAGGCTTCAGTCAACACCTTACATCCAGTGAAGTGTTAGCACTGATTTCTCAGGCAACACGATTGAGCAACGGAACAACAGTACATGCAATGGAGGTTCAAAGAGAAAAATCATATCCCTTGAGTGCTGGAGTTGGGGGATCAGGGAAAACGTCATCTCAATTAGCCCTTAGCAGATAGGTGAGTTTTTCAACAAAAAGAAATAGAAATGTTGCAATTAATTTTTGATTAGAGAAAGTGACCTCTAGTTGCTATTTTAATTATCAAATTTTTCCTATTTGGGGGCATGTAAAGCAATGGAGATATAAATGGAGAATCAGAACTCTATATATATTTAACAACTATTTTCTAGGACACGGAGGAAAATAATGAAAGAGAATGCAACCAACCAGATTCCTAGTGTTTCCATAATCAGATGATAGCTGTTTCCATAAACATGTGATTTTAATTTTAATGGTATTTTTAAAAACCCAAAAACTCCCGAATGATTTTCAGAGACAGCAGTTCAAAACAAAGACAGCAGTTTGTTCAAAACAAACAGACAACCCAGAAAAAAACCCACAACAAAACCACCCAGGAGAAACGAGGTCCTCTGGCATCATCTGGTTAGGGTCTGTTGCTGAAGCCTAGCTAGCACAATTAAGAGTGGCAGCAGAAAAGCTGATCAAGGGACACATAGATTGCAGTGACCTGGGCCAAGAGTACTTGGCAAGATGAGAACTTGTGCAACCATTTGGGTTGATGCAGATAAACTAGCTGTTAAAGGACAATGTGGATACAGGGTCACATCATTCCTACCACCTGTCATCTCATGCCTGTCTATTCCACGTGTGACAGAAATCCCTATGACTAAGAATGTTAGGCATCAGCCATTTTTCTAACTTTGATCATATGATGGACAATCCTCTGTCATTTTCTGTGGCAGTTGTTTGTGATCTGCCTGAGCTTTGTTGATGATATGCTGACCTAGAATATATTTACTTGTCATCTGTTTTTGTTTCTAAATCACTCTAAGACTACATATATCCTCTTTTTGTTTTCAACATGTACAATCTATCTTGTGGGTCTGGGCTACCTGCTTTTTGCTGATGATGGAAGTTTGAGAGGAGTCAGCCCAACTCCCCAGCTTCAGTAGCCCCGGGTTCTCTGGGGCTACATAAGCTCGCTGGCTTCTGTAGTAAGGCAGAAATGGCAGACATTCCCCTGCATGATGTTTCCATTTCCCAAACAACAGGATCACAGAACTATCCCACTGGCTATGATTTTGAGGCGGGAAGGTATTAAGCTACCACTTACAATGTGTGCGACTATAAACAGGTGCTTCCCATTAGCAGTGTTCCCCATGCTAGCCTGTGCTTAATTACTTAACCAGTTGTACGGACAAAGGCAACCTGTATGGTTAATATCACAGACACTTTAGCAGCTGCCAGTGTCATTGTTTTAGAATATAAACTGTCCCTTAAGGTAGAAGCCAGTCAGCAATTGTTTTAAATATGAGCAATTAGGACAGTTAAAACACGGCTTCTCAATGTCATATTCATAACTGACAGAGGTGCCTTTGTAGTTGCAGTTTCTAAGGCAATCTAGGCACAACCCAAGTGCAGGCTGAGCCTTTAGATGATAAACAATGGCTACTAACTAGCAACCTATTCCTCATACAAGAAATCTCAAAGAACCTTTCCTGACATTTAAGTCTACTGGAATAAAGCCAGTCCTCATATTCTCAGACAGATGTATAAATATGGATGGCTGCACATCTATGTTCTTTGCAACTTTGTTTCTACTAGTGAAAACTGTAAAAAGCCTATCTGTTCATCACAGGATTGGATAAATAAAGGATGAGACTCACATACATTAGGATACAATGCAGCCATTTCTAAATTATCATATAGATCTATATGTGCTTGACAGAGGTCCATATTATAGTCTCACTTCATAATAAATAAGTTTGGAAGGCTATATATGAATAAAAATAGTGGCTATCTCTAAATGGTGAGATCATGTTTTCTTTTTTATATTTTTCCATGTCTGAATTTTTGGAACTGAGCATGATTAACTTGGTAAATTAGGGAAGCAACCTAGGTAGGATGTAAAAATTTCAGCCTTCAGAGCAAAAGCACACACTGCTCTCAACTTAAATAGCAGTTTAGATTCAATATGTAATCTGCATGAATTCACCATCACTAACTCACCATAATGGAAACAAAACAACAAAAAAAGACAAATCAGGTATCATTTTCTGCTCTGCTTAAAAAAGGGCCACAGAATGTTCCCTAGTCAGAAAGTAATGGCTTACAAGTAGGCTGATTTTAGGGCAGAGATAAATTTGTCTTCATATACTGTTGTCACTTATAAAGGATTTCATGTATCTTAGATTCTAAATTCTAAAAGTTCTAGTCTTAAGAAGTGAACCTAAATATTGCCTCTCCAAAAAGATATGTATAATTTAGAAGGATGAGGTATGTTAAGCTTTGTTGACATCATCTGGAGAGTTTGACTTCAATGGTAAAATCAAATGAGACTTAAAAATTGCTTTGTGGCAACATGTTACCAATAAACTATAAATGAAAAATAGTCTGTCTTTCTATGGTGGACAATGCTGACCCATTTTCAAAATGATACGTACCCTGGGTTATTATTCCTGGTTAAAGCAAGGGGTGTGGGTTTGGAGAGGTGAATCTTGGCACAAAGCATTACTTTACTCTTTCTTACTACCATTTGTACCAGTCCAACAAATGATGATGGGATAAAGTAAAGCTAGCTGGTATTTGTAGTCTTTGAACTTATTAGTATAGGTTACTAGACACAGGTTTCCCAAAGAAATGGGCCACCCTTATATTCATGTATTTGCAAAAATGATTCTTTATGTTTCCTTGTCTTCAAATAATAGTACATCCATTGTAGGGTGTTAACAGAACTAAATGAGATCATCTAGCACTTGACCCATATTAACCCTTTGATGGGTGTGAAACACACACACATATACACACAACAATCAATCAAGGTGGGATGATTTGAGAGAATAGCATTGAAACATGTATATTACCATATGTAAAGTAGATCACCAGTCCAGGTTTGCTGCATGAGACAGGGTGTTCAGGGCCGGTGCACTGGGATGACCCTGAGGGATGGGATGGGGAGGGAGGTGGGAGGGGGGTTGAGAATGGGGGACACATGTACACCCGTGGCTGATTCATGTCAGTGTATGGCAAAAACCACTGCAATATTGTAAAGTAATTAGTCTCTAATTAAAATTAATTATTTTTTTAAAAAATCAACCAACCAACCAAAAAAAAGAATTCTCTGTTATTCATAATTTTGTATCAAAGTTCTCAGTGTATGACCATATGGGTTCAAATCTCTGTTCCACTGCTTAATAGCAATGTTTTCCTAAACTTGTTTCCTCTTTGTGAACATGAAAATAATATTTAAAGATCTACCTAATAGGATAGTTACAAGAACTAAATGAGGCATTAACACAGAAGTACCAGAATGGTACCTGACAGAGTAAAAACTTAACATTTTTAATGTTTGGTAGTACAAGAGTCACATTCCAAAGATTCTGGCATCATGATACTATTACACTTAAAAGTCTAGATAGCCTCATTATGGAGACTGTGACATGTTTTAGTCACTTTGGGGACCTTGGATAAGATACAAACAGATGTTTAAAAAGTCTTTTTCCAATTAGCCTATAAAAACAAAGACTAATAAAGATTAGTTAGGAAATCAAAATTTATCAAGGTTCTGACTTTTCATCTATTTCACAAGTCATCATGAGTGGGGGTATTTTTTTATGCCCTTGGGAAGCAATGAAAATCTTTTATAGCAATTTATTTATCTTATTGCCATCCCATGAGTAGAAAAATGTTGCCAGGCTGCCTTCTATTACTTCTCTGCTTTAGGATTCCATTTGTCTGGACAGATTTGTTCCCTCGGGAAGGAAGAGATCATTTCTAGAGATCCTAGCTTGGCTTGAATGATGCATCTAGTAAAACCAGCCACTCATTTTTTTCCCCCTAGGACAGCAGATTTACCAGGCAACTGGCTGACCTTTAATTTGGTTTCCTGAGTAGACCTATTTACTGGCAAGAGGGAGCCTTGCCTTCATAACCAGGGTCTATTCCCACATCAGGCATATTTCCTTCTGTCCAAAAACTGGCCTGCAATTTACTTTGGTATTCCTTTCTCGAACACTGACAATGTGCCTGTCACAGTATCCGAGAAAAATGATCCAGCCTCTTTTTTCAAGTCAGGTACTAGGTAGTGATTGTGGCCTTTCAGTTTAAAAATTAGTCTGATGAGATGTGTTAGAAACTTCTTCTGTGATCTGCTCACACAGTTCTCAGTGAGTCAGTTTTAGAACCTGAATTATATTATATCCCCTGATACAAAATGAAAAGTCTCAGAGCTATCCCTCAAGATATTCTCACAGAAATGAAGGTAGCAGATAATGAGAATACAGTTATACTGAATATTATGATTACGGATATCCTCTTCAGGAGCACAGAAAGCAGAGCCTTAGGGAAAGCATCTCTGGGAAGGCTTTCTAGAGAAGGCAATGTTCTAGCTGATTCTTAAACAATCAGACTGACTTAGCCCGGAGAAAAAGTATACTCCAGGCTTCCCCCGTGGCTCGGTGGTAAAGAATTTGCCTGCAATGCAGGAGAGGCAGGTTTGATCTCTGGATCGGGAATATCCCCTGTAGGAGGAAATAGCAACCCACGCCAGTATTCTTGCTTGGGAAATCCCATGGACAGAGGAGCCTGGCGGGCCCATGGGGTTGCAAAAGAGTTAGACACAATTTAGCGATTAAACAGTAACAAAAATATACTCCCAAGTAAAGGAGACACTGTGAGGAAAGGGAGTAAAGAGATGGGAAAAAAATGTGTGTGACCACAAGTAAGTCTATGTTGATTAAAAGCAGGGCACTATGGGCTTTGAGGCCAGAGAAGTGTTAATAACATCCAGATTAAAGGCTCTTGGGCTTCAGACGTGCAATGGGGAGTGGAACTGTTAAGATGGATCAATTTCATCATCGTGTAGTGGAGAGGCTTAAAGGGGACCAGACAAAAATTAGGGAGTATTTGGACATGGAGGATAGAAAAAAAGTTAAAGATAACTCTACAGTTTCTAGCTTATTTGGAAGAATGGTGGTTCCATCAACTAAAATAGGGTATATTAAGAAGAAAAGTTGCATTCAAGGAGAAGATTATGAGTTATGTTTAGGATTTTTCAAGTTGGAGATGCCTGTGAGATAGCCATGTGGAGCTTTCCAGCAGGCATTTAAATATTACAAAACTGAGGTTCAGGGGAGAGGTCTGAAAACAGTATGAAAGACTTGGGAGACTTATCATAGATGATAATTGAAATCATCACCCAGGAAAGTATGTAGAGTGAGAAAAGCAGTTGGCTGATGATAAAATGCTGTGAAACAGTGATATTCAAGGGATAAGCATAGGAAGAGGAGTCCTTGAAGAAAACAGCAAATAATCAGAGGGCTACAGAATAAAACATTAGAGCACATATTATGGACTCCAAAGGAGTAGGTATTTTGAAAAAAAGGGAATAAGCAATAATACCAAATGCTGAGACAGATGCAGTAAAATAAAGACAGAACACTATCAGCTTTAGAAATATGAATGTCATTAGAGACCTTAATGAGAACAATTTCAGTACAATAAGGGGAACAGAAGCCATATTGCCGAAGGTTGAGGAGTAAGTGGAGGCAATGAATATAACTTATACTTGCATTTCCCATGACCCTGAAAGAAGTGCTATTTTCATAGAGTAAAACATTATCTCAGGTCATTTGCCTGACATGCCCAGCACCTCTTGTAGCTGAAACTGTCATGCTTATAGTTTTTTGCTTAGGGAAGCAGTGCTGAATAGGCTCACCTGCTCCAACAAAGGCCAGTGAATGGATCACAATGGACACTTGGTCCCCCTCAAGGGCAACCAATTCATAGGGTGGCAAGTAACAGATGGCATACCTTAGGATGAAATGTACCACTCAGTAGGGCAAAAAACACAGTCCAAAGAGAAATTTAAAAAAGGAAACAGACACACAGAAGGAAGGGAAACTCATTTTGTTTCTTAAGATGTTCTAGGTTTCTGTTCGGAAAGAGCCCAATGTAACAGATATTGATTACATAATGCAATTCCTAATGATGGGGCCAAGTGCATTAAAAAACAGTCAGTGAAGCTCACTAGGCTAAAAGGAAGTTATATTGAAAGTTCTTTTTCATTTTGATATAAAAAATATTGATGTAAGCATATCCTGTATCACCTTATAGGAAACTAGCGTACTCCTGGATATATACATTTGTTGCTCATGGATATATACATTTGTTTAGTTGCTCATGGATATATACATTTGTTTATTTCTGTATTATATAAAATCCAAGCAACATATGATGTACCAAACTAATGAAAGTTTCATAATAATATGAATAAAGACAATTTTTCAGAGAGTTGAGTCATTCCAGAGGGAGATACTATTAAACCCCATAGCATAGGTAATTTAGACATATAAGGTCCTGTGATAGTCAGTGCCATCTTCAAAATGTGAGTAGAGGTACACTAAAAATGAAGTCTTTGTGAACCAACTTATAGCTCTTAATTAGCTATAAACAGAGGAGCAAATGTGCACTGAATAGTTTTTTCTGTTTCTGATTCCAGTGATAAGTAGATTAGATATCCATATTATGAAGATTTCAATCTTAGCCTTTTGCAAAGACAACTTTACAAAATGATCGAGTTGACACCCTCTTAAAACTTGTATTTGAGAGTTGCCCAATACCAGAGTTTTCACTCTGTGAAATTTGATGATCCCAAGTTAGATTACAAAGCTTGATTAACACCATTTTATTCAGTCTATGTACACAACGGAGATTCTCTGCATTTGTATAAATGAGGTCAAAATATTTAACAGGATTCAAAGCTGTATCTTTCAACTATTAAAACTAGCATCAATAGACACATTAGTGTTAATAGACATATTAGTGTCATTTATCTGCTCTATAGTTGTATTCAAATTGTTAAAACATAAGGACTTTATGCCTATTTTTCTATTTGTTGATAATTAAGTTAATGACACATTAAAAAGTGTTTTAAGTCGATTACCAGAGACCCAAAAGAATTAGATTCCCATTAAAATGAATCTACAGATCCATTTTACTACAACTAATATCTGAGAAACAAGGTGCTGGCTAAACTAATCTCTATACCCAGATTGTCTTCCATTCAAGTCATCTTCCAACCTGCCTCTCTGAGCAGTCTTCCAAAAGACACCTTACTCCACAGCTTATAAAGCTGCTGTGGATTTGAAACAAGACTAACCCAGCTCGACTCTAATTTGAAGTGGTAGAAAAACAGGCAAAACAGCAATAAAAATTGTAACAAGTTAATTTCTAAAAGGACTTTGGAGGGCTGATAGATTCAAATTATAATTATAATTCACTGCATATAATTATAATATTCAAATTATGATCCACCGCATTATAAGGCAATCTGAAGGTAAAAGTGAACAGTAGCTCAGGGATCTTAGACTATATGTGTTATAAATTTGGCTCTAAAATTTGTGGCAGCTAAAAAGGTAAAGGAGAAGTTTATGGATTACATACTTGGTTTTTGTTTTTGTTACACAGACCTCAGTCAATCTAATCAGATTTCCTCCTCTTCTCTGTTAAGCACACTTGAATCTAGTTCAGTTGACTTCATGACTGTGAACAAACCTATGTATGTTCCAAATTTTTGCTTGTGTGCCTGCCTTCACCTTCTCCTTTCCCCCTTTTAAAGCCTTCAGAGCCTAATTCAAGTCCAACCTCTGACCCCTCTGGTCTTCCTTGATCTTTCCTCTTGACTCCAAGAGTACAGATTTTATACTGCACAATTCAGCTTTTAATTTTAGCCAGTCTCACAGTTATCACTATCATTTCATGTACTGCCTTTCCAAGATGATAGTTCCATAATAGCTAAGAATGCATCTCTTTGACGTCTTTATCAGCCTTCTCAATACTAAATAGCCATTTAATACATATCTGTTCTTTCTCTGATCAGAACTTTTATGCTGTTTGTTCCCATATACCCATATCTGTAAGGGATGAGAAACAGTTTACAAACTCTACCGTTTCAATACTTTCATTTACTCTGGGTCTAATTGTGAATGTTTGAAATTGGTTCTGAAGAGGGCTTTGTGTTTTTAGGGAAACTGGAGGAAAAGGATAATATGTATACTTTGATTGTGAAGTAGTACATCAAATGACATTAATGGCTCTAAGAGCTCCAGTGCTGACCACATACAAACAGACAACGACTTGTAGGGAAGGGTATTTCCTTATTCTTCTAACCAATCACACTACAGTCTCATTCTGAAAGGCTCTATTTTATCCTGTTTGATCACTAGTCACAAAATACAACAACCATAAATATCAGAATTTCCAGACCAGGGCAGATTTGTATGTATTGCTTCTAAGAGTCTCATCTGTCAGGATTATTTAACTACCTTTTGAAAGATACTTCAGTAGTGAAAACTTTCTTATAGATTAACTAGATCGTGTAGGAAAAAATACAATTTCTGTAAGTGTAAATGTTATACTGTGTGAATAAATTAATTTTCTCTAGTAATACAAATATGATGACCATATTTATGAATAGGCCTATTCCGAATAGATATCACATCCCTGTCTTAAGGCTTAGAATTTTTCTTTGGTTTTTATTTTCCTCGACCTCTCTGTAGCACTTGACACTATTGACAAATATTCCTTCATTAAATTTTCTCCTTTCTTGGCTTTTATATTGCCATTCTTCTTAATTTTCAAATTACCTCTTTGCCTGATACTTCTCTGTGTCTTTTATAAGCTACCATTCTTCTCCTTGTCCCTTCTATGTTACTCATTTTCAGGGTTCTATTCTTTGCCCTTTCCCATACTACTCTATATATGTTCCATGAGCTACCCTTGGTGGGTATTCATCCACTTGCAAAACTTTAACAGCTCTACCTTCTTTGTGATGATGGATCTCGAGTTTACATTTCCTGTGCTGTGTTCTGTGCTGTGCTCAGTCACTCAGTCATGTCCGACCCCTTGCAACCCCATGGACTGTAGCTCATCAGGCTCCTCTGTCCATGGGATTCTCCAGGTAAGAATTCTGGAGTGGGTTGCCATGCCCTCCTCCAGGGGATCTTCCCAATCCAGGGATCGAACCCAGGTCTCCCACATGCAGGTGGATTCTTTACTGTCTGAGCCACAGGGAAGGCCTTGCATTTCCTAGGCTCCAGCTTCGATCACCTTCCAAACATTTCTCCTGATTGTTCCCAAGCAACCTCACACTCAAGATACAAACTGGACTCATTTCCCTTCCTTTGATCCTATTCTCTCCTTTCATGTTTCTTTATTTTGGTGAATGGGGCCACGATACAGGTTGAAATGGGTCCCCCTCCCAATTCTTAGGCTGAGGTCCTAACTCCTATTATCTCAGAACATGGCCTTATTTGGATATAGGAAAGACCTTTACAGAGCTAGTCAAAATAAAGTCATTAGGATCTGTTCTAGTCCAATTTGAGTCGTGTCCTTATTAAAAAAGAGAAATTTAGAGATAGACACAAATGGAAAAAGCCACATGTAGATGAAGGTAGCGATCAGAAAGATGCTTCTACAAGCCAAAGAATGCCCAAGATTGTCAGAAAACCGCCAGGAGCTGAGAGAGAGGTCAAGAACAGATCGCTCCCTAGCGCCTTCAGGGGAGCATGGCCCTGCTGAGCCCTTGACTTCCAGCCTCCGTAACTTTGAGACAATCAATCTCTTTTGTTTAAGCCCCTCAGTCTGCGATATGCATGCGTGTGTTCTAGGTTGCTTCAGTTGTAGCTGACCCTTTGCAACCCTATAGACTAGCGCAACAGGCTCCTCTGTCCACAAGATTCTCCAGGCAAGAATACTGGAGTGGGCTGCCTGGAGAATCTTGTGGACAGAGGAGCCTGAGGGGGCTACAGGCCATGGGGGTCACAGGGAGTCAGACACGACTGAGCAACTAACACTCCCACTTTTCACACTTTATTTACCACTAGCGACACTTAGGAAGCCCTAGAAAACTAATACAACCACCATATATTATGTTATAGAACCATTAAAAACCAACAATTGTCCTAGGCTCCTTCCCTTTCTTCACTTTCACATCCAACTGCCTGAGAAGTTCAGTCACTTCTGACTCCTGAATCATTCTTCCCTCTGTTTCTTCCTCCTCATCATCTCCACTGCCACTGCTCTAGTGTAGACTTTCTTCCATTACCTAGGCTCTTTTAAGAGACTCCCATTGACTCTCTCCTGCCTCTAGCATCACCTCAACTCAATCAGCCTTCCACAATGCTAGGAGATTCTACAAAAGAATCTGCAAGTGGCTCCTCGTCACCCGTGCAATAAAACAATCAAACTCCTTAGTATTCATGGTCTCTCAGGACAATTCCTTTTCCCAATTTCTCATACTATACTTTAGCAATTGTTGAACTTCCTGCTCTTCTCTGAGTATATCATGCTCTCCTATTGCGTCTGAAAATGCTGTTCCTTTTCTTGAAACACGCTTCTCTTTTTTCTTTTCCTGCCTGAGAAACTCCTACTCTGTTGTTAAGATTCAGCTCAAGCTTTCTACTGTGACTGTCCCTGTGCCATCCCCCACTTTACTGGGAGCTCTGGAAAGTCAGGAACTGCGATTTGCATCTGTTTCCTTGGTGCCTGGAAAATAACAGGCACTCAAGAAATGATTTTTTGGAATATATACACAAATAAATATGTTTTTTGTTTATCTACAAAGAACGTGAAAATACTAGAGCACAGTATTCATGAGTAAGTTAATATCTGTGTTTATTAAAACTATCCTTTAGGTAAGTTAATTCAGCGTTGATGGCCTTTTTTGGTAAAGAGGACTGGCCATATCAGTTCTTCATGGTTGTTCCGGATGTACTACAAATCTTTTAATTTTCCTTGATCTGTTTTCATTGATCTGTTAGTTCAACGGTCATTACAGGACAGAATTAAATTCATCTTTCCACTCTTTAGATCTTAACATTTTTTTAAGTCTGTCAGTTCTCCTTAGATATCTTGTAGGAAAATCAAAAGCAGTCAATTTGCTGCTCCAGTCATATAATGACATAGGAGAAATGAAAGAGTGCATTACTACAAAATGTCTAATTGCTCCTTTCTATTTCAATACCCTAAATTGTGCTTGAAAACATCTTAGTTTATGAGGGGAAAGAGTTAAGTGATTCTCATTTCTACCAGGTTGCATCGGTTATTTAACAAAACTTCCCCCACCCCACCCCATCCGGTGAGTCCAATCATCTCATATTCTTGCCTCCAGGTGGCAAATGCTTGGCTGCACTTTTATTGTCTTTTGCTGGTAAGAAAATCAGCCTGATTATACATCTCTCCCTCTGCTCCCTCCCTACGTAGGGATAGGGTACCAACATACATATGCAGAGCTTAGTTAATGCACAACAAAAAACATATTGCCAAAAAATATTCAGCGCTTTCTTGTGAAAACAGAAGCAAGTCCCTTTGGATCACAGCATGGAAAGTGTTCCACTAAAGCTTTAATATGAATTTGCTCAATGGGACTGTGCATACAGGTGTAGAACAATTATTAGATTTGATATCTGAATGAGCCCAGGTTCCCATTGGAGCCTGACTGCTTCAATGACCCCATTATTTTGCTTCCACTGCTCCCAGAACTGATCAACTTAATTATTCTGACTAACGAAACATTAAGGACATGAATTTCTGATCTGTTTAAACCATATGGGGCATCTAAAAGGGCCTTACTTAAAAAAAATCACAATACAGAAGAAATGACTATGAGGATGTGTTAGATGCTTGGAAGTAGGGCAGGGCCAAGTTCCATGCTGGGCACACAGACAATGTCTTTTCTGGGATGGCCCCTCTTTGGGACCTGTTATGTTTTAGCAATGTTGCTTTTCCCTGGAATTTCACTCAAAGCAGGAAGCAGGAATTTGGCAGTGGGGTTAGGGGCATGGAAGTGACAAGTTAAATCTTGCATTTCCTGCCATAATACATTCAGTTCCTTAAAAGTATGTTCAGAAGCACAACAATAACAACAACAAAACCCCTCTTTGCAGAGCAAGCCAATTACAGTGATTCTTCGGCAAGGAGAATAAAGAACAAGAAAAGTCAGAAAATAGGACTAACTTTAGAGTTGATGTGTAAGGAGTACAGCCTTTTATATATGGAAGTGAAAGTGTTAGTTGCTCAGTCATGTCCAACTCTTTGCAACCCCATGGACTGTAGCCTGCCAGGCTCCTCTGTCCATGGGATTTCCCAGGCAAGAATACTGGAGTGGACTGCTATTTCCTTCTCCAGGTGGTCTTCCCCACCCAGGGATAGAACCTGAGTCTCCTACATTGCAGGCAGATTCTTTTCCGTCTGAGCCACCCTTACATATGAAAAGTTAAGGTCAAATTGTATTTCTTAATTTAAAAAAAAAGTATCACCTTTGAAATATTGGAATTTGACATTAACTTTAGCTGTAGCAGTACATTACCCACAGTATGTACCCAGGAAAGGAAAAGATATATTATTTTGATACAGAAATATACTGATTCTGATAAGTCACAGCTGCTTCATAATTGGCATTTTTAAAAGCAACTGCAACATTACCCATTCTTTCAGTTTATATTAATGACTATTAAAAAGTTTTATGTTCACTTACAGAAAAGGGGGGCATAAAAGTATTGCCAGTCTATAAAATTTTACAGATGCCAGTTTATTTCCCATCAGTGAATGCATCTGTCCTTAAAAAGCATGGAAGTGACATCAAAATGTTTCCCTTTGCCCCTTGCCTTCTTTCACTAATGATGTGTAATGGCTGCTGAGCCTGCAATAAACGTGTTTGTGTCCAGTTATATTGCCATCATTTTACAGTCCAATCTGAATTCTTTAAAAGAAAAGAAAAGAAGTCACAGGAGATAAGCCCAAGTTCCTGCTTCAAGGCATTCCCTGACATCGGCCTTCTCTTCATACTTCTGCTCGAAGTGCCTGATTTGACAAAGCACACAGAAAGTCAGCAATCTCTTCACCTCCTCTCCCAAACTATTTGACAGGAGTCAATAATGACATCTTTCACACAGCTACAATCTAACAATTTGAGATGAAAGTCTGAGAGGAAACTTTCTAGCTATTCCTTACAATATTTTATTAAAGACAGGTATAAAAATGCATTTGCCTCAGTGGGGCTATTATCCTCCTCTGGTTCAACTCAATCCATTTTACCAGTTGGCAGTTTCAATAACAGAAGATACAGGCGCTTTGCATGCCACATGCAAGCAAAGGATTTGGAGATGGAAGCAAAAATGGAAAGAAAAAAAAAAAACCAACAACAGCTTCTCTTCTATAAAAGAATTTCTTTAATAACAGCAGCTGGGAAAAATTTCTCTGAGACTGTGTCCTTCTCCTACTGTTTTATATAAAGCAGCTACCATACTTTTCTTCCTAGGCTACATCCACTGACAGACTGTCATAAGCAAACAACTTTTCCTCTTAGATTGCAATAATTATCTTCTGTATTTTTAATACACTCAAAACAAATTTTCTTATAATAACATCACAGTGACAATGCCCCCTGTATTCCCAGTGTAAAATGATAAATTTTAAATATGATAATCATAAAAGCAGCCTATCCATAATTACTATTCTTAGGTTAAATAAAATATCAACATTTTTTATTCATGTTTAGGTTAACATTTGCAGTTCAGCTTTTTGCAATATTTAGATGGAACTGAATAAGTTATGGGAACACTTTTTTAAAAGAACAAACTTTAAGATTGCTTCCTTCTTGAATGGGTTGTCATCCTTACTGCCCACACATGACCTTCAATACATAACATTAAAGAAGAACTTGAAGTTCACCAGATGAGCCCATTATTAATGGTTAGCTATGCCTCTGTGCCCACCAACTGTGATTTACTGAATTTTGAACTTGTACTTAATGATTATTTAGAAAGAAATTATGTCTATTTTTATACAATGTGCTGTGATTACTAGGATTAATAGACATAATTTAAAAACTGACACATTCAGATTGTAAACTGGTTAGTGTGGAGGAAGTAGAGGGATCAAGTTCTGTCACTATATATTGATACATATAAAGTAACTACATATAACTTGTATGTACAGACTAACTTGGGAGCAATAATGATGTGTGTATCTTTTAAGGTCAATTTCCTATAGGTTAGGTATGAGGATTTTCTCCTAGGAGAAATAGCTCAGAAAAATAAGTAACAAATATACAAGTAAATACATAAAGTACCTTCATGTGGAGTTAGGAGAAAGAGCTCCAATCTTGTTTTGCACCCTCTTTCTCCCCCTTAAACTCCTTAACTTTAAATTGTTCTAGAGGGGACGTTAGCGGATATTTTGTAACAAATGGTTACCTTTACTAAGCATCTCCAGCTTCTACAACATTTTGGAATGCACCATGACATTATCCACTCTGGGATTCAGTACAGTTTGCTCCCTCTTAGTCTATCCTCTACTAAGAGAGTGAAAACTAGTCCCTATTTAATCATTAACCCAAAGGCTGATTATCCTTATACCTTCCCTTTTCTTAGGCTAAACATTTCTAAATACATTTGACTTCCTTATCACAAATTTAAGGAAAAGGGAGTTGATAACATGTCGGTTCTCAGTTCATGCAGGTCAATAAAGTGTTTTTTAAAAGATAGCTATTTTTAGAAGAGCCTCATGGACTTGTACAATACTTTGGGGATAATGGAACACAGAATTTTAGAACTGGAAGGGAATTTGTGGATTATTTCAGTTTAGTCTAACCCTTCATTTTAGAGATGATTATACTGATCTCCAGAGAAGAGGATCAACTTGTCATAAACACCATGAACAATAAAGATATGAAACTGAAAGGCTTAAAGCAGGGAATGGGATGTAAAGTAATGAAACGTAATCATAATTGTTCTTTCATTTGTTGGATAATACATGAGTGTGATTTTAGAAAATATATATTCATGAAGAAAGCAATAAAATGATAGACCACAATCTTCTGATGGTCTTGTATAAAAAATAGTTGAAGGAAGCAACTAGGGAGTAACAGTAAGTTTAACCTTCTTATACTATTATAATACAACATTCAGTGATTCAACTCTTTGGTAAGCAAAAGTTCACTGGATTATACATATAAATCCTATAATATATGAATATATAAAAACAGATTACAGATTATATTATATAAATATATAGATTCTATTATATGTACATATATGTATATGTGTGTATGTATTATATATACACATAGATGCATATGTGTATACATATATACACGCGCACGTGTGTGTGTGTATCTCCTATAATTGTCCAAGGTGACGCCAATGGTAAAGAACCCACCTGCCAATGCAGGAGACAGAAGAGATGTTGGTTGGATCCCTGGGTTGGGAAGATCCCCTGGAGTGGGGCATGGCAACCCACTGCAGTATTCTTGCCTGGAGAATCCCATGAACAGAGGAGCTTGGTGGGTTACAGTCCATTGGGTTGCTATAAATATATAGATTCTATTTCATATATATATATGGATATCCAATAATTTGCATTTTAGTGGGCCTAAAATATTTTTATACAATGTACCGCCCACAAAGTCCTTAAAGTATACATTTATACAAAGATCTGAGAAAAAAAGGACAGTTATGCACCTTGATGAGATGTACTTTGGGTTGGCTAACTTGCTATGGATATATATACACACACACAAACCTTTGTGAATATAGCTATATACATATATATATATATATATATATATGAAAGTGAATGTGTTAGTTGCTCAGTCGTGTCTGACTCTTCGTTGACCCCATGGACTGTAGCCCACCAGATTCCTCTGTCCATGGGATTTTTCCAGGCAAGAATACTGGAGTGGGTTGTCACGCCCTTCTCCAGGGGATCTTCCTGACCCAGGGAATGAACCTGGGTTTCCTGCATTGCAAGCAAATTCTCTACTGTTTGAGCCACCAGGAAAGTCCATCTATCTGTCTATCTATCTATCTATCTATCTATCTATCTATCTATCTGTATATATCTGATACTTGGCACCACATCTTTATTAATAAACTGTTAACAGGCATTGGACTTCTATATAGCTAAGATTAGAAAGTTAACAGTTCTTCAAGCTGTAAAGATAAGTTAGAAAAGTCACTGCATCGCTCACTCTGGTGATTCCATCATGTTCCCCATTGTTGACGGTGGGGGCTCAAAGCTGCTGGTATCATATCATTGCTTTTGTTCATCTTTGTCCTAAACTTCATGCTACTGACATCCAGTATGTGCTTTAAGATTTAAGGCACCATTTTCCGATTTTTGCTGTGAGCTTGGTATTTTAATTTAGGTTGATTGGTTCAGTTCAGTTCAGTCACTCCGTCATGTCTGACTCTTTGTGACCCCGTGGACTGCAACACGCCAGGCCTCTCTGTCCATCACCAACTCTTGGAGGTTACTCAAACTCATGTCCATTGAGTCAGTGATGCCATCCAACCATCTCATTCTGTGTCATCCCCTTCTCCTCCCACCTTTAATCTTTCCCAACATCAGGGTCTTTTCAAATGAGTCAGTTCTTTGCATCGAGTGGCCAAAGTATTGGAGTTTCAGCTTCAACATCAGTCCTTCCAATGAATACTCAGGACTGATCTCCTTTAGGATGGACTGGTTGGATTTCCTTGCAGTCCAACGGACTCTCAAGGGTCTTCTCCAACACCACAGTTCAAAAGCATCAATTATTTGGCGCTCAGCTTTCTTTATAGTCCAAGTCTCACATCCATACATGACTACTGGAAAAACCTTGACTAGAGGTTTTTTGACTAGAGGAAAAACCTTGTCTTAGCCTTGACTAGACAGACCTTTGTTGGCAAAGTAATGTTTCTGCTTTTTAATATGCTGTCTAGGTTGGTCATAGCTTCTCTTCTAAGGAGCAAGCATCTTTTAATTTCATGCCTGCAGTCACCATCTGCAGTGATTTTGGAGCTCCCCAAAATAAAGTCTGCCACTGTTTCCACTGTTTGATTGATTGGTAATGAAATATAATTCAAAGCCAGCTGTCACGTGAACAAGTTAAATGAGTGCTTGGTTCCATAAAGTTTCTGTTTTCAATTAGTCTCTGGAATGAGCTGTATTCCATCAATAGAAGTATTTGGAACTTGACTAGAAAGCAATACCTTTTTTTCATTCATTGTGTATGCCACTAACTATTGGGTGTCTGTTTTAAAATGCTAGTAAATGCGGTTCTTTTCATTGATTTCGACTCAAATTCCTTTTAACAATCACCTCCTCATCTTATTCCTGTGAGCCACAAACATGGTGTGACTAGAGGAAAAGGAGACGAGTTTTTGTGTTCACACCGTTAATGGACATGAATCTCGTTAGAGTAAAGCCACATATCCTATTTCTAAAACAATTACCTTCCCTCCCAAACTCCTCCTTTTCTTCTGTTAAACATGATAGGTTTTCAGTTCATCTTTCTACGTAACTCATACCAGCAGCCCCTCCTGCCTCAACTTTAAAAGACTGGTAATCATCTGGTTCAAATTTCCAATCTCAATAATAGTCCAGCAGTCACATAGAATTTAGCACTGTAATCATTCCAGTGCAGTCTTAATAATGTTATATGATGAATTAGAAAACGTTCTCATAGTTAATATACTTTAATGTACCAGTCACCCTTTGATGCTTCCATTTCGTCCTTGTAGTTTGTTATTTATGATTTTTCCATGGCTTACTTCAAAATTTTCCTTGTTTGCATTATGTGCTATATTATGTAATGCTGCATTAATTTCCTGTTGTAATTGGTCAGCATGCCAACATCACGCACCTACTCAAATACAGCTTCAACATTTTTTTATCAGCTTGTAGGTTTTATTTAACTGAAATCGTTAAAGTAGTAGAGAAACTTGCTGTATGTTTGGGTTTCACTTAAATTGCTGGCATAATTTTGAATTACTTTGTATCAAGTTTTCCAAATGCCCTTATAAAGAAATTTTATAGCAACTATATACATTTTCTAAGTGAGGAAAAGCAGCACACTTCTTTTTTCTTTGTTTTTAGGAAGATCTTTCTTAAAAATTTGCTGCTTTCTAAAAATTTATGTTATCTGTTAAAAACTATACTATCAGCCATAACACACAGTGTAACCTTCTTTTTGTTGAAAACTAGCCACTTAAAAGATAACACGGTGGGACTTCCCTGGTGGCTCAGTGGTTAAGATTCTCTGCTTTCAATGCAGGCGGCAAAGGTTTGATCCCTGCTCAGGGAACTAAGATCCCCCATGCCATGAGGCATGGCCAAAAAATTAGGGGAGAAAAGGTACCATGGCAGAAAAGGAAGAACACTGGCTTTAGAGTTCTAGGCTCTGAAGAGAACTGCCTACTGAACTGATGCCTAAAATAGGGATAATGTTTCAGACCTCAGATGGTTACTACCGAGATCAAGTGAGATCTCACAGACACAGAGCTCAAACCAGTGGTTACCAGTAACTACTGGGTGTAAGATAGACATAAGGATGTATTGTAAAACACAAGGAATATAGCCAATTTTTTGTAATAACTGTAAGTGGAGTGTAACCTTTAAAACTGTATAAAAAATAAAATAGGTTAAAAAGATCAAGTGAGATATTTTCTATAGAGTACCAGGCAACAATGTTTGGCACATAGTAAACATTAAATTAATTCAGTGTGTTAGCTGCATATTCATCTGAACCTTAGCAGGTATGCCTCATAAACATATCTCATCTCAATGTACCAACTTGGGTGTAGGGGGTGGGGAAACACAACTATCAATTAACAGCTAGAGTTCAAAAATGAACTATTGAATATCTGAGTATTGAGAGGATGGTAGTGAGAATCAGCTTATATTTTCTGTACTTATTTTGGTATTCAGAGTGAGGAAGAATTTAAAATCAGGATTTATGAGGAAGAGTATCTTTCTTTCTCATTACTATAATAAACAGCAGTCAAAAAAAATGCCTCATCAGACTTATGGCAGATAACAAAGTGAAGTACAACTTTAATTGTGTCCTTGATTTATAGATAATGTTGCAACATCTCAAACAATGAACATCAAATTTTTCTGCAATCTATTTGCAAAGATGTGTGTATGTGTATGTGTTTTAGAGTTGGGATGGGAAACCATTTTTCATTCCATTCTTTTTAAATGAGAATGCACTTAAATAACTGTTCCAGAAACAAAATGCAAATGAACACTAAACTACTTACATTCCTTAAATTCTTTTCCAATATGTGTCAACTTACACACATTGTTATAGATCTAATCAGTGTTTATATACTCTTTTGTGATCTAATTCTTTCACTTAACATTGTTCATGCAACAGGACCACTATCAGACTATACTTGTTTCCCTATAGTTCCGCCCCCATCTCACTTTGTGCTTAGACATTCTAACAGATATACGTTGCTACCTTACTCTTATTTTAATTATAATTTCTGGTGTTTTTCCATGTGATGATTTATTGTGCTTTTTTTTTTTTCATGTAAACTTTCTCTCTCGATCTTTCATTTTGCTATATGAACTGCCTGGGGGACCAGGTCTAGAGGACCCTTACACATTTTTTCCAATAACAACATAACCAAATTTGTTTGATTACTCCACTAACCCTGTACAGCTAAACGATATAACTATGCACCTAATCATTGTCCATCCTCCTGTGCTTTGAAAACAAATATCCAAATGGTCTCCAAATCCTCTAACAAATCTCTAAATAATTTTCCAATCTATTCTTCTCTAAGACTACTTTCATCTTCTCACAGTTATTTTTAGAAATCAACTTAGAAAGATAACTAAAAATACACACCTGATCATATAACTCAGTCTCCAGTTAATAAATTTTTTATTGCTTTCAAGACAAAGTGAACTTTTTGAGCACAGCCTAGAAGGCCTTTGCAATGTAGCCTAATCTCATTTACAGCCCAACCTCATTCTCCCATTGTTTGCATAAATTCTATAATACATTACATCTAAACATACTACTCATTGTTCCTGAATATCATTCTTGCTTTTCTGCATAACCCTTTGTTATGTCATTTTGCCTCCCTATTAGACTCAGGTCCCCTTTCTCCCTATTCTACTCCAAATGCCTATGAATATTTTATATGTCCTTAAGTTTCATCTCAAATATGATTGACCTCCTGAAGTTATTTCTCCTGTCTGTGAATCCCCAGGGAAGTTTACAGCTTGCTAAGAATTATTTGTATATTTGTGTTATCCACTTGGAATAGCTTATAAGCTGTTGAGAAAGTGAAAGTCACTCTTTCGTGTCTGATTCTTTGTGATCCCATGGACTATCCAGTCCATGGAATTCTCCAAGCCAGAATACTGGAGTGGGTAGTGTTTCCCTTCTCCAGGGGATCTTCCCAACCCAGGGATCGAACTCAGGTCTCCATTGCAGGCGGATTCTTTACCAGCTGAGCCACACAGGAAGCCCAAGAAGACTGGAGTACGTAGCCTATCCCTTCTCCAGGGGATCTTCCCGACTCAGGAATCAAACTGGGGCGTCTCCTGCATTGCAGGCAGATTCCTTACCAACTGAGCTATCAGGGAAGCTGTTGAGAACAGGGGCTCAACTCACATCTTTCTCTCTGCAAATGCTTTGCACATAGTAGGCATTCTGTACGTTTATCTTGAACTGAATGTTCCTCAAGGTCTAAAAAACCCTATAATAGTAATAACTTTGCCTCCTACATGGTTGGATCATCCCTGCACTCAACATAAATATGGAATGAATACAAATTACAAACATGAACACTTTCAAAGTCATACAATTGGGTAAAAATTAAGAACATATATATTCTTATCCTCCTAAATGTAAGGCATACCTCCCACCTTCCCAGTTATGTCTCAGAAAAAAAGAAATTGTCTTATACTCCAGTCCTTACAGATTCTTTAATTATAAGGGGCCTTTTCTAAACTACTGTATTTTTTAATATTAAAGTACTACTTCGAGAACACGTATTAGTCTAGGACAAACTCAATTTGAGTTTTAGGTGATTATGGAAGTAAATTTACAGAATGAGAGTGGGGGGTTGGAAACAAGAAAATGTAACACAGATCTAGGAATTGTTTACAGGGTATGTCCCCAGAGTATTAAGTGTTGGATATGAATTTTAAAAAAAGCCTTTGAAAGATCACTTAAAATTGCAATTCAGTAAATACATAGAGAAGATAAAAAATATATACATATTTAAAATGACTGGAATAATCAACTGTCCTAGTGCCATATGTGTGGCTTGGGATACAGGTGACAGGGGTGCTATCATACACTAATTAAAGTCCTGCATCTCTATCTAAAACTTGGACATGAATGCGACGTATTCCAGAAAATTGTCAGGCGACTCAAAAATGGGTTCCCGTGCTTATAGAAACACTGATGTCAGTAATATATGTGAAGAAGCAAAACAAAATTGTTTTATAAGATAGGATAGTGGGGGGAAGCAATGTTTTCTACATGCAGATATTATATTGTGCCATATGTAATTTGAATCCATCTGTACAATTAAATGAATTTCCTATAATAATTAGACATTTTACGATTTCATATACATTTGTGAAAGGCTATCTATATTCAAAATGGCCAAAAACTTAAAAATATCCTCTTCGGAAAATGGGGCACACCTTATCCATACTTTTGAATCCACAGCAGTATGCATCCCTCATTTTGACCACAATAATAGTAAGAGCTGCCACTTAGAATTTGCTGGGTATCAAGGACATTGTTAAGAGTTTGCATATATGTCATTGATGCTTCAAGCAATTCTATAGGTGGGTATTAGAAGCCATTGTATAAATGAGGAGAGTGCGCCTCCAAGAAATTAAAAAGTTTTCTCAAGATCATGCAGTGAATAAGCAGTGGACATCCATGGAGTTTCAAAGTTCACAACCTGAACCACCATGTCGTATGGCCCCCACAAGCACTGATCCTGAATGTCTAGGTCCATGACTTTGACAGGATGGTGCTTAATATAAACAATGGTGAAGTCAAAAGTAGGACAAGAACAAGAATTTTTATAATCCATAAATGCATTACCATCTTCAATACAAACCCTTTTAATACATTTCAACGGGAAACCTGAAGAATACCACACTCATGATCTATTTAGCCTCATGATTCTATTTCTGGTGAGATTCACCGAGGGATGCCCTATAGAAAGCAGTGGTTTACCCTTCTTTGTTTCCCTAACCACGTGTCTACGGTGCATGAACTGATCCAAATCACTTTACTTTCCAAAACATGATAGTTCTTTATACTCAATATTTACTTATAATCTATAAGGGAAAAGAATCTGAAACAGAGTAGATATCCATATGTACAACTGAATCAACTCTGTTGTACATTTGAAACTAATACAACACTGTAAATCAACTATACTTCAATAAAATAAATATTCTATTTCTTCACAACTTCTGGGGTAACCGTGACTTGCCCTTCTTCATTGTTTACCTCTGTAATGTTTCAAGGATATTCCTCAGCTCCAGTATTCTTGGCTTTGGTAAACAGGCTTGCACATACCCTATCAAAGCTTTTATGATTTCAGTTGATGGACTTTGAGCATCGTCTCACTGAACCACTATATTTTCCAACAGAAGAGCCCTGATTGTTTCAGCTTTTCATACCAGGGAATTCTCACTATTTGCTGGTTTATTACAAATGCCTTCTCTGGCCTGATGTGGCCTGGTGCATGTGTGCACAGTTGTGTCTGACTCTTTGCGATCCCATGGACTGTAGCCCTCCAGGCTTCTCTGCCCATGGGATTCTCCAGGCAAGAATACTGCAGTGGGTTGCTATGTCCTCCTCCAGGGGATCTTCTTGACCCAGGGATTGAAACTGCATCTCCGGCACTGGCTGGCAGATTCTTTACTACTGAGCCACCTGGCCTGATACAGCAGCATCTTCTCTTTGGATGCCAATCTCTTTCCAGATGCTTACGAGCATCTTTTCAGGGGACACTACTACATCACTTTGCAAGATGGGAACGAACAAGATGGGAGGCCGCCAGCTTGTGAATGCAGCCTGGCTTATTTTACCTTTTTTCCCCACAAAATATTTTTTACCCACACGGAAGCTCATCTGCCACTTCTCAGCCCACTTGTAAGCCTCAGGAGAGCTTCCTACAGTTTACCCCTGGCAGCTTGGCATTTCACTTTTAGTGAGCTCAGAACAGCTGAGTGTCAACTGCAAACTCTCTTTCTCCAGTTTCCTTAACTTTTTGACAGAATCAAATACTTCCTTGAATTAATTAAAGCAATAATGTTTCAAACTGAAGGAGAAATATTAAGTGTAAAATTATCCTCCAATGAACAAAAAAATGCTCCATGCATGGTATTTTTTTTATTTTACCCTTCTTCGCAGTGATGATGAACAGTAGATCATAATAGAAGCCTAGATTTAGACATGCTACTGGCCTCATATCTCTGAAGGCATAAAAGCCAAGGATTAATCTGCCAAATATTCTAAAATGCATTTACTCTCACTGTCATCAATCCTTCCAATTGGTCCCCCCCAGGTTGCTTTGTAATTCTATCTGCCTCTTACATATTTAAAAAGCCTAATGTTTATCATTACTTCATTTGTAAAACTTTTATTTCCTTCTCTAGGAAGCCTTATTAATTTTTATATTACTCCTTTTTCAGAATGTAAAAAAAAATAAAATAGATTTTAGTCTTCTTAGATATGCCTCCATGGTATGAAGTTTTATTATGAATTTTACAAAATCATTGACCAGAATTCTAATTTTCCCATGAACATTTAACAGGAAATAATGAAGACAAAATTTTAAAGCAGATTTCTGTTGTAGCTAATTTAGTATGTGAAGAAATAGATTTCTAAACTTTGTTTTTTTTCTTTTGATCAATACAAAATTGATTTGCACAGTCCAAATATACTCAACTTTTGAGGGTGTCTGTGTGAATGTATGTCTCAGAACAGTGGTTTGGGAGTAAATAATCATAACTAGGTGCTTCTCTAGCTACAACCTAGACATGTATGAAATGAAAAATTATAGATTGTGTAATCGCCTTAATATCTGCCTTAAAGTTCTGTCCTGAACACAGGTTCCTGTGTCATTTAAGGTTCCTGAATGATCCACCCAGCATGTTAGTAGTAGACACAGCATGATATAGTGGAAGGAGCACAGAATTTAGACTCAGAGGTCCAAGGCTTACATTTTGCTCAGCCTCATTTAAGTCAGGAAACTAGTAATGAGTCACTTAATCTTTCTAATCTTCAGTTTCTTGACCTGTAAAGTGAGGAAGTTAATTTATCTTACTATGTTCACATGTTTCTTGTGAGGCTCAAATAAGATAATATAAAAATTTTTAAAGTAGTTAATAAACAATAAAGTTTTATTAAAATCAGCTTTATTAACTGCAAGGCTTATCTAAAAATAGACCTCTTGCCAGTGGGCCACTTTGTATCTTTTCCATTGTTGGCTCTCTATTTTATACTATGATCCCTTTAAAAATAGTCATGGCTTTATGGCTGTGTTCATAATTAAAAAAAAAAAAAAACTAAATCTTTTTCTATGCCATTTTAATAATCATGGAAGAAAGGATCTTGTTGTTTTTATTTTACCACTTTCTTTTTAGTTCAGGTTCTTCAGCACAGGCCACTCTGATGATGTTTAAAACCAAGATATCAAATGACACTCTTGTGATCTGGAAATGTCTGCGAGGTCCAATGGGAAGTCTTAGCAAATGTCAGAGTACCTCTAAGGCAAGGCAGATCCTCAGGATGGATAATGATGCAAGAGTTTAGTACTAAAGATACATACAGCAGGATGCTGAGGAAAGGCCTGCTTGAGGCTCAAAGGTCAAGCAGCACAAGTTGAATGCGAGTAAAGTAAAAGGTCACTTAGCATTGTGATTAGTGATGCTGAATGGGTGCAGGGTGACGTAATAGATATAGTCAACCAACACTTCCATTTCAGGAGGTGTCAAAATTGATATTTTCATCCATTCCCCTTCCTTTCTGACAAGTAATTACTTAGAAAAGCCATCGACTGAAGACACACCCTGGGCAGCAGTCAACTGTCTGGTAGTCAGCAGTCTACCGTGGTGGAGCTGCGGTTAAAAGGCAGTATAGTGGCCGATGACTTACAGACTTTAAGGGAAGGTAAATTATCTCTACGTATCTGTTCAGAACAGTCCTAACTGGTGTGTCTATCACTGGCAATTCAATTGCTAATTTTTGCTTTAAAGCAAAACAAATACACATTTTCAAGACAATACAGAAATCTGGAAGAGGGACTGATCCAAGTAGATGATATGAAAACAAGGAGTACATCAAATATGGCAGATGCACAGCAATAAGCACCAAATGAAGGCGACAAAAATACCCCCAATAGCAATATCCCACCACCACCACCACCAACAACAACAATAACAAAATATCCCCAGAAATAAAAAATTAAAGGTCCTCCCCATCTGCTTTAAATAGCTATAAGGAATGCTGAGATATATGGTAGTGTGTGAAAGTTAACACTACACATTCATAACACAAAGGACTTGTTGTGATGGATAACATAATAAAATCCTTGCAGGGTGATGGCTCATCCTAGGATATGAAGAATAATTGGAGTGGGATCTAAGCGATTTTCATGTGGCATCCACAGGGTCTCAAGAAGAAAGTGAAATCAAAAGGACATATTTGAAACAGAGACTATATATTTTAAACTCATTTTTTATCTAGTCAGAACATCAAAGGATTTATCCTCACAGCTAACTGGCTAGTCAGGTGTAGTCTGTAATAACCATTTAGGGTTTACACAGGTTAGAACTGTAAGCTACATAATGAATTTTTTCTACAAACTGTATCTTTAACACCTAACATGGGGCCTGCCACAGAGCTTGTGGCAAATAAAAGTATGTTGAATCACAGACACTTTGTTCTTATAGGCCTTAGAGTCTTGGACTGGATTGGCCAAAAAGTTCATTTGGATTTTTTATAAGATGATACAGAAAAACCCAAACAAACTTTTTGGCCAACCCAATATACAGATGGGAAAAAATATTAAATAACAAGTCAGCGAAAACAGATGCTAGGAATTATAATGACAGACTCTCTTTTTCATGTCTGTACCTCCTCTTCCTTAAAGCATAACTTCTTTTTGATCTTCTTGGGATAACTATGATATGATATCAGCCCAATTTTCTGATAGGTCAGGATTGTATAAATCAGAGTTGGAAACTGGACCAGAGGACAAATACCAGTGAAGATCTGTCTTGCTGTAGAAGAGACCTACTTTTGACTTTAAATCCTCGTGGTTTCATACTATTTAAGTATGTATTTCATTGGTGAAATTTCTACTTGTTCTTGGTGATTTTAATTCAGCATTTACTGTGTCTACTATGCACATGGAAACAAAAAAGTGAGTATATAAAACATAGATATAATACTAGATAGTTTGAATGATTTTTGAAGTTTTTAAATTATATTTTAATTGATTTTTATTTGGCCAGAGGAGCTACTCCACGGCAAAGGAGTGGTGGCTGTGTGGACTCAGGAGGGCCTAGAGGAGCTATTCCATGCTCAAGGTCGGGAGGGGTGGCAGTGAGGAGATACCCCTTGTCCAAGGTAAGAGAAATCCAAGTAAGACGGTAGGTGTTGCAAGAGGGAATCAGAAGGCAGACACACTGAAACCATAATCCCAAAATCTAATCACACTAGGACTACAGCTTTGTCTAACTCAAACTAAGCCATGCCCTGTGGGGCCACCCAAGATGGGCGGGTCATGGTGAGAGGTCTGACAGAATGTGGTCCACTGGAGAAGGGAATGGCAAACCACTTCAGTTTTCTTGCCTTGAGAACCCCATGAACAGTATGAAAAGGCAAAATGATAGGATACTGAAAGAGGAACTCCTCAGGTCATTAGGTGCCCAACACGCTACTGGAGATCAGTGGAGGAATAACTCCAGAAAGAATGAAGGGATGAAGCCAAAGCAAAAACAATACCCAGCTGTGGATGTGACTGGTGATAGAAGCAAGATCCAATGCTGTAAAAAGCAATATTGCATAGGAACCTGGAATGTCAGGTCCATGAATCAAGGCAAATTGGTAGTGGTCAAACAGGAGATGGCAAGAGTGAATGTCAACATTCTAGGAATCAGCAAACTAAAATGGACTGGAATGGGTGAATTTAACTCAGATGACCATTATATCTACTACGGCAGGCAGGAATCCCTCAGAAGAAACGGAGTAGCCATCATGGTCAACAGAAGAGTCTGAAATGAAGTACTTGGAAGCAATCTCAAAAACGACAGAATGATCTCTGTTCGTTTCCAGGGCAAACCATTCAATATCACAGTAATCCAAGTCTATACCCCAACCAGTAATGCTGAAGAAGCTGAAGTTGAACATTTCTATGAAGACATACAAGACCTTTTAGAACTAACACCCCCAAAAGATGTCCTTTTCATTATAGGGGACTGGAATGCAAAAGTAGGAAGTCAAGAAACACCTGGAGTAACAGGCAGATTTGGCCTTGAAATGTGGAATGAAGCAGGGCAAAGGCTAATAGAGTTTTGCCAAGAGAACACACTGGTCATAGCAGACACTCTCTTCCAACAACACAAGAGAAGACTCTACACATGGACATCACCAGATGGTCAACACCGAAATCAGATTGATTATATTCTTTGCAGCCAAAGATGGAGAAGCTCTATATGGTCAGCAAAAACAAGACTGGGAGCTGATTATGGCTCAGATCATGAACTCCTTATTGCCAAATTCAGACTTAAATTGAAGAAAGCAGGGAAAACCATTAGACCATTCAGGTATGACTTAAATTAAATCCCTTATGATTATACAATGGAAGTGAGAAATAGATTTAAGGGCCTAGATCTGATAGATAGAGTGCCTGATGAACTATGGAGGTTCGTGACATTGTAGAAGAGACAGAGACCAAGACCATCCCCATGGAAAAGAAATGCAAAAAAGCAAAATGGCTGTCTGGGGAGGCCTTACAAATAGCTGTGAAAAGAAGAGAGGCGAAAAGCAAAGGAGAAAAGGAAAGATATAAGCATCTGAAGGCAGAGTTCCAAAGAATAGCAAGAAGAGATAAGAAAGCCTTCTTCAGCGATCAATGCAAAGAAATAGAGGAAAAAAATAGAATGGGAAAGACTAGAGATCTCTTCAAGAAAATTAGAGACACCAAGGGAACATTTCATGCAAAGATGGGCTCGATAAAGGACAGAAATGGTCTGGACCTAACAGAAGCAGAAGATATTAAGAAGAGGTGTCAAGAATAAACAAAAGAACTGTACAAAAAGGATCTTCATGACCAAGATAATCACGATGGTATGATCACTCACCTAGAACCAGACATCCTGGAATGTGAAGTCAAGTGGGCCTTAGAAAGCATCACTATGAACAAAGCTAGTGGAGGTGATGGAATTCCAGTGGAGCTACTTCAAATCCTGAAAGATGATGCTGTGAAAGTGCTGCACTCAATATGCCAGCAAATTTGGGAAACTCAGCAGTGGCCACAGGACTGGAAAAGATCAGTTTTCATTGCAATCCCAAAGAAAGGCAATGCCAAAGAATGCTCAAAGTACAACACAACTGCACTCATTTCACACACTAGTAAAGTTATGCTCAAAATTCTCCAAGCCAGGCTTCAGCAATACGTGAACTGTGAACTTTCTGATTTCAAGCTGGTTTTAGAAAAGGCAGAGGAACCAGAGATCAAATTGCCAACATCTGCTGGATCATTGAAAAGGCAAGAGAGTTCCAGAAAAACACCTATTTCTGCTTTATTGACTCTGCCAAAGTCATTGACTGTGTGGATCACAATAAACTATGGAAAATTCTGAAAGAGATGGGAATACAAGACCACCTAACCTGCCTCTTGAGAAAAATATATGCAGGTCAGGAAGCAACAGTTAGAACTGGACATGGAACAACAGACTGGTTCCAAATAGGAAAAGGAGTACGTCAAGGTTGTATATTGTCACCCTGCTTATTTAACTTATATGCAGAGTACATCATGAGAAACGCTGGACTGGAAGAAGCACAAGCTGGAATCAAGATTTTCAGGAGAAATATCAATAACCTCAGATATGCAGATGACACCACCCTTATGGCAGAAAGTGAAGAGCAACTAAAAAGCCTCTTGATAAAAGTGAAAGAGGAGAGTGAAAAAGTTGGCTTAAAGTTCAACATTCAGCAAACGAAGATCATGGCATCCGGTCCCATCACTTCATGGCAAATACATGGGGAACCAGTAGAAACAGTGTCAGACTTTATTTTTTTGGGCTCCAAAATCACTGCTGATAGTGACTGCAGCCATGAAATTAAGACACTTACTCCTTGGAAGGAAATTTATGACCAACCTAGATGGCATATTAAAAAGCAGAGACATTACTTTGCCAAGAAAGGTCCATTTAGTCAAGGCTATGTTTTTTCCAGTGGCCATGTATGGATGTGAGAGTTGGACTGTGAAAGAAGCTGAGCGCTGAAGAATTGATGCTTTTGAACTGTGGTGTTGGAGAAGACTCCTGAGAGTCTCTTGGACTGTAAGGAGATCCAACCAGTCCATTCTGAAGGTCATCAACCCTGGGTGTCTTTGGAGGGAATGATGCTATAGCTGAAGCTCCAGTACTTTGGCCACCTCATGAGAAGAGTTGACTCATTGGAAAAGACTGTGATGCTGGGAGGGATTGGGGGCAGGAGGAGAAGGGGACGACAGAGGATGAGATGGCTGGATGGCATCACTGACTCAATGGCCGTGAGTCTGAGTGAACTCCGGGAGATGGTGATGGACAGGGAGGCCTGGCGTGCTGCGATTCATGGGGTTGCAAAGAGTCGGACACGACTGACGGACTGAACTGAACTGAACTGATAGTTGATTTACAAAGTTGTGTTAGTTTCAGGTGTAGAGCACAGTAATTCAGTTATATATATACAAACACACACATATTCTTTTTCAGATTCTTTTCCCTTATATGTCACTGTAGAGTATTGAGCTCTCTGTGCTATATAATAGGTCTTTGTTGGTTATCTATTTTATATACAGTAGTGTATGTTAATCCCAAACTCTTCATTTATCCCTCAACATGATTTTTGCATTCTTAAAAAGTTTTCAATGTCTCTATGCTAAATTATTTGAGTTGTTATCATTGTTTTCAGTACCTCCGTCCCACCCCCAGAATCTATCCTTTTTCATATTTGTAGATCAGTTCAACTGAAGAGTACCCTGACAAGGCAAGGAGAGTTGTTTAAACTTATTATTTACAACAACTTATCATACAAATCAGAATTGTCTCAATATGGTCCAATAATAAACTGCATATAATTTTGATGCTGAATCTGATGTAACAGATAATCCCCAACTGTATACTCCTTTGTTTGACGCTGTCTGTTTTCACTTCATAGTAAATAAATGTTCTACCATTGAACTCACATATTTATTATAATAAAATACCACACTTATCTTTTGGCTATCTTGGTTAGATTTTACTTTGAAAAGTTTTCTCTGCGTAAAAGAAAAAGTGATTGAAAAATCACTGCTCTAGTGTCTTCTAAATGGCTCCCAGAGGTCACTTTATAAAATCCAAATTTTATCATGGTACTCTTCTGCTTAAAACCTGTCAGTGGATCCTACACCATGTAAAAACTCAAACTCCTTTATATCAGAACTGTTCTTGGCAGCTGCCCAACTCCCCAGCCTCATCTTTCACCTTGCCTCTTTACATCTGTACCTCAAGCCATACACTTTTGCCCCAAAGCCATATACTTTTTTATGTTTTAGGACCATGACAAAGCCTCCATTTGTCCCAATTTTTTTTAAAAAGCTATGTCCCAAACCTGTCTGGCCTCCTTGTCTACTAGGAAAACTACTTTATATCCTTCAAAGTTCAATCTAAATATAAAGCCTTTCCTCATAATATGCTCCCTTCTCCCACTAAAGAGTTCAGTCTTTCTTCCATTGCAAACCATATACACCATTATCCAACTCAACAAATTTTAACATGAGAGTTTTCACATTAGTCTCCCCAACTAGACTGTTGAATTAACTTATAGGAATTTTGCTCTGATGGGCCTTAGAGTCTTCTATTGGATTGGCCAAAAAGTTCATGCAGATTTCTTGTAATATGGTATGGAAAATTCCAAATGAATTTTTTGGCCAACTCAATATATAGGTGGGAAAAAATAATTAAATAACAAGTGAGTGAAAACAGAGGCTAGGAATTACAATGAGAGACACTCTTTTTCATGTCTGTACTTTTGGCATCTAGTGCTATGAGGATAGTGATCTGTCCTGTCATATCTGTGAATCTTTGCAACTTAGGACAGAATCTGGTTCATGAATGTTACATAATATAATACTTACTTAAAGAAATAAAAAGTGACTTAACTTGGAATTCATCAGTTGCCTAGGGACTAGGGTTGATGTTTACTTTTGTTTAGCAAACCTCTTCCCCATAGATAATCTAAAGTTAATAGTATAAATAAGATTATAAGGGGAATATTTTAAATGCTTAGAAGAACAAACTTTTCAAATCCCCTCAAGTACTTTATAAGCAGCAATTTACATACAATTGATATGCTAATTATAATTTAGCCATATTTGTTCATTAAAACTGGATCCTTAAGGACCTCTACTAGGCAATGTTTGAATGACTGAATCTTAACGTAGCTAAAGCTTCTGAACATACTAGATAAATAAACATGAATGTCCTTAAAATTATTCCATAATTCCAATAATGTTAACTAAATCAAAATGGCCTTTCTGATTTGGCAAGATGCTTTATTAAATACTGTTTCACTTCATTTTATGATACTATTTAAGTCCATTCATTGTTACTTTAAGGATGAAAAAAATACCCACAAGGTTATTAGTAAAGGTCTCTATTATGTATTATAAAGCGAAATTCTTTGGCATGAAATACAAAGCCCCTTACCATCTATGACCTCTTCATTCTCTCCTATGTAGCCTATCTGTGCATCCCACCACTTCTTGCAACTAACCCTACAGTCCAGCTATACCACCTCCCTGCACTTCTTGAGGCATGCTGGGTCTTTTCATGATATCGTAATTTTATACATACTGTTGCTTTTTCTGTAATGGCCTTTGCATACTCATGACCATGAATTCATTCATTAACTCTGATATCTGTTTTCCCATGCCTCAAAGATAGCTCCATAAAGAAGCTTTTTGGTCATCTCAGACAATGGTTCTCAGGGCAAGAATATTTGAGTTGGTTTGCCATTTCCTTCTCTAGTCAAGGAGATCAAACCAGTTAATTCTAAAGGAAATTAACCCTGAATATTCATTGGAAGGATTGATCCTGAAGCTGAAGCTTCAATTCTTTGGCCACCTGATGTGAAGAGCTGACTCATTGGAAAAGACCCTTATGCTGGGAAAGATTGAAGGCAGGAAGAGAAGGGGACGACAGAGGATGAGATGGTTGGAAGGCATCACCGACTCAGTGGACATGAGTTCGAGCAAACTCAGGGAGAGTGAAGGACGGGGAAGCCTGGCATGCTGCAGTCCATGGGGTCACAAAGGGTTGGACACATCTTAGCAACTGAACAACAATAAGACAATGGTAGTCACCCATTTCTCTGTGTTCTCAGCAAATTTTGTTGAGACATATATTATTTATGATAATACATATTTCTGTCTACCTCCATTTGCATGAGGTCTTTGAGTGCAGAAACTGCATGCTATTCATCTTTCTATCCCAGCATTGAGCATTGTATCTGGCACAAAGAAGGCACCTGTTGCGGATTGAATTGTGTCCTCGAAAAATATACACTGTAGTCCTAATTATGATACCTGTGAACGCGACCTTAATTGGAAATAAGTTCTTTGTAGATGAAATCAAATAAAGATAAGGTCATACTGGATTAGGGTAGGCTTTATAACCAACAACTGGTGTCCTTATTAGGAGAAATTTGGCAACACAAAGACTCAGAAGACACAGAGAGGGAAGAAGGCCATGTGACAGCAAAAGCAGAATGAGAAATGATGCAGCTGCAAGCCAAGGAATGGTAAGGATTGCCGGCAACCACCAGATGCTAGCTCCTCTGGTGGCTCAGACAGTAAAGAATCTGCCTGCAATGTAGGACATGCAGGTTTGATCCCTGGCTCAGGAAGATCCCCCAGAGAAAGAATCCCCACTCCAGTATTCTTGCCTGGGAAATCCCGTGGACAGAGGAGTCAGGTAGGCTACAGTGCATAGGGTCAAAAAGAGTCAGACGCGACTGAGCAACTAACACTTTCATTTCACCAGATGCTAGTAGTGAGATATGCAGTAGATTCTCTCTTCAGTGACCCGCATTGGAATCAGTTAGTTCAGTCATTTCAGTCGCTCAGTTGTGTCCAACTCTGCTACCCCATGAATCGCAGCACGCCAGGCCTCCCTGTCCATCATCAACTCCCAGAGTTCACTCAGATTCACGTCCATCGAGTCAGTGATGCCATCCAGCCATCTCATCCTCCGTCGTCCCCTTCTCCTCCTGCCCCCAATCTCTCCCAGCATCAGAGTCTTTTCCAATGAGTCAACTGTTTGCATGAGGTGGCCAAAGTACTGGAGTTTCAGCTATAGCATCATTCCCTCCAAAGAACACCCAGGGCTGATCTCCTTCAGAATGGACTGGTTGGCTCTCCTTGCAGTCCAAGGGACCCTCAAGAGACTTCTCCAACATCGCAGTTCAAAAGCATCAATTCATTGGCACTCAGCTTTCTTCACAGTCCAACTCTCACATCCATACATGACCACAGGAAAAACCATAGCCTTGACTAGACGGACCTCTGTTGGCAAAGTAATGTCTGTGCTTTTGAATATGCTGTCTAGGTTGGTCATAACTTTTCTTCCAAGGAGTAAGCGTCTTTTAATTTCATGGCTGCAATCACCATCTGCAGTGATTTTGGAGGCCCCCAAAATAAAGTTAGCCACTGTTTCCACTGTTTCTGCATCTATTTCCCATGAAGTGATAGGACCAGATGCCATGATCTTTGTTTGCTGAATGTTGAGCTTTAAGCCAACTTTTTCCACTTTCATCAAGAGGCTTTTTAGTTGCTCTTCACTTTCTGCAATAAGGTTGGTGTCATCTGCATATCTGAGGTTATTGATATTTCTCCCGGCAATCTTGATTCCAGCTTGTGTTTCTTCCAGCCCAGCGTTTCTCATGATGCACTCTGCATAGAAGTTAAGTAGTTGATTTCCAGTGGAATCAACCTTGTCTATACCTTGATTTTGTATTTCTAGCCTCTAGAACTCTGAGAGAATAAACCTGTAGTTTTAAGCCACCTAGTTGGTGGTAATACATTATGGCAGTCTTAGGAAACTAATATCTGCATGGATGCTAAGTTGAGTCTGACTCTTTGTGACCCTATGGACTATAGCCCGCCAGGCTTCTCTGTCCAGGGGATTCTCCAGGCAAGAATGCTGGAGTGGGGTGTCATGCCCTCTTCCAGGGGATCTTCGACCCAGGGACTGAACTTGCATCTCTTATGTCTCATACATTGGCAGGTGTGTTCTTTACCACTACTGTCACCTGGGAAGCCCAGAAAACTAATACAGCATCCAATATATTTTTATTGAAACCCACTCCAGAATGACCTAACAGAGGAGATTCTTTTACTCAGTAGAGGATCTATGTCCAATAAATTCTCCAAAGCATCTATTCTTATCTTCCATCTACAAGTTTCAGTAAGCCTATGGAGAGTCCCTTTACAACTTCCATACATGTTTAAAGATGATTCTGGCTGGAAAGAACGGAACAGACGTAAAGCCCATGGAAAGCTGACTTTTTCTCTTTACCATCATATCCACTGGGAACAGAGCAGAGACCTCAAAGCCACAGCTGAAATATTTAGGATCATGATTCATCCAATGAAATTGCTTCTCTGTTGTAGGATTTTCCCTTTGGAGATTTGGCTGGTGTTCTGTGCTCTAAAATGGGCCATATAGTGCTGGAATCATCATGTGACTGTTTCCAAGTCTATAGTTTAATGGTAGAGTCATGAGGACTATTGCTATTACTGCTATTGCTCATAAAACCTATTTTAGGGGAAGTTTAGAACAAAAGTTACAGTAATGCATGCAGTAAATCCACATATAAAGCCAGTTAAAAATGTTACTTCTCTAGCCATTTCATTAACATAGTTGTTATATACACATAACTATCTTCTATAGTCACAGAAAACTTTATTATTTATGAAATGCTTTGAGACACAGTCTTATTTAAAATAAAAATAACATCACCTGATCTTCACTTTTTTCATTAAAAAACTCCTTTTCTACCTGACTATCTTTTTCTTATGCTGATATTAACTTCCAGTTTTTTATCTGAAGTCCATTTCTTCATCTCTGTTTCTAATTGTCTTAATAAGGCATTTTTCCACCTACCCTATTTACAACTCTAGTCCATCACATTCATTATAATAATGTCTCTGTAAAAATATTTAAACTCTCGCCTTTGTATCTAGATCTCTCTTCTTATCTCTCTCACTTAAAAACCATAGAGAGAAATAAAACACAACATTGAAGGTAAAGGAAGACTGCATTTCATAAAGGTTGCCATACAATTGCTTTTTTGAAGATCCAATTTGCAGCCAATGGACATGCAACTGTTTCTTTGTTGGCGCTAGAGCTATCATCATAAAGAAATATTAGAATTCAGTGATAGCTACATTCTTCCTCTCTTCCAGGGACTGGTTTAAGTTGAAACAGACACAGTGCAGAGTGTAAGCTGAGCAAAGAGACATACACAAATGATGCAGATGCTAGACACAGATTATAAAGTATCAAAGACATACCAAACATTCCAGCTTGTTTTTTTAAAAATTTTTTATTTAATGTTTTGGCCATAACACATGGCATGTGGTATCTTATTTTCCCGACAAGGGATAGAACCCATGCCCTCTGTATTGGAAATATGGAATCTTAACCACTGGACCACCAGGAAAGTTCCATTCACCAGCCTGGGTTTTTTTTTTTTTTTTAAGCTTCTTCAGGAAGGTCTTGGCTGAGACCAATTTATACTCTTCTGTCTGCTGACAAACCCCAACACAAATGCTGAGAGACCTACAGGTGCCTTATTGGGAGATCTCTAATAGATTTATCGCAGCTCTTGGTCTGGAACAGTGTGGAACAGATAAGGTTTGGGGCCACCATTTTAAGTAGCTAGGAGGGGTCAGTCATTATTTGATTTATTTACATTGCACATACTTAGGGTAAGTGTTATCACTTTGTGCTGGGATCTATTTTTTTGGGGGGAGGGGACTATTTTAAGCATGTTACAAATATACATTTACTTGACTTTGGAACTCTGTAAAGTAGGTAATTTGATTATGTCCAGATTATAGAGGAGGAAAATGTAACACAAAGAAGTGTCAAACAATTTACCTATATCATACAACTATTGAGCTGCACAGCTGGGATTCAAATCCAGGGAGCCTCTTCTCTGTAGTCCAAGCAGTAACCACTATCCATCCTGACTTTCACTGATTTCTGGGCCTTCTAGACTACCTTGGTTCCAGAGGAGGGAACCTCTTTAGCCTTTCTCAGTTTCTTGGATTATGGGTTAGTTTCAGTATCCCATTGGACTTTATGATTTACTCAGTGTTTAAGGTGTAAGAAAGCTTCTAGCAGGTACTGCTGGATTTTTTGAGTGGGGGATGTAATCTTTGTCTTCTGAGAAGTTAAAAATGAGTTAATTATAAAGGCCACTTGAAGACAAAAAAAAAAAAAAAGAAGTAACTTAAGGACCTTTACAAAGCTTTCTATGCATCAAGATACTGAGAAATGTGGAAGGGGGTACTTAGATTCTGCACCACAATTCTCCTCTAGGCTAGAAGTTGTGTCTGAGCTCATTACTAGGCATGCTGCTATGGATCTATATGTCTGCTTACAGAAGGCTTACCATTTGAGACTGACATCACCAGTTATGTCTTTGCTAGTTTCCACCATGACAGGAAGACTAGCCTGTAACAGAGGTATGTACACTCTAGTAGTGTATCAAAGGGAGGCTGACGAATATGAAGCTGAGTTCTAATATTTATGTATTCACATACATAATATGTATAATATGTGTGTGTGTATACAAGTACACATATACATAGGCACATATACATATAAGAGGCTTCCCTGGTTTCTCAGATGGTAAAGAATCCACCTGCAATACAGGGGGTTCAAGTTTGATCCCCGGGTCAGGAAGATCCCCTGGAGAAGGGAATGGCTACACACTCCAGTATTCTAGCCTGGAGAATTCCATGGACAGAGTTGCCTGGTGGCTACAGTCCATGAAATCACAAAGAGTCAGACACAACTGAGCAACTAACACTTTCACTTTCTTTTTTCTCACATATACATATATACACATGCATGTGTGCTAACTTGCTTCAATAGTGTATGACTCTTTGTGACCCCATGGACTATAGCCCACCAGGCTTCTCTGTCCATGGCAAGAGTACTCTCTCCAGGCAAGAATACTGAAGTGGGTTGCCATGACTTCCTCCAGGGTATCTTCCCAACCCAGGGATCAAACCTGTGTCTCTCAAGTCTCCTGCATTGGCAGGCAGATTCCTTATGACTAGCGCCACGTGGCAAGACCCCACATGTATACATACACACCAGTATATAACTAGAGATTGTTGAGAATTTAGTCTATGCCAGTCTCTGTGCTAAATGCTTCATAGAAATTATTATTCAGTTCATCATCATATCAAACCTATAATATAGGTATCATTATTTATCCTCTTTGACAGATGAGAAAATGGAGGTACAAAGATCTAAAGTCAGTTATTAAGTAGGAACTGTCAGGATACACACCAAAAATATCATCTATTATATATAATTTGAGTTAGGCCTTATGCTTTATCATACTTTCTTAAAACTCTTTTTACCTTTATATTTTCCCAATCTTTTTTTTTTCTTTTTGACTACTCATTACATAAAGTTTTTTAAAGTTAGGTTAAATAGAGTTGAGGCTTCAGTGAAATGTCAAATATTGCAATATTGTGTTACAGCACTAGGCCACAGTGGATTTGAATATTTTCCCTCTTTAATTTTTCTATTTCAGGTTTAAACAAATGCTGCATATATATATATATATATATACACACATATATATATATACATATATAATATCCCTTGTTAAAAGCCTATTGTGTTTGCAATTATAGGAGTGTTAGAAGTTGAAGGCAATAAAATTTATCGTTGCCATGCAAAAAAACAAAATCCTTATCAACACAGGGTATGGTAAAAATGCCTGGTTTATTGGTTGATCTGTGATATGTGAATAACATCCAATTCTGCTATGTTTAACAAGGAGAAACAAAATAAAATGCTATGAAAATGTTGTGAATATTTTATTATCTTAATTAGGATGTATTTTGAAGCAATAAATTTCACATCCTTGGCATATGATGATAAGCTGATACATATGCTGCTGCTGCTGCTAAGTCGCTTCAGTTGTCTTCGACTCTGTGCGACCCCATAGATGGCAGCCCACCAGGCTCCCCGGTCCCTGGGACTCTCCAGGCAAGAACACTGGAGTGGGTTGCCATTTCCTTCTCCAATGTATGAAAGTGAAAAGTGAAAGTGAGGTCACTCAGTCGTGTCCGACTCTTAGCGACCCCATGGACTGCAGCCCACCAGGCTCCTCCATCCATGGGATTTTCCAGGCAAGAGGACTGGAGTGGGGTGCCATTGCCTTCTCCAATGATACATATGCTAGGCAACTGTATTATCAAAATTAAAATACATTCAGTGCACAAAACAGTAATAAGAAGACCATAAATCTAGATTCTTATTTTAGAAAGGAACATAGTGTTATGAGCTGAATTATATCCCTCCAAATTCCTATGTTGAAGTTCTAACTCCTAGCACCCCAGATTGTGGCTGTATTTGGAGAGAGGGCCTTTAAAGAAGTAATTAAATTAAAATGGGGTTGTTAGGGTGGGCCCTAATCCAGTATGACTGGTGTCCTTATAAGAAAAGGAAATTATGACAGATAACACAAACAAATGACCATGTGAGGACACAGCAAGATGGCAGCCATCTGCAAGGCAAGAAGCCACAGAAGTCAAACATGGCCAATGACCCGACCTTAGATTTCTAACCTCCAGAACTGTGAGAAAGTAAATTTCCATTGTGTAAGCTACCCAAAAATATAAACTAACTTTTTGGCCAACCCAATATTTGTTACAGAAACCCTAGTAAATGAATACACACAGTAATGATTAAGAAGTCAATAACTACTACAAAGTTAGTCAAAATTCTATAATTTAGAAGTTCTTATTTTGGCAGGTTGTTCAGATAGGAACTCAAATATTGCTTTTCTATATGGTGTTGTTTAGTTTCCAAGTCATGCCCGATTGTTTTGTGACCTCATGGACTATAGCCCACCAGGTTCCTCTATCCTTGGGAATTCTCCAGGCAAGAATACTGGAGTGGGTTGGCATTTCCTTTTCCAGGGGATCTTCCTGAACCAGGGATCAAGACAACTGTGTCTCCTGCATTGCAGGCAGATGCTTTACTGCTGACCCCCCAGGGAAGACCATGGTGGCTTACATTAAAACAAACATACAAACAAAGAATAACTCTAGCTATCTTGATATTTTCTTTTTACTTTATCTTATGGGAAAGAAATTTATACTTTCAGAAAGAAAATTGTTTAGAGTGAAATTGATTAGATGCTATTTTTTGAGGTGATGGTTCCAGAGCATAAAAACCTATTCCTTAGAGTGAAAGTGAAGTTGCTCAGTCGTGTCCGACTCTTTGCAACCCCATGGACTGTAGCCTATCAGGCTCCTCCTTCCATGGGATTTTCCAGGCAAGAGTGCTGGAATGGATTGCCATTTCCTTCTCCAGCGGATCTTCCCGACCCAGGAATCGAACCTGGGTCTCCTGCATTGCAGGCAGACGCTTTACCGTCTGAGCCACCAGGGAAGCCCCAATATCTATTCCTTAGAGTAGGTATTCTCAAATATAATTTAGTCCTGAATGTTATGTTTATATTCATTTGGAAGTTCACTATTAAATTGAAGCTGTATTAATTGTTGATTTAATTTATTATCTATTTATTTCCAACGTTGATTTCCTAATTTTTCATGTAAACTTTTCACATTCTCTTCTCTAGATATGTACAAACAAAATAACTCAGTAAGATTAAGATGTCTAGAGACCCTTAGTGACTAGATCAAGGTCACACTGTTGTGGACTAAAACTAGACTTTTGCAAGTCTTAATAAGCCTAAGTATACACTTTTCATGATCATTAGCTGAGTCAGTGCTAATTTCACAAATCATAAGTCAGAAATGTCTTCATACATAATTATGGGCCATTTGACTCATTTTCCAGACTTCATGCTATAATTTGTTGGTTTTTAACTTCACAATGCCATTTCTAAAGAATGAGGAGATAGAAAATAGGAATTAGAAAAAAAAGTCTTTAGGAAGGAAGGTATATGTAGACTCTACGCTTTGGAAATAACCAGAGTGAGAAATCTACCTAGAGTCTTCTGAAAATAGCCTCTGGATTAAACAAATTATTGACAAAAAAATAAAATAAAAATAACCTACCATGACACATGCTTTACTGAATCATAACAATGCAAATATTAGTTTCAAAATTCATACAATCAAACAATAACCAGGAAGTGTTACTGATCTAACTTATCATCACTTGTGATGTTTCAAACTTAAAATGAGGCTTGGGCTGACTGAATTGGTGTTACCAGGCAAAATTGCAAAGTAGGTGGCCTTCTATTTATTTTCAGGCACTCCCTCCCTGCTTCTTAGTGGATGTACAGGGCCCTCATTACTTCTCCTTATTCCCTAGCTTAACGTCCCAAAGGGGCACTCTCACTGCTAACCCTAACCTTCTCACCAAATAACGCTTGCTCTACAGTACTTCTCCCATTTTCCCTGCACCTCAACAAAATATTCTGTTCACTCACAGCCTAGAAAGCAGTCAGAGTGGAGTAATTATTAATAATATGGAGATATAAAATAGTGATAGTAATAGATGCTTGTGTTTTATAGGAAGAGCTTGTTTACATGCAGTCTGAATTGATAGAGGAGGTCTTTTGGGGGAGATAAATCTTCCCAATTGCTCTTATCTTTCCTTCTTTAGGGGCTTACCTTGTGGCTCAGCTGGTAAAGAATCTGCCTGCAATGCGGGAGGCCTGGGTTAGATCCCTGGGTGGGGAAGATCCCCTGGAGAAAGGAAAGGCTACCCACTCCAGTATTCTGGCCTGGAGAATTCAGTTGCTGGGGGTGCAAAGAGTCGGACACGACTGAGCAACTTTCACTTCACTTCACTTTCCTTCTGTGGAGGAAATATTCTTAAGAACTTCACATGCCATTTAGATCTCTTTTATAGATTTTTGGGCTCACAGTAAAGTGGTTATGTCGTATGTATGGTAGTGGGAGATGGTTGTGAGGCTGAATGTAAGAAACAAAAGTGCTCAACAAGCAGCACAGCGTTCCCAGTTTAAAAGCCCGTGGAACTCAGCATGAACAATGCAGCAGCTGAACAATGAACAGTAACTCTCTCATCCCTTGAGGTGGCTTTCCACTCCTTTAGCTCATAGTAGAGACCAAGAACAATGTCAGGACAATTAGCAATGAATGTGCTCTTTCCTCGGGCTTCCCAGGTTGTTCAGCAGTAAAGCATCCTCCTGCCAATGCAGGAGACTCAGGATACGGGGGTTTCATCTCTGGATCTGGAATATCCCTTGAGAAGGTAATGGCAACTCACTTCAGTATTCTTGCCTGGAAAATCCCGTGGACAGAGAAGCCTGGTGGGCTACAGTGCATGGGGTCACACAGAGTCGGACACGACTGAGCGATTAAGCATGCACACATGGGCTTGTATTCAGTCCTCAACACTGGTATAATTTTCATATATGATTAGAAAACTAGGGCATATCATTGAATACTGGTGTCATTTCATGATTACATGGCTTACAGAGCCTTCCTGGCATGTCATGCTTTCCAGACAAATGCCATCCATGCTCTTTAGAGCATATTCAAAACAGAAGCACAAAAATGAGAACTCATAACAAGGTACCTCAAGGAGAGTCACAGAGAGTGAGTCATACTGTTGTGGGCCAGTTGTAGGGCCAAGACATCAGAAGAGAGGAACAAATTCTCCAGATTAAACACAACCTTAAGAGCTTCCCTGGTGGCCCAGTGGTGAAGAATCCACCTGCCAATGCAGGAGACACGAGTTCGATCCCTGATCCAGGAAGATCCCATGTGCCCTGGAGCAATGAAGCCCGCACACGACAACTACTGAGCCAGGGCCCTAAAGCTCTGGAACCACAACTACTGGGTCCATGTGCGGCAGCTACTGATGCCCGTGTGCCCTAGAGCTGTGCTGCACAACAAGAGGGGCCACCACAACGAGAAGCCCGTGCACTACAACTAGAGAACAGCTCCTGCTCCCCGTAACTACAGGAAAGCCTGAGAGGCAATGAAGAACCAGTACAGCCAAAAATAAATACGATTATTTTTAAAACACTTAAAATCTTGTGTCTATCCAAAATTGTGTGGGAAGGTGTGGGGTAAAACTGATAAAACATGAATGAATGAATGATTAGGGACTTTGGATATGGATTGCACAAAGCATTCCGGCATCCTCAGTTCTGCTCTTTTCCCTAGAAGAGAGGAGCTTCTGTTGCTAGGCATTAGAATATGGGTTTGAGCTTAGATCTATCACAATGGCCACTGGAGTATTTCCATCAGCGCTGCTGAGCCCAGACTAGCTCACAAGAACTGATGCTAAACTTACTGCAACTTAGTTCCCATAGGATAGATATATGTGAAGAACAAATATAAATAAATTCTTAAATAGGGAGGCAATATGGAGCAATGTGAAGACCAGAGGATTTGAGGCAATATGGAGCAATGTGAAGACCAGAGGATTTTGAATCAGGCAGAACCGAGATCAATTCCTATAATTTAGTGGTTGCATAACCTTTGGCAGCTTCCTTAACTTCTCTGTGCCTCAAATGCTTCATCTATAAAATGAGGATAATGATATTTATCCTGTAAAGATTCTTTGAGGATTACATGATTGATAGTTCTTGCCTCAGATCAGTACAAAAAATGTTAGTTGTGTGGGAGCAAAGGTTGGAATGTTGGAAACTGAAATGAGGCACCTGAAGCCACCTCAAAGGAGATGCTGAAGTTAGAGTGACTTCTAAGAAGAAGGGTTATCAAGCATGTAATCTGAGGCTGATTTTAAAAGCACAGGCTTGGGTAGAAATTCAAAGAACAGCACCTATGCAAAGTAAGAGGCATGCTGGTCACGCTTCCACATCTTTTGAGGCAAAAGCTTAGGGATTTGCTAATAATGCTCAATTATCTACACAGGTGATTAACTAGGTTTTGACCTGCATCCCCTGGCTTCTTTCTACTTGTTGTTATGTTATACTCATCTTGTTCTGCTTGTTGACATTTATACTTTTCTTGCTCTGCAACTGCAAAAGCTAGAAGAATAGGCCTAGTCAACTTAACCAGAGAAAACCTTCCACACCCCAAGCAGAATTGAGCTAGAAAAGCAATGTATCTGAGCAAGACAGAAGACAATTTCTTGTAAAATTTTCCCATTGGTCTGAGAAGTGAAATACTCTTTGATCCCTAGCAAGAGTAGGGAAAGCAGGGAGAAAGGACGCGGTGTCCATGGGCATTCAGCTCTTCCTGATTGCAGTCCTCACAGTTTGACCTCATTCTTTCATGTAAGTATAATCAGTGTCATGACCATGAACCACATCTATATTGAAATGCTGAGAACTGGAGTTGCAAACAGATAATTTGGTGTCTGCTACCCCTTCCTCTAACTATATGAAAAAAGTTAGCTTCAAGTCAACTGTTGGCCTGGTTGAAAAAAAAGTGGAAGTGAGTGACACACACGAGGTCAGATAGAAATACACTCTCCACCTTACTGCTTCACTGAGAATGTGAAAGTAATTCTGTCCTGCCTAGTGGATGGACATCTTTGATCAGCAGCCTTATGACAGTTAAATGTACTGCTGGATGGTACATGATGCAAATTTGGTTAGAAAAAAAGAGTGATGGGGTGGGGGGAACCCACAACGTTTTAAGCCTATTTATCAATGTCTCTTAACCTTTTGCAATTTTAATGAACATTTAATCTGAGGTCATGTAAGATGTGTAGCTGAAACTAAAAATGAAGAGCTGTATTTTATTAGCTTGATGTATGTTAAATCTCTATGACAATAATAGGGTAGCTTGCTTTTAGAAACTAAGTTGTGACTTCAGTAAGGGTTAGTATCAGTATATGACAAAATTCATTTGGGAGGAGGGAAGAGAGGGACATTTTGGCTTGTTGAATAACTACTATTTAAATCTCATGCAGATCAATTTTTGTGTTATTGTATTGAATTTTCCTCTGCTTTCCAGAGGATCACCTTATAGACTTAGCTATATAGATTGTCCATATATTAAGGCTCGTTGGAATTTGAGAAGCCTCTCAAAGTGAATGAAAATAGATTCCTCCTTCCCTCCATTGAGAAAGAACTATACCCTCCCATTTTAACTGAGTTAAAAAGGGGGAAAAATTAAAAAGGAAAAAACAGCTTCTGAATTCAATTGATTCTTTTTTTTTCCTATTAAGACTAAGTTGAAAATTGGATATCCAATTTACCACCGAGAGGGTATTCAAATACTTCTGCTCAATCCCTCATTGCTTCTAAATTCACTCAAAGGCAAGATTATTAATTCCTCCTGACAGAAAATCAAGATTTAATGAGCAGCTGGCAGCCCTTACGAATTACTGGGGAAATCTGATAGGATAGTTTTGACTAAATAATGTACTTTTACATATATGAAAAACACATTATGCAGAGTGACGAACATACAGTAAATGTTACTTTAGTGGTTAAACTTTTGGCCAAGTGGTTCATTTTACAGGAATATATATTTTTATCAAACTTCTGAGAAAAAGAGCTATATTGTTTCCCACATTCTTACCTGGACTATACATTTTCGCAGATGGCCACAAAATCTTGCATTCATTTTTAATTCAAATAAATAGCTATTTTGTCTCTTGCTAAGTACTAAGTACTGGAGGAGATAGAGCTAAACAATATTTCTACTTTTAGGACTCCAAATCTCGTGGGGGGTGGAGATAGGATAATCAGACAGCTATAACACGAAAAATTAAGTGCAATAGCAGAGGGACAAGGGGAAAGAAATAGCACTGGGTTTGAGGGCAAGTAGATGGGAGTGGTATAGGACTTCCCTGATAGCTCAGTTGGTAAAGAATCCGCCTGCAATGCAGGAGACACCGGTTCGATTCCTGGGTTGGGAAGATCCCCTGGAGAAGGAATAGGCTACCCACTCCAGTATTCTGGCCTGGAGAATCCCATGGACTGTACAGTCTGTGGGGTTGCAAAGAGTCAGACACGACTGAGCGACTTTCACATCACTTCACAGATGGGAGTGGTATGTATGTTCAGGCAGCAAGTCTTCATGAAGGAATTTGTATCTGAAATAAGCCTGGAAGATATGGGGCTTTCTTGGTGCCTCAGATAGTAAAGAATCTTCCTGCAATGCAGGAGACTCAAGTTCAATCCCTGGGTCGGGAAGACCCCCTGGAGGAGGGCATAGTGACCCACTCCAGTATTCTTGCCTGGAGAATTCCGTGGACAGAGGAGCCTGACAAGCTACAGTCCATGAGGTCACAAAGAGCAGGACTTGACTGAGTAACTACACTCACTTTTTCACTTGAAGAGTGAATGTTGGGGAAATGGTGAGGAAAGCCATAGAGGTGGGAAAGGTAAAGTCTAGTCAGAGAAAAGGGAATCATTCAGTCTGCTTGGAGTCGAGGGTAGGTGAAGGGGGAAGGAGTGAAAAAACATAGGCAGAAAAGTCCTACTGAAGATTATACCATGGATGGTCTTGAAGACCAAGTTGAGTCCATAATTAAGTGTCCACCTTGTCTCACCAACAGGATTCTAAGTATTCCAGGCATAGAGACTGTTTGAATATGTCTTTGCTATTTCCACAGCAGCCCGGGACAAGAAGCTTGGATACAGAGTATGTCTGTAATCAACAGCCAAGCAACTGAATGGGTTGTAAAATTATTTTTCAGTGGATCTTTTTCTTTTATTTTTTCTTAAGCCTTCATTTTAAACCTCCTTTAGAAGTAGAGTTTAAATTGCCATTCGCAGATGAAAACAGAAATAGAATGTTAGCCCAGTGATTCACGTAAGCTTTAGAGTCCTGCCTAAAAGAAAGTGCCGCTGCTGGAGCTCAGGTAGTCTATGGAGCCTGATGCCCCTTGAACCAAACCTGTTAAAGTAATGTCCTGTGGTACATTTTATAAGAAAGCTAACTTCTAGTCAGTAAAAATGACGTGGCCTAAGTGATTTTTATATAGGATTTTAGCTTTCAGATCGCCTCCAAAGGGAAATAACATCAAACCTAAAATTGAGGTGGAAAAATGGAGATGCAGAAACACCACGTCTTATGCATTGATTTTATTTCTGGTTCCCTCTCTCCTCAGAGGAACATTCTACAACAAACTGAAAAGAAGCTAGTGATAATCTGTTTATAAATTACATTCTGTTGACTGTAATGACAACTGAATCACTTTGGTTTTAGACCCTCTACATAATGATTAATGATCACATTAAATAATATTTAAGTATGCATATTATTGATTTAATATTCTAACTAGCTTTCATTTCTTGGGAAGAAGATATATTTTATATGCTTGGAATTCAATTGAAAGAAAACTTACTAGTGTTCCCCTTCCCTTCCAACTACAATTTCATGTGATGTGATACTATTTGAATGTCTGGGACAGTAAATTGAAGGAGTTTGATAGGGAAGGGTACTTCTTGTGTTTCTGATGAATAAACATAAAGTGAATTAATCTTATTTGTATCAACAGTTAGTAATGCACTTACAAAGAAAGTCCAACAATTATTATAATGAAGCAGCAAAGAATCAGTTTAAATCTAAGGCTGCTGATAGATTTGAGAGTGACAGATCCATCACAGTACCTGACACCAACTGGCATTCAACATTTTTTGAATGAAGAAAATGTAAATATTTCTCAGTACAATTAAAGAATAATATATGTAGAGACATTTAAAATATGTTGAATGGAGGTTCTTCAAGGAGTACTTTAAAATGATGGATACAACTTAGAGGGGTGGGATGGAGTGGGAGGTGGGAAGCAGGTTCAAGAGGGAGGGGACATATTGATTTATGTCGATGTATGGCAGAACCCAATACAATACTGTAAAGCAATTATCCTTCAATTCAAAAGACATTTTAAAAAATGCATCAGTATAAAAAAATAATTCCACTTAAGAATATACTAGACTTGGCCATGGTTTTTTCATAGTCCTTCAAATTCTAGCATAGATGACATATGAACAGATATTATGTGCAGCTTCTCCCATCTAGAGGTAGAATCCATTTCCCCCACCCCTTCACAATCTGGACTGGCTTTGTCACTTGCCTTGACTAACAGAATGAAGCATAAGTGACACTGTGACTTCCGACCCAGGCTCTGGAGACTGTGTAGCTTCCATCCTTGACCTCCTGAAACATTGCACAGGCCACATAAGAAGCCTGCATTTCTTTCTGGAGAGGCCATGAGATTGGAAATGCTGGGCTGACATTCCCAACTAACCACCAGGCCTGTGAGTGAGTCCACCCTGAATCATTCAATCCAACAGCCTCCATATAACTGTAGCCATGTGAGTGACCTTAGGCAAGCCTGGAAGGGGAACTGCCTAATTGAGGCCTGATCAAATTGCAGCATCATGAAATATTTTTCATTATATTTGAGGAGGTATTTTATATGGCAGTTGACAGCGGATATATCTTAAAATATGAACACTTATCCTTTCTTGAGCCCCTTTTTCTTTCTACCCTTGCTTGCTCTTTTCACTTTTCACCTTGATCACAGACAATTTACTCAGTAAATTTCTTGGCTTTTAAAATGTCCCCTCTTGGTCATTTTCTCAAACATATATTGGTTATGTTCTTGCTGCTGAGTTTAGCATGTATATTTAAGACCAGTAAGAAGAATTATGTGTTCTAGAATATAGAATGATACAGCCACCATTCAGAGTCCCGGCAGGTAAAGGCTAAGTCTCCCTTGGCCACAGTGTCATAGCTTTGTAAGAATGTGTCAAGGGACAACAGGTTAAATTGTCAGTTTTCAATCTAAAACATCATCAAGAAAGGTCCACTGACAAGTCCTGTTTCTTCACATTTAGCAGGTAATACTGAATCACCTTCATATGAGCTGATACACAAAAAGAATTGCCTTTGATAGATCCAAGTCAGAATATGAGACATGATGACCAAACCCATGTTTGTATTTACTTACATACAATACAAGGAATATGTCCTAATATATTTGAGTTCTCCAAACCAATGATTCAGCCTAGTACCTGTCACTGGTTACATTCTCGTATAAACCTCAGTTAGGGTCTTGTCTTACCCTTACTCAGTCCTCTACTTGAAGCCTGAAACACTTAGTGAAGGTCTTCTGACTGACTGGAAGGCTAGCATAACTGGTTATTGTATGATTATGTGAAAACAGCAATCATGCCATGTCAGCAACTCCAAGATGCCCAGCAATCTGCTTAATCTCATGCCTATCAGGAAAAAAGGACCCATTTTGATCAGCTTTCATCTGATTCCACTGAAGTCATTTAGATCCACACTGTGCTTTCAAGTAGGCTTATGGGCCCAAACCACCCGAAAGCTGATCAGCCACTATGTTTTCAATACCTTCTAGGACATCTTGCTATCTCCCTTTGCAACACTCTTTCACAATCCTTAGAGAACAAAACAATGCTTTAAAGTCCATGATCCTAGTTGGTAATTTAAACATAATAATGTTTATTTCTCCTGAAAGGAAACAGAAAGACACCTCCTCTTTGGAATTCTAGAACCACATTTATCTTTGTTTCCATGATTATGTTGCCCAACTATACTCTTGCCCAGAGTATATAATGGAATGAAAATTCCAGAAAGCATTCAATGAAGCCAAATGTGTTTTGGCATGTGCACCCAGGCACACACACACACACAAGCACATAGGAATACCCGAAAAAAGAACAATCACTCTGGGTTTGTCTTCTCCTTGCCAGCTCAATTATATCATGGCATAGCCATGCAGCAATAATATTTACATTCCGTCCAGATATGACAAGAAGGAACAGAGTCACAAAAGACTTATTTTAGATCATCATATCTTCCTGTTGAGTACGTCAGTAATCTGTCCCTCCCTGCTTTTCACTGCATGTACTGTACAGGCAATGTCAATCAGAAAGATAACTTGAGAGAATGAAAGTTTGCTCTCCTGACTTACCTACCCTTGCCCTAGTTTCAGTTATTATATTACAGTCCTTCTTGGAGACCTCAAATGATTTCTCTAGTACCTGTAAAAGTCATTTCATCCCAATTTTTAAAATGCTAGATGCAAATGCTTCAGTGAAAAATTGCTGAGTACCCTAGTATGTATCGGGCTTCCCTCACGGCTCAGCTGGTAAAGAATCCACGGGCAATGTGGGGAGACCTGGGTTCAGTCCCTGGGTTGGGAAGATATTCTGGAGAAGGGAAAGGCTACCCACTCTAGTATTCTGGCCTAGAGAATTCCACAGACCATATAGTCCATGGGGTCGCAAAGAGTCGGACACGATTGAGTGACTTTCACTTTCACTAGTAAGTATCTAAGTGGATTGAGACCTTTGTGAAGTATAATTAACTCTCTCCTCTTCTCCTTATCCTCTTGGCTTGATTTTCTTTAATTTCCTTTGCTTCAGAAACAGAATTCTAGTTTGGCATTTAATATTTGGGAGAAAGTGTCAGGGTGATTTGGGGAGTTAGCTGCTGATGAGGAATGGACAATTTTTACCACATCTATAAGTAGAAAGCAATAAGTGGTTTAATTTCCTTAACTCTCAGCTTATGCCTTCTCTCTCTCCTTCTCTCTGAAAGTATGAGAAAGATATATGGACATATCCTGTCTAGAAAATTCAATGTCATTGTATGAACAATTATTGGAAAAGTTACAGAATGATTATAAATATAACATTGTAAGTACCTATAACTGATGCATCCCCTTCATGGATCACAGCCATGCCATGGTGAAAGGGCTTGCATAACTCAGTAAAGCTATGAGCCATGCCATGCAGGGCTACCCAAGACAGACGAGACATGGTGAAGAGTTCTGACAAAATGTGGTTCACTGGAGGAGGAAATGGCCACCGTCTCCAGTATTCTTCCCAGGAGAACCCCATGAACAGCATGAAGCAGCAATATGATATGACACTGGAAGATGAACCCCCAGGTTGGAAGGTGCCCAGTGTGCTACTGGGGAAGGTGGAGGGCAATTACTAACAGCTCCAGAAAGAATGAGGCAGCTGGGCCAAAGTGGAAATGAGGCTCAGTTGTGGCTACGTCTGGTGGTAAAAGCAAAGTCTGTCAACTACAAATTGGCATTTACCAAGAGCATTGCCAATGACTGAACAACAGGCATTTGCCATCTGAGATTGAACCCCATGCTGCTATAGCCAGTGACCTTCAACAACCCCTGAGGGAGTTCAGGGTAGAGTGAGGCACTCTGTGCTCCAGAGGATCTGGTGGGACAGGTCTTTAAATAGTTGGATGCTTTTAGGAACAGATTTTATGATCTCAATCCTTACATCTCCTCATAGCTAGAGAAGCACTAAATCCCTTCATGGTGCCATCAGACCCTCATGACTAACAAAAAACCTTTTGTAAAATGAATGCTTCATCGTATTGAACTCCCCCTTCACCAAAACCTTATATATTGACTTTCCCCCACTGCTGCTTTGGAGCAGTCTCTCAGAGCTATCTGAGATGCTGCCTCCCGGGCTGCAGTCCTCATTTTGCCCCAAATAAAACTTAACTCACAACTCTCAAGTTGTACATCTTTTTTAGTCGACAAGTACAATACTGTAAAGAACAATACTGCATAGGAACTTGTAACGTTAGGTCCATGAATCAAGGTAAATTGGAGGTGGTCAGGCAGGAGAGGGCAAGATTGAATATAGACATCTTAGGAATTGGTGAACTAAAATGGACAAGAATGGGTGAATTTAATTCAGATCACCATTATATATACTACTGTGGGGAAGAATCCTGTAAAAGAAATGGAGTAGCCCTCACAGTCAACAAAAGAGTCTGAAATGCAGTAGTTGGGTGCAACCTCACAAACCACTGGATGATATCAGTTCCTTTCCAAGACAAACCATTCAACAGAACAGCAATCCAAGTCTATTGTGAAATGAAATGTTTACTGCTCTACTCTCTACCAGTTAACAAGCCTTCTCCAGATACAAATATCTGAGCCCTGGTAAAACAAAGCCACCTATTTGGAAGCCATTAGCTACTTCCTCCCTGATAAGCCATGAGGAGCTGGGAGGATGTGAGAGGCTGCTATCCTCCACATCCTCCATCTCTTACAGTAAACAAGAAATTAAGATGTGAGCAACAAACAAAGCAGTATTGGCCCTGGGTAGCTAAAGAGTCCTACAGAGTCAGACACTACTGAGCTACTAGGCACAGCACGGCTAGATATCTATGAAAGAAATGATTTCAGCAAGCCTGGACACTTGCATCTTCCCATATATAGAAGAACACTAAATCTCTTCTTGTGACAGATTCAGTTTCTCTTAATTAAGTGTAATCTTTTAATATTCAGATTACCTGCCCCTTGTTGCAAACTTGAATATAGCCTGGCTCTTCCTTTGCCGCCTCCTTGGAGTCAGCTCTCTTGGGGTCACCTGAGATGCAGTCTACTGGGCTAACATTTCCACTGAATAAATGTCCTAACATTTAACACCGAATAAGTTAATATATTAATTTATTAACAACGAATAAATGTCCTAACATTTCCACCGAATAAAACCTAACTCTCAACTTTTAGGTTGCACATATTTCTTTAGTCAACACTATGCTCCAACCACTGATGCCAAAGAAGCTGAAGTTCACTGGTTCTATGAAGACCCACAACATCTTACAGAATTAACACCAAAAAAAAAAAAAATTTATCATAGGGGATTAGAATGCAAAAGTAGAAAGTCAGGAGATTACCTGGAATCATAGGTAAGTTTGACCTTGGAGTACAAAATGAATCAAGGCAAAGGATAACAGAGTTTTGTCAAGAGAACATGTTGGTCATGGCAAATACCCTCTTCCAACAATCCAAGAGACAACTCTAAATGTGGACGTTACTGGATGGTCAATACCAAAATCAGATTGATTTTTTCCTTTACAGCCAAAGATGGAGATGCTCTATACAGTCAGCAAAAACAAGACTGGGAGCTGACTGTGGCTCAGATCATTAGCTCAGACTTAGATTGAAGAAAGTTGGGAAAACCATCAGGTCATAAGGTATGACCTAAATCAAATCCCTTATGATTATACAGTAGAGGTGATGAATAGATTCAAGGGATTAGATCCAGTAGACAGAGTGTCTGAAGAACTATGCATGGAGGTTCTTAACATTTTATAGGAAGTGGTGACCAAAATCATTACAAAGAAAGAGAAATGAAGGAAAGCAAAGTGGTTGTCTGAGGACATTTTACACATAGCTGAGGAAAGAAGAAAAGTGAAAGTCAAGGGAAGAAGGGAAAGATATATCCAATGGGATGCAGAGTTCCAAAGAACAGCAAGGAGAGATAAGAAGGCCTTCTTAAGTGAACAATGCAAATAGAGGAAAACAATAGAATGGGAAAGACTAGAGATTGCTTCAAGAAAACTGGAGATATCAAGAGAATATTTCATGCAGCAATGGACATAATAAAGGACAGAAACAGTAAAGACCTAACAGAGGCTGAAGAGATTAAGAAAATGTGGCAAGAATACACAGAAGAACTATACAAACTAGATCTTAATAACCCAGATAATCACGATAATGTGATCACTAACCTAGAGCTAGATATCTTGGAGTGTAAGGTCAAGTGGGCTTTAGGAAGCATTACTATGACAAAGCTAGTGGAGGTGAACAGAATTCCAGCTGAGTTATTTCAGATCCAAAAAGATGTTGTTAAAGTGCCGCAATCAATGTTAGCAAATTTGAAAAACTCAGCAGTGGCCACAGGACTGGAAAAGGTCAGTTTTCATTCCAATCCCAAAAGCAATGCAAAAGAACCTTAAAACTACTATACAATTGTGCTCATTTCACATGCTAGCAAGGTTATGCTCAAAATCTTTCCAGCTAGGCTTCAGTAGTACATGAACCGAGAACTTTCAGATGTACAAACTGGGTTTCAAAGAGTCAGAGGGAACAGAAATCAAATTTCCAACACTCGTTGGATCATGGAGAAAGCAAGGGAATTTCAGAAAAACATCTACTTTTGCTTCATTGACTATGCTAAAGCCTTGACTGTGTTGATCACAATAAACTGTGGAAAATACTTAAACAGAAGGGAATACCAGACCACCTTACCTGTCTCCTGAGAAACCTGTCTGCATGTCAAGAAGCAACAGTTAGAATCGGCCTTAGAACAACTGCCTAGTTCAAAATTGGGAAAGGAGTATAGTAACTGTATATTGCCACCTTGCTTATTTAGCTTCTATGTGGAGTACATCATGTGAAATTCCAGGCTGGATGAATCACAAGCTGGAATCAAGATTGCCAGGAGAAATATCAACAACCTCAGATATGTAGATGATACCACTTTAATAGCAGAAATTGAAGAGGAACTAAAGAGCCTCTTGATTAAAGTGAAAGAGGAGAATGAAAAAGCTGGCTGAAAACTCAACATTCAAAAAAATGAGACCATAGCACCTGGTCCTATCACTTCATGGCAGATAGAAGGGGAAAAAATGGAAGCATTGATAGATTTTATTTTCTTGGGCTCCAAAATCACTGCAGACGGTGACTGCAGCAATGAAATTAAAAGATGCCTGCTCCCTGGAAGGAAAGTTATGACAAACCTAGACAGCATATTAAAAAGTAGAGACATCACTTTGGTGACAAAGGTCTGTCTAGTCAAAGCTATGGTTTTTCCAATAGTTATGTACAGACATAAGAGTTGGACCATAAAGAAGGCTGAGTGCAGAATTGATCTTTTCAAATTGTGATGCTCGAGAAGACTCTTGAGAATCCCTTGGACAGTAAGGAGATCAAATCAGTCAATCCTAAAGGAAATCAACCCTGAATATGCATTGGAAGGACTGATGCTGAAGCTGAAGCTCCAATACTTTGGCTACCTGATGTGAAGAGTCGACTCATTGGAAAACCGTGATGCTGGGAAAGATTGACAGCAGGAAGAAAAGGGGGCAACAGAGGATAAGATGGTTAGATAGCATCACCTACTCAATGGACATGAATTTTAGCAAACTTCAGGAGATAGTGGAGGACAGAAGAGCCCATGGGGTTGCAAAGAGTTAGACACGACTTAATGACTGAACAACAACAACAATATAACTGATGCTTAGCAAAGGCACTGAAGGTCTTGCACCCTTCTCTCTAAACAATGTTTACAACAAGGCTGCTAAACCACTGACTGTCTTCTAGACTATCTTTCCATATAATTGTTATTTATTAAGCACTTACCTTCACAGCTTTAAAATTCTGCCATGACTACCACTTTCATGATGGATTTGTATATTTAATTTAGATCTTCTAATCAGCTACATAATGATGATCAATTCTCTTTAATAACTTGGTGTATTAAGATATATAAGATTTTCTTTGTATTTTTAATTGTATTTATAATTTACAACCTTGTTTTAAAAACATGCAAAACAACCACATATGACTAAAGTCCATGAAATTATTCTAAAGTTAAGTACTACTTCACTGAATCTCAGCTAATTACTAGAAAATTCTACTATAGATTTTGCAAATCAATGAGAAACTGTTAACATCTGGTTTGCATTTGTGCACAGGTATAAATTATATGATATTTTATCTTTATGTCTACTCTTATAAAAGTGTCCACTTCTAGCTGGCATTTCTGACTTGTACAATTCTTCTTTTTAAATTAAATACACACATACACACCCTTGGGGTGGAGTGGGAAACAGGAGAAAGGTAAATTAAATAGTAGTAAAGTTTGACTGTGTGGATCACAATAAACAGTGGAAAATTCTGAAAGAGATGGAATACCAGACCACCTGACCTGCCTCTTGAGAAATCTGTATGCAGGTCAGAAAGCAACAGTTAGAACTGGACATGGAACAACAGACTGGTTCCAAATAGGAAAAGGAATACGTCAAGGCTGTATATTGTCACCCTGCTTATTTATCTTATATGCAGAGTACATCATGAGAAACGCTGGGCTGGAGGAAGCACAGCCTGGAATCAAGATTGCTGGGAGAAATATCAATAACCTCAGATACACAGATGACACCACCCTTATGGCAGAAAGTGAAGAACTAAAGAGCTTCTTGATGAAAGTGAAAGAGGAGAGTGAAAATGTTGGCTTACAGCTCAACATTCAGAAAACGAAGAGCATGGCATCCGGTCCCATCACTTCATGGCAAATAGGTGGGGAAACAGTGGGTGACATTATTCTTTTGGGCTCCAAAATCACTGATGGTGATTGTAGCTGTGAAATTAAAAGACGCTTACTCCTTGGAAGGAAAGTTATGACCAACCTAGACAGCATATTAAAAAGCAGAGACCTTTGCCAACAGAGGTCCATCTAGTCAAGGCTACGGTTTTTCCATTGGTCATGTATGGATTTGAGAGTTGGACTATAAAGAAAGCTGAGCACCAAAGAATTGATGCTTTTGAACTGTGGTGCTGGAGAAGACTCTTGAGAGTCCCTTGGACAGCAAGGAGATCCAACCAGTCCATCCTAAAGGAAATCAGTCCTGAATATTCATCGGAAGGTCTGATGCTGAATCAGAAACTCCAGTACTTTGGCCACCTGATGTGAAGAGCTGACATATTTGAAAAGACCCTGATGCTGGGAAAGATTGAGGGCAGGAGGAGAAGGGGATGACAGAGGATGAGATGGTTGGATGGCATCACTGACTCAAGGGACATGGGTTTGTGTGAGCTCCAGGAGTTGGTGATAGACAGGGAGGCATGGCATGCTGTGGTTCATGGGGTCGCAGAGTCGAACACAACTGAGTGACTGAACTGTACTGAAACTGTGTCTATTCATCTAAACTTTAAAAATAAAAATGTAAATATTTTTCACTCAGATCGTATCAATGACTGATTTCAGTTCATATATTTCTCTCTTCTGGATCCTGAATTGAGCCATTTTGGGCAAATATTTGCTAATGCCATGAGGATATCGAGTATGAAAATGAGAGAAGACAAGCATTGTCTTTAGGGATTTTTCACTGCTAGAGCAGATGGATCATCATAGGCCAATGGTGAAAATTTATGCCCTTGGAAAGCAAAATACTTTGTTATCCAGCGGCATTTTTTGGTCTTATTTCTCATGAGTAAATTTAGCATAATCCTAAACAATCTACAATGAAGTAAACATGTAATCTACTTCTTAATGAATGATTATTTGATGCTCATGGTGGGCATACTATATGAGGTATAAATTTATATATATCTTTATTTTTTTCTCATTCTCTCGTACTACCCTGTAGGATAGGGTGGCAAATTAGACTTAAGTTCAGTTACAAAAAATAAAGTTATATTTCTTATGTACCTAAATTTGTGGATTTCAGACTCATGCCCATTATGTATATGTGTGTGTATACCAAAATCTAATGTGTCTGTGCCCTTTTAAAATTGAGTACCAAAGTTAAAGGAATACATAAATAAAATGGTATATTAAAACAAGTTATTATAGACATCTGTCCACAGAAGTCTTAAATGCAATTGCCAGGTCATCTGTTTCTTTTTTAGAGGCTATGGTTTTAAATCTAAATTATTTCAACTTTCAGAAAATGACATATGCTGTTGTCTGGCTCAAACCTAATGAAACTCAAGTGAATTCCAATTCTGAACCTGCAAATACTTCCAGGATTTGGCTTTAAAATGCCAATACATTTGAAGGTCAGGATCAAGAAAACAGGACTATATTGTTTTAAGTCAGAATTTAGTCACCCCTTTTACCCTTTGGAGAACCTTGGACCTTGTACAGAGACCTCTCTGGAAGGTCTAGTCTAATCACGATTGAAAATCTGACTACATTTTTTTCAGGCTACAGTGCCTCATTGCTATGATTATAGCTAAGGCACCAGGGAGAGTAGGAAGTCATTCTGACTGCTGACAAATATTTTTGTCCATGGACAGATTTTTGGGTAACCTTTCAGTATTCAGCTATTTAATACTTTTGATTGGGTTACAAAACCATTGTTGTAATGCAATGAGCAAGGTGTTATTTGTTTTTCTCTCTTCTTTCTAAATATATTTAGTATTCAGAAAATGAAAATGGTCAGTGACCAAAAGCAAAAAGTAGAGACAGTTCAAAGTAATCTTGTAGAATAAGGGCATAGCGTAAAGTCTTAGTGGAGACTTGAATCTATGTATAGGTGCAAGTTTCTTTATTCAGTGTTTCAGAAATAGATCTCCTAAGATAGAAATCAACCACAAAGCAAAGTCAATTTAGTTTATCTTCCCTTTTGACTTTATTTGAGAGGGCGTTTCTGGTTAGGACAGCACCCTTTTCAATTTGTTTCTGTATAATGTGCAGCAGATACACTTGATTAATGAACTGATTAGTAACTTCTTTAATTATTTTCCAGTAGGTTTCCCCCTCCACTGTTATCAAAGCTGCAACAAATCCTCATACTCTAAAAACTTTAAAAACAAATTTGTTTCCTTAAAAAGGATAAACAAAATGTGAGAAATGTCTAATCTCAAAATTGGTTCCTAAGACCTCTCTTACATATAAATCCTGTATCTTTCATTTCTCTAAAAGCTTTAAATGTCAAGGGGATCACAAACATATTTTTGAATGAGCACTTTATACACAGCCCAAACAACCAGAGTTATTACAGGGAAATGCTTCTACAAAAAATATGATAGCTCAGATTATATGATGAAATATGAAGAATATTCTGGATGTTATCAATCATCCAATAATCTTTAAGTTGTACTTCTCTGGTGGCTCAATGGTAAAGAATCCTCCTGACTATGCAGGAGGCATGGGTTTAATCCCTGGGTCAGGAAGATTCCCTGGAGAAAGGAAATGGCAACCAACTCCAGTATTCTTGCCTGGAAAGTTCCATGGACAGTGAAGCCTGGCAGGCTACAGTCCATGGTGTTGCAAAAGAGATGGACATGACTGAGTGACTAAACAATAACAACCATTTTTAAGCTACATTATATACAAAAGTGAACATTTGATATTTAAGCACAAAGATAAGACAGGTTAGATATTGAAGTTGACCTACTATATTATGTTTCTACTGCTGCCTAAGAAACTACCCCAAATTCAGTGGCTTAAAAATAAACAGCTATGATGTCACAGTTTCTATATGTTGAGAATCTGGGTTTAGTTTAGGTGGTGCCGGTGACGCAAGGTCTTTTATATATGGCTGCAGTCATGGGCCAGGGCTTCAGTTTTATCTTATCTGAAGGCGCAACCAGGGCAAGATAGTCTTCTGAGCTTAATCACATGCTTGCTGGTAGCCATCAACTCCTGAATACGTGAGCCTCTCCTTAGGCTGCTTAAGTATCCTCACAACATGGTAGTCGGTGATCCAGGAGAGGGACAGAGAGAGAGAGAGCACACAGCTCTTTTTTTACGTAACCTAATCTTAGAAGTGACATCCCAGGAGTTTTTCCATATTCTATTATTAGAAGCAAGTCACTAGGCCCAGCTCACACTCAAAAGACATTAATATCTGGAGGCTGGGATCATGAAGGGCCATCTCAGAGGCTCTTTACCATACATTCGAAACTGTGAAAATTAAGCTGACAAATTGACTTCCATAAGGTACTTAGTCGCTCAGTCACATCTGACTCTCTGTGACCCCATGGACTGTAGCCCACCAGGATCCTCTGTCCAGGGGATTCTCCAGACAAGAATACTGGAGTGGGTATCCATTTCCTTTTGCAGGGAATCTTCCCAACCCAGGGACTGAACCCAGGTCTTCTGCATTGCAGGTGGCTTCTTTACAATCTGAGCCACCAGAGAAACTGACTTCCATAAACTTGAGCCTTATCACTGCATCACCTAAATGAACTCTGTCCCTCCCATCTATCCTTCATGTAACTGCCCAAGAACAGGAGTGATTTTGAAATTCTATTACTCAAGAACATTTAGTTTCCCCACTGCACACAGGATGCTGTTCAAACTTCCATGTCATCTATTTCATCTGCTGTGATCTGACTTTTTACTCTAGTTGCCCTGGAGTACTTGTAAACACTGTACACATTTCACCTTCAATCTTGCTCTGTCGGAAATGCCTCCACCCTATGTTTACTTCCCTTCCTCCTATTCCATTTTTAACCACTGAACTTTAACCTATTCACCTAGGACCCAGTTAAAATACTCTGTCTGCCATTAATGCCTTCAAGAGGCCTTTAACAAAAGCCAATCCTTCTTTCTTCTGTTTCCAAGCAGATTAGTTTTTACCTCTATTATCAAATTATGCCCATGTAGTATATTAAAATTATTTGCCTCTATATCTGTCTCCTCAAATGAATTGTATGCTCCTTGAAGATATGGATTATGGTTTATTCAGCTTTAATTTTCAAACTGTACAGCACCCAGCCCAGTGCCTTGCTTATAATTCAGCAGTAAATATATTTTAGACTCAATCACTTGTGTATAATTTTGTATAAGTTTTGTATAATGCAGGTCTCTATTGGTCTCATTCAATCTCATGACATATTCTTTGGCAATAGTATTTTATGAGGTTGCAGGATATATGCCTTTCCATCCAGTAATTACATATACTTGAAAAGAGTGCAACTGGGTTGCTGGATTTATCAAGGCAGAAGGTGTGAAGCCAAAATGCCATTGAAAGAAGAGGTAAATGACCCAGTGCAGAAATTCCACAAATAGGTACTTCTAATGTGGGATATGTGAAGGCCATGGTAATTTAAGATACTCTGGTACAAATATGAAATGGCTATTTTTCTTTTAGGGTATTTGTCATACCTCCAAAATATTCTATTCAAAAATAACTGATCTAAATGTTGGGGATAATTTTCATGCAGTTATATTGTGTTAAGATCAGATCAATAGAAATTCTTTAAAAACCAAACAGCTGACTCATAATATTTTCATTCTGAAGAGCTGGAAGTGCTCATGTGACTTCATATGGTTGATAATACAGCTGAATAATTTGGTAAGTGGGGTTCTTATTCAAAGTAAAATTTACATTGAGCATTCAAGATTAAAAAAAAAGATTAAGTTATCAAAAAGATTTATTTTGTCTTTGTCCATAAAATGCCACATATTATAAGAACTGAGACTGAATTTCCATTGATACATTTTAAAACTTATACTCTTTATGATTCATTTAACTGCATTTACCTCTAATTCTTCACTTAGCAAAATCCTTGAAATTCTTAGAATTCCTTGGTATTACAAGTGTTTTATTTGTGTGGCATCTCCATGAAGTATAAAGCAATTATTTCATTTAGACAGTGCTTTCCCTAAGGATGCATAAAAGACTGGAATGAATATTCTCTGTTTGTGTAAATTATGTTCACCTATATTACCACATAACAGGGAACAGAGTCTTTTAATCACTTACTACTATTTTCATGTTTTCTATAACACAAAGTACTTGAAATACTGATTATAATAATAATCAGTATTTCAGTATATTTGAATAATTTGTTCTCTAAAAAACCCTAGATGATAGTGCCCTTGGGCATTATCTATTCTTTATCAAGTATAGCAATTTTTTTTCTTTTTCTTTTTTTAAAATTTTTTATTTATTTCTTTTTAAAAATATAAATTTATTTATTTTAATTGGAGGCTAATGATATTATTTTCAGGAATTTCCTAAGTTTAGAATTTATAACTATATATCTCATATCGAATATAACATTCCTGATACTTGATTTTAATAAATTACTTTAAAACAATTTTAGATTTATAGAAAAATTACAAATATAGTACAAAATTCTTATATACCTCATGCCCACTTTCCCATATCATTATTATCTTACATTAGTGTGCTACATTTATCACAACTAATGACCCGACATTGATACACTATCATTAGATAAGGTTTATACCTTATTCTGATTTCCTTACTTTTAACTTAATGTCTTTTTTTCTGTTCCAGTATCTCATTGAGGATATCATGTCACGTTTAGTCATCATATCTCTCTGGGCTCCTCTAGACTGTGACAGTTTCTCAGATTTTCCTATTTCTGACGACCCTGATGATTTTTAGGAGTTATGGTCAAATATTTTGTAGGCTGTCCCTCAGTTTGGGTTTGTCTGGTACTTTTCTCATGATTAGACTGAGATTATGTGTTTGGGGGGTAGAAGGCGATGGCACCCCACTCCAGCACTCTTGCCTGGAAAATCCCATGGACAGAGGAGCCTGGGAGGCTGCAGTCCATGGGGTCCCTAGAGTCGGACACGACTGAGCGACTTCACTTTCACTTTTCACTTTCATGCATTGGAGAAGGAAATGGCAACCCACTCCAGTGTTCTTGCCTGGAGAATCCCAGGGACGGGGGAGCCTGGTGCGCTGCCACTTATGGGGTTGCACAGAGTCGGACACGACTGAAGCCACTTAGCAGTAGCAGCAGCAGCATGTGTTTGGGGGAGGAAGACCACAGAGGTAAAACGCCATGTTTATCATATGATGGAAATGTATTATCTACATGTTTTATCACCAGTGATGTTGACCTTGGTCGCCTGGCTGAGGCAGCCAAAGAACCTAATTTTCATAATTTTCTTTTTTATTCAAAATGTATCAGAGACTTAAGGAAGTAACTAGAAAGTTGTTAGGTAAACAATTTTTTTCATCTATTTCAATTTACTTACATATATACTAAGTAGGGTTCATGAGGATGTTGAATTTTTTTCATAGAAACTCTAAAATTGTAGGCTATTTTTAACGCTAAATAGAAAAGATTAAATTTTAAAATAAAAATTTTTATATTAAAAGATTAAAATTAAGGTTGTTATCCTGGACAGAAGCTGATTTTTATACAGTTAAATATATATTTAACTTTATATAAAGTATATATATAAAGCATTTATATAAAGCATCAGTTAGAAACTATGATACAAACATTTTATAATATTGATATTTAGTCTTTTTCATCATGATGCCAGAAAAGTCTCATCTGTAATTTTAGAAAATGTCTGAGATGCTTTTTAAGTAAATGATATACATAACGTACAAGAATAGGTATGAATGAACACCAAATTGAAAAATTTAAGTACTCCCAACCACAAAGGATTTAGGTAATGTGGAAGGCCAGAAGGAAGGAAGAATAGAAATACATAAGTTAGATGAAACATGAATAAACGGATGAGGTTTTAATTTGTTAAAGACCCAGAAAAGCAAAAGCTGAAAAGTCTGGAAATACATAAACAAATTCTAAAATAATAAGGTAGTTGGAAACTATAGAATTCTGTCATTAAATCAATTAAAAACATTTTCATGTTTTTAAGAAGCACTGAAATCATGTTTATATATACCTAGTGTATTGTTTTAGGAGAATTTATTGTATAATTTGGGGAGCATTTATACATTTATTTGACAGCAAAAATAATTTGATTTTAATTTCTGCTCATTTTGAATTACATTGAATAGACTACTCTGATTCCATAGAGAATGATTTCCTTCATTATAACTTTGTTGAAGAAAATCAAGTGGATTCTTCTGAAAGTTACCGGAACAAGTTATTGGTTTTTTCCCCTGTTCCCAAAGAAATTAACACAAGATGATTTAAAACCATTGCAGTAAAGATTGGTTCAGGCAAGAGTCATCAATAGTTTTTAAATCTACGGAGGAAGTTTGATGCAGAGCAATATATTCACACAATTTTAAAGTGTCTCTCCACAGATTGCTTATTAGTTAGAACAGGAAAAATAATACATATTAAATGGAGACACCAGGCAACACATTGACCAGGTGATCAAAATGACAGTCACCAATGAGGGACAGAGCAACTGTGTGCCTCTAAATGGGAAATCCTAAGGAAGACAAACTTGGCCCATGTAACATTCTGAATGGAAGTGCATTACTTGAATTTACCTAATCATCAGAGAAGTTGAAACTAAGGAATGTTCCGTAAAATAAGGTGATGAAATGTCATGAGGGGCTAGCCCACAGAAAAGGAGACGAAAAAGACAAATAAATGCATAAATATAAAGACAAATGAAAAGACAAATAGAGGTTCCTGAAATGGATCCTATATTGCAGGGGAAATTGCTATAAAAGAAACCATGGGGACAATTGACACAACTGGAATATAGATTATAGACTGCTGATTAGATGAAAGTATTACATTAATCACAAATTCCCTGAATTCAAGAGTTATACTATGGTTCCCTAAGAGAATAATATTATTCTTAGGAAACAGTTACTGAAATATTAAGGAGTAAAGGGACATAATGAAACAAATGTGGTCAAATGTTTCAAATGGTGAATCTGAGTAAAGGGCATACAGCAATTTTCAATATTATTTTCCTTTGTGAATTTGAGTTACATTGAAGAGACTACTCTAATTCCATAGAGAATGATTTCCTGTATTACAACTTTGTTGAAGGAAGTCAAGTGGATTCTTCTGAAAATTACCAGAATAAATTATTGTTTTTCTGTTCCCCTGCCCCCAAAGAAACTAACACAAGATGACTTGCAACCATTGTAGTAAAGACTGGTTCAGGCAAGAATCATCAATAGTTGTTAAATCTATGGGGGAAATTTGATGCAGCTTTTCTGTGAATTTGAAATTACTGCAAACAAAAATTAGGAAAAAAGGATGAGTTTGGGGACCCAAGCCAAATGGCTTGTCTGCTAAGATAAAAACTGACTAATTACTCTACATATTAAATTGTTGCTTTTATTTAGTCACTAAGTTGTGTCCAACTCTTTGGCGATCCCATGGCCTGTAGCCTGCCAGGAAGAATACTGGAGTGGGTTACCATTTCCTTCTCCAGGGGATCTTCCCAATCCAGGGATTGAACCCCGGGTCTTTTGTGTCTCCTGCATTAGCAGGCAGATTCTTTTCCACTGAGCCACAAGCCCTACATATTAAACACAGCAGACAAAAGCAAACTTTTCCATGTCAGTTGCAAGTCACTAGGCTAGCTAGCTTACTCGGTTGTTAGTCAAATGCCATGTTCTCAGGATGGTCACACAGTCTATAAGAGGTTTTTTTCTCCTGATAAGAGGGAATGAATGTCTTAAGATGGATTAAATTTTTTTTATTGAAGTATAGTTGATTTACAATATTGTATTAATTACTTTTATATTACAAAGTAATTGAGTTATGCATATATATATATATTCTTTTTGATATTCTTTTCCATTATGGTTTATCACAGGATATTGAATATAGTTCCCTGTGCTATATAGTAGGACCTTGTTTTTCATCCATCCTATATGTAATAGTTTGCTTCAGTTTGGGGGAAAATGGGTACATATATATGTATAGCTGAGTCCCTTTGCTGTCCACCAGAAACTATCACAAAATTGTTAACTGGCTATATTCTAATATAAAATTAAAAGTTTACTAAGAAATAATGGTTTGCCTCTGCTAATCCCAAACTCCCATTGCCCTACCCTCCCTCCTGCTTGGCAACCACAAGTCTGTTCTCTATATTAAGGCAGATTACAGTGTTATGCTAAGTGAGGGGAAGAAATGCTTAGCAGTTTGTTTCTACAGTACACTACTGAGTTTTACTTTGCTTATAATCAACTGATAAATTTCTTCGAAAAAGATCACAACAGAAAAACTGTAGAGTTAAAGCTGCCTATACTTTTAGATTTACTTATTAGAGTCTGTACCCAAGTGGCTCAGTGGTAAAGAATCCACCTAACAATACAGGAGACATAGGAGACACTGGTTTGATCTCTGAGTCAGGAAGATCCCCTGGAGAAGCAAATGACAACCCATTCCAGGATCCTTGCCTGGACAATCCCATGGACAGAGGAGCCTGGCGGGCTACAGTCCACAGCGTCGCAGAGCTGGACATGACTGAGCGACTGACTGAGCATGCAGACCTATGTCCTTTGTTTCCAATTACCCACTTTCCCAGTGTGGGGAAAAAAAGCCTCTTTCTGGGGATGATACTGGGCCAGCATTCAAGATGGAATCAGATTTAGTGACACTTAAGATTTGGTCTCGACTTAGAATGCAAAATGAAATGCAGAAGTTTTACAGCTCATCAAACTGCCTCTGCATTCATTCAGAAAAAAATGCTCCAAAGTGTTCAAGCTAGCTTTTCAGAAATATTACAGTTGTAAAATCTGTGACATCAGTAATAGTTGTGCCAAGCATGGGTTTTACTTTCATAAGTTGTTTACCTATGCCAATGTTTAAGTGTACTTCTGTGCAAAAAGATGTGGATAATAGTTCTCTTTATAGAAAAATCAATGCACCCAAATAGCCATAAAATATAACAGTGTGTACATGTACATGCATTATGCAAGTACAAATAGATCTACATTGGGCCAGATGTGATCTAATAATTCTGGAAGTTCTGTTTAGGTATATGATATTAAAAAATGCTGAAAGGGCCTTTTCCCCCAGAGTGAAGCCATACATTTCACATTACTCCTAGCAAATGATATTTGACATGTAATTTTAAAATGAAGCTACTCTAATCTATAGTGCAACAACAGGGATAAACACTGAAGCCTTTCATAAGACAAAATGGATTTTAAAATTCTAGAAAGTTTTAGTTACAGGTAGTTTCAAATGCAATTTAGAATGCTTAAAATGTATTTCTTTCAATGGTTAATTACATTAGAACAGCTATTCTTCCAAATGGTGATGGACTAATAAATTATAACAATCACCTCTCTAAAAATTGGATTGCAATGTTTTAATAAGTAGTCTGTATGACTAGAGAAGCCTGTTTGCCAACTCTGGAAATTTACTTCAGTCCATACATGGATGCACACAGTTATGTGCACATGATACATAAATATTGCATGTGTATATGAATACACACATCTAATTATGTCTTGTAAAACATACGGAACTCAACAGCATTTTAATTGTAATGTATGCTATGTCTGTACAAATCCAGGTAGCAGAGTAGACTTTACTAGAATACTAAAATCTAAATTCTAAAAATCACCTCTGATCCATGATGGCATAGCTAGGGTCTAAGTAGGTCTCTGTATACAGGCTGCATTCTCTTAAGTTACAAAAATTATCACTCTTTCCACTATTAGACACAAAGAAAGGAAGGAAAGGAAGCAGAAAGAAAGAAATGTAAAGGAAAGGAAAGGAAAAATATATAAAACAGAAGTGACGAAAGAAGAAGAGATGAAAATGTGCGAGGGGTAGAAGAAGGGTGGGGAGAGAAATAGTCACGTTTCTGAAGGTGTGAAAACTCACTTCCATCAGTGCACTGACCAAAGGAGGAAGGACAGTTAGTAGGAAACGGCACATGACCTAAGGTTTTGGCCACATCCAATTCTGCCACTCTACAAATAATGTGAATTATTTTGTGTTTTAAATCAAGGTCAAAAGCAAATAGATGGTGAGAACATGATTGTGAATTTGTTAGGATTTTTAATGATAGCTTTTAGGTATCAGCTTAGAAGTGTTTGGTAATTGCCAAAGTCTGAGTTAGATGACCTTTCTATACATGCCCTTAATACTTCCATGTTAGCACTTAAGATGATTCATTATAATTTCCTATTTAATTCCTACTTTTCTCAACCTGCTCTCTCTGTGAGGGCAGAGACAATATCAAGCTTACCATTATATTTCCGGTACTTGTTCCACTGTATCTCCAAGCACTTAGCACAAAGCACAATAAATATTTACTGAATGAATACCTGGCAATCACTTGGTAAACAGCACAGAGGCTGCTTATAAGGCTCAAAGTCCTTCCTCTATCACCTTTTGTCTCTCTCTTCGGGGTAATCATGCTAGGAAGAGTTCCTCATCTCCTGCTCCTTACTGACAACTCAACTCCTGCCATTTTGAGAAAATATCACAAATGTCTAACTCAAACAAAGCCAAGCTACCCTATGGTTCCCTATTGGCATGGAGATGTACACAAGTAAAAATCAATCTGAATAAAACATGACTGAAAGACAATGTAGTCACTGAATTCTCTCCAAGGATACCAAAGGAGGATTCTATTTAAAATGTGCAACAAAACTGAAAAGAAAAATTTTTTCTGTATCTTTCTCTGATTCAAATGTTCACAACTTAAAAGTGCCACGTTTCCAACATTTCCTCTTCCATTCTAAAATCTATCTTACAAACATACAAAAAAAAAAAAAAAAAACACAATAAAAAGTCTCCCTATCTCAGCTCATGCAAGCTCTGAGTTCACTCTTCCCATATATACTATGATTCAACTTTTCTGTCTACTTACATAAAAAATGGCCTGAGAGTTGATTAGACAAGCAAAAACTCCTTTTGCTTTGGATGGTAGTGCTTATAAAGGCTAAAAGCAAATACACTATTTATTTTTTTTCAATTCTTCATATTTGCATATGTCTCCTCTTCCCAAAAGTTTCCTCTGGTACCGTATGTTTACTCTCCCTCCTTGTTTTGACCTCTAGTCAATAGCTGATGTCCACTATAAAAGCCCCTATAACCAAAAAAAAAAAAAGGAAGCAAAAATTCAAAAGTTTAAAAATCCAATTAGGCTTGATAAAGAATATGTGTCATTTAAAGTCTTTAAAAATGCTCATGAGTCCTATTCTGAGATTTACAGTTTTGATTTACTTCATTTTTTTTATAATTAGACCTGTTTTTCCTCAAGTACCACTATTCCAGCTAAAACTATAAAATTTTCTTATTCAGTGGTGGTGCTTTTTTTTAAGACTGTATCACGAAAGTGTTTGCTACTGCTCACTGAAAATGTATAGGATTTTGTTGATATTATTGGTATCCTGGGTGTGTGTGTGGTGGGGGGCAACCACCATTTATAATATTGCTTCTGTGGGAAAATGCTTTCTGGATTCCAAACAACTGACATCCAAGCAAAGTTTTCCCACTTGAGTAATCAGGATTCAAACAATTATAAACCCTACATCTGTCTGCAAGCCATTTGTAAGAAGGGGACTGCTTTTATTTGAAAAACACATGTTGGTATGTTGTTTTTAATCAGGGAAAAATAAATATTATGATGATGAGGTTTCATGCCTGAATGTTTCTTTCCAGTTTTCAATTACATTCCTCCCTTTTATGAGATTAGATGCATGTAAATCCTAAAGAAAATTCTGTCAGGACAACAGATGCTTTCTTTTTAATCTTTTGAGAATAATTTTCAACACACAAAACACCAGTTAAGCATTCAGGTTACAGAAGCCTCTAAAGAATCACAGAAATCAGTTTTTCAGAACCAAGGAGATATATTGGACAGATGTTTTGTTTTCAAATTTTTATCTAGTGAATTAAAAATTTTCCTTCAGTAGCAATGGACCCAGTCAACATACTAGTGTGGAATGGCATTGCCTACCAGCACAAATTAGCCTGGAGGCAATAGAGGAGGGAATGGTCAATAGCTATTTCCACTGTTAAGAGTTGTAAAGCCAGAAGCAACTGAAGAATTCTGTAATGAGTGAATTAGGAGTACTCTCGGAGAAGGCAATGGCGACCCACTCCAGCACTTTTGCCTGGAAAATCCCATGGGTGGAGGAGCCTGATAGGCTGCAGTTCATGGGGTTGCTAAGAGTCGGACATGACTGAGCAACTTCCCTTTCACTTTTCACTTTCATGCATTGGAGAAGGAAATGGCAACCCACTCCAGTGTTCTTGCCTGGAGAATCCCAGGGACGGGGGAGCCTGGTGGGCTGCCGTCTATAGGGTCGCACAGAGTCGGACACGACTGAAGTGACTTAGCAGCAGCAGCAGCAGCAGCAGGAGTACTCTGGAGTAAAGTACTAAAATGGCTGTTGGATCATGGTTCTTAGCTTTTTGTTAACAAGTGACATATAGGATAGCAACAGTTTTTGGTTTGCATTCCTTCTTCTCAAGTGGTCTGATCAAAAACCTTTCCATCCCCATGGATTCAATAAGAGGAGAGATTCTATATTAGGACCTCACGAGCAGTGGCATTTTACCCTTCTGTTTGATGGGTCCCTTTAGGACAGCCATTCAAATCCCTCATGCTTAGTGTCACAATCATCTGGAGAAAGCAACCTCTGCATGACTGCTCCAAAGAAATTTGTGGAGGCTATGATCTGCTCAGGGGAAGAAAAGCTTTCTCAGAGAAAACTACACACTCCTGCTTGAGGTCATTTTTGTTAGGAAACAGGTCTGACAAGGCTCCACTGATCCTAACTCAACCTGCCACGCCAGGGTACAGTTATCTAAAGATGATGAAGAATTCCTCTGGACAGACAAAATTGTGAAGTGACTGCCAGAGGCCTGGTTTGCTGACATTGATCAAGGTCAGTTTTATGTATCTGAAGTAGGAACAAAGAAACATTCTTCATTTATAGCAGTCATGCAAATTAGGTCTATGGTCAAGGGGCTTACATGGAAAAAACCCATGAGCAAAACGGTTTCTGTCAAACATTCCAAAGCTCTAGCAGTTTACGGAAAGCCAGACACTTTCTGTAACATCAGTGTCAAAAAGGCCAAGTTGGATGAAATGGCAGTGGAACATAAGACTGCATGTGAGCTGGTAGATTACATCCCTTTTATGTTTTTATATTACCTTTTCTTTTTTTTCTTTTTTAAATTGATGTACAGTTGACTTACAATGCTGTGTTAGCTTCAGGTATACATCAAAGTGATTCAGTTATACATATACATATATAACTATTCTTTATCAGAGTCTTTTCCCTTATAGGTTATTACAAATTATTGAGTATAGTTCCCTGTACTATAGGGGACTTCCCTGGTGCCTCTTGAAGAGATCTCTAGTCTTTCCCATTCAATTGTTTTCCTTTATTTCTTTGCATTGATCACTGAGGAAGGCTTTCTTATCTCTCCTTGCTATTCTTTGGAACTATGCATTCAATGGGCATATCTTTCTTTTCCTCCTTTGCCTTTTGAGTATTTTCCTTTCTCAGCTATTTGTAAGGCTTCCTCGGACAGCCATTTTGCCTTTTTGCATTTCTTTTTCTTGGGGATGGTCTTGATCCCTGCCTCCTGTATAATGACACAAACCTCCATACATAGTTCTTCAGGCACTCTGTCTATCAGATCTAATCCCTTGCATCTATTTGTCACTTCCACTATATAATCATAAGGGATTTGATTTAGGTCATACCTGAATGGTCTACTGGTTTTCCCTACTTTTTTCAATATAAGTCTGAATTTGGCAATAAGGAGTTCATGATCTGAGCCATAGTCAGCTCCTGGTCTTGTTTTTGCTGACCGTATAGAGCTTCTCCATCTTTGGCTGCAAAGAATATTATCAATCTGATTTCTGTACTGACCACCTGGTGATGTCCATGTGTAGAGTTTCCTCTTGTGTTATTGGAAGAGGGTGTTTGCTATGACCAGTGCATTCCCCTGGTAAAACTCTGTTAGCCTTTGACTTGCTTTGTTTTGTACTCCAAGGCCAAATTTCCCTGTTACTTCAGGTATCTCTTGACTTCCTACTTTTACATTCCAGGCCCCTATAATGAAAAGGACATCTCTTTTGGAGGTAGCTCTAGAAGGTCCTGTAGGTCTTCATAGAACCGTTCAACTTCAGCTTCTTCAGCATTCCTGGTTGTGGCACACACTAGGACTACTGTGATATTGAATGGTTTGCCTTGGAAATGAACAGAGATCATTCAAGATCATTCTGTCATTTTTGAGATTGCATCCAAGTACTGCATTTAGGACAATTTGTTGACTATGTTAGCTATTACATTTCTTCTAAGAGATTCTTGCCTACAGTAGTAGATAAAATGGTCATCTGAGTTCCACTCCAGTCCACTTTAGCTCACTGATTCCTAAAGTTTCGATGTTCACACTTGCTATCTCCTGTTTGAACACTTACAATTTGCCTTGATTCATGGACCTAACCTTTCAGGTTCCAGGTTCCTTCAAGAAAATTACAGATATCAAGGGAACATTTCATGCAAAAATGGGCACAATAAAGGACAGAAATTGTACGGACCCAACAGAAGTAGAAGACATTAAGAAGAGGTGGCAAGAATACACAGAACTATACAAAAAAGATCTTCTTGACCCAGATAATCATGATGGTGTGATCACTCACCTAGAGCCACACATCCTGGAATGCAAAGTTAAGTGGGCCTTAGGAAGCATCACTGTGAACAAAGCTATTGGAGATGACGGAATTCCAGTTGAGCTATTTCAAACCCTAAAAAATGATGCTGTGAAAGTGCCACACTCAATATGTCAGCAAATTTGGAAAACTCAGCAGTGGCCACAGGATTGGAAAAGGTCAGTTTTCATTCCAATCCCAAAGACAGGCAATGCCAAAGAATGCTTAAACTACTGCACAATTGCACTCATCTCACATGCTAGCAAAGTAGTGCTCAAAATTCTCCAAGCCAGGCTTCAACAGTAGGTGAACTGTGAATTTCAGGCGTTTAAGCTGGATTTAGAAAAGGCAGAGGAACCAGGGATCAAATTGCCAACATCTTTTGGATCATCAAAAAAGTGAGAGAGTTCCAGAAAAAATCATCTACTTCTGCTTTATTGGCTTCCCTCATAGCTCAATTGGTACAGAATCCACCTGCAATGCAGGAGGCCCCAGTTCAATTTCTGGGTCAGGAAGATCCGCTGGAGAAGGGATAGGCTACCCATGCCAGTATACTTCGGCTTCCCTTGTGGCTCAGCTGGTAATGAAGCTGCCTACAATGTGGAAGACCTGGCTTCAATCCCTGGGTTGGGATGATGCCCTGGAGAAGAGAGAGGCCACCCACTCCAGTATTGTGGCCTGTAGAATTCCATGGACTGTATAGTGCATGGGGTCTCAAAGAGTCGGACACAACTAAGCGACTTTCACTTCCACTTTCTGCTTTATTGACTATGCCAAAGGCTTTGACTGTGTGGATCACCACAAACTGTAGAAAATTCTTAAAGAGATGGGAATACCAGACCACCTGATGTGCCTCTTGAGAAATCTGTATGCAGGTCAGGAAGCAACAGTTAGAACTGGACATGGAACAATAGACCGGTTCCAAATCGGGAAAGGAGTATGCCAAGGAGGCATACTGTCACCCTGCTAATTTAATTTATACTGCTTATTTAACTTATACTTAACTTATAGTCAGCAGAGTACATCATGCGAAATGCTGGGCTGGATGAAGCACAAGCTGGAATCAAGATTGTCAGGAGAATTATCAATAATCTCAGATATGCAGATGACATCACCCTTATGGCAGAAAGCAAAGAGGAACTAAAGAGCCTCTTGATGAAAGTGAAAGAGAAAAGTGAAAAATTTGGCTTAAAACGAAACATTCAGAAAACTAAGATCATGGCATCCGACCCATCACTTTATGCCAGATACATGGGGAAACAATGGAAACAGTGGCAGACTTTATTTTTTTGGAATCCAAAATCACTGCAGATGGTGACTGCAGCCATGAAATTAAAAGATGCTTGCTCCTTGGAAGAAAAGTTATGACCAACCTAGACAGCTTATTAAAAAGCAGAGACATTACTTTGCCAACAGAGGTCCATCTAGTCAAAGCTATGGTTTTTCCAGTAGTCATGTATGGATGTGAGATTTGGACTGTAAAGAAAGCTGAGCACCGAAGAATTGATGCTTTTGAACTGTGGTGTTGGAGAAGACTCCTTAGATTCCCTTGGACAGCAAGGAGATCCAACCTGTCGATCCTGAAGGAAATAAGTCCTGAATATTCATTGGAATGACTGATACTGAAGCTGAAACTCCAATATTTTGGCCACCTAATGTGAAGAACTGACTCATTTGAAAAGACCCTGATGTTGGGAAAGATTAAAAGCAGGAGGAAAAGGGGACAATGGAGGACGAGATGGTTGGATGGTATCACCGACTTGATGGACATGAGTTTGAGTGAGCTCTGAGAGTTGCTGATGGACAGGGAAACCTGGCATGGTGCAGTCCCTGGGGTCGCAAAGAATCGGACACAAGTGAGCAAATGAACTGAATTGAACTTGTGGGTCAGACAGTAAACAGTCTGCCCTCAATTCAGGAGACCTGGATTTGATCTCTGAGTCGGGAAGATCCGCTATAGAAGGAAATGGCAACCCAATCCAGTATTCTTGCCTGGAAAATCCCATGGATGGAGAAGCCTGGAGGCCTACATTCCATGGGGTCGCAATAATTCGGACGTGACTGAGTGATTAACACTTTCCCTTTACTATACATTAAGTCGTTGTTGATTATCTATTTTATATATAGTAGTGTGTATATGTTAATCTCAAACTTCTAATCATTTTTTCTAGTCAATTTATAGGATTGACAGCTAAAGTAGAAAGAATATAATTTTATATTCTTTGACATCCTAATATTACACCTCAAAGCCACCCTCTGCTGGCTTGTTATTAATTTATTCAGACATCCCAGAAGGGCCCATTAAGTTGCAAGCAACATGCTTAATGCTGGATCTACCAACATGAATAAGACACTGTGCCCTTAGAGAGCTGAGGATCTAATAGGGCAGATAGGCAGGCAAAGGAATCAGCAGAGAGTGGTGTGGGAGATCAGTGAGGGCAACGTGCAGAAAGCACCAAGCAGGGCCTGGGGAGATACAGGCAGCTCTCCTGGTCGTAGAGTCAACTGAGTCTGAAAGGATGAGCAATAGTATATTGGGTGAAAAGAATAGGGAGGGGGGTTGAGGCAGAGCAACACTGTAAGAGTTACAGAAGAACGGGTGTGCAAAATGGTGGACAAGACTGGAAGCTGGAATACCATTTTAAAGATCACTGCGCTAATTCTCGGCAAATGGTAGTGAGAAATAGAAACCGGGCAGTGGAAGTTAGGATGGCTCAGGAGTGACATATTCAAGAAATACATAGGAGCCCAAATAGGCAGGATGTGGAGATCTTGAGATGTGGGGATTTAACAGAGAAAAGGAGAATTCAAGGGTCATGCCCAATCCTTAGCCAGTGATGGGCTAGATGGTAGAGCTGCTTACCAAGAATCAAAAAAGGAACAGTTTAGAGGAAAAAGCAGAGTGAAGATTCTGACATGCTGAATTGAAAGTGCCTGTGGGACATCCAGGTAGAAACACCCAGGAGGCATTCGTCTACATAAGTCTGAAGATCCAGGGAGAACTGTGGGCTACAGCTACAGAGCTGGCAACCACCTGTATGACAGATAGATAACAACATGAGGATGGGTAAAGTCACACAGACAGAGTCTCATGTTTCAGAGTGAGAAGAGCAAGGGCTGGCTAAGGTGGAACCTTGGTCAGCAAAAGCATTTCATGTGTAGAGAGAAAAGAAAACATCAACTGAAGGAGAAATAGAAAGGTACTAGAACACTCAGGGGAAGGGTGGTGTCACAGAAACAACACTGAAGTACAGTTTTGTGGAGAAATTCACAAACTGCTACGGAGATGGCAGAGATTCCAATTTTTTTTCTTTTCGTTCTGGAGTTGTGTTCTAACAAAGTTAGAACAAGAGTCCAGCACCTGAATTATCTTTGTGTCTCTCTTTCTGGGCTAGTATATGGCTCACTGTTCTCAACGAATGTTTACTGAATGACTGATGAACTGAATATCTGTTAATGTGAAGCCTATATATTTTTAAGTAAAGTATAATGGTATATAGACATGGAAAAGCACTTAACCCATTTTCACCATAGCACCTGGGATACCATCATGTTGATCACAGAATGGCAAATGAAGATAATGGTAGCTCTCCAGTCTGGGCCATATTTCTCAGATACAGAATAGTCATCACAGCCTTTGAAATGGGCAAGCTGTATAGCTCATGTTTACTAATCAAAATCACAAACATTGAACCTACTATAAAAATATTTGCCAGACACTGTTCTTGGCACTGAGGAATCTGGGAACTAGAAGAGCCAAAACTTTCTTCTCTCATGGAGTTTCCATGTTGGTAGGGGACTAAGATATAGGCAATGAACAAATAACTAGCTGTGGGCAAAAGAGTTTCTTTCAAAATATTCCAGAGCTCTGGAGGAGAAGTAGTAGCACAAGGGGAGCTAAGAGGTGGTTACCAGTCTATACTATTAATAGTTTACATTAAAATCTAGTTAGTTCTCATTTCTAACATAAGGGTGATGAGAAACTCTGAAAAACATAATGGACAATAAATGTAAGAACCGAATGACTTGGGAGTAATTCTAACACATAGTTTAAAATCTTTTTAAGTACCTTAGAAAATAGAAATGAAATAGGTCATAAAAAGTTGCAAAAAGGAAGCTGCTGCTGCTGCTAAGTCGCTTCAGTCATGTCCAACTCTGTAGGCGTCCCATAGATGGCAGCCCACCAGGCTCCTCCATCCCTGGGATTCTCCAGGCAAGAACACTGGAGTAGGTTGCCATTTCCTTCTCCAATGCGTGAAAGTGAAAAGTGAAAGTGAAGTCGCTGAGTGGTGTCCGACTCTTTGCGACCCCATGAATCGCAGCACGCCAGGCCTCCCTGTCCATCACCAACTCCCGGAGTTCACTCAAACTCACGTCCATTGAGTCGGTGATGCCATCCAGCCATCTCATCCTCGTCGTCCCCTTCTCCTCCTGCCCCCAATCCCTCCCAGCATCAGAGTTTTTTCCAATGAGTCAACTCTTCGCATGAGGTGGCCAAAGTATTGGAGTTTCAGCTTCAGCATCAGTCCTTTCAAAGAACACCCAGGACTGATCTCCTTTAGAATGGACTGGTTGGATCTCCTTGCAGTCCAAGGGACTCTCAAAGAGTCTTCTCCAACACCACAGTTCAAAAGCATCAATTCTTCGGTGCTCAGCTTTCTTCACAGTCCAACTCTCACATCCATACATGACCACTGGAAAAACCATAGCGTTGACTAGACGGACCTTTGTTGGCAAAGTAATGTCTCTGTTTTTCAATATGCTATCTAGGTTGGTCATAACTTTTCTTCCAAGGAGTAAGCATCTTTTAACTTCATGGCTGCAATCACCATCTGCAGTGATTTTGGAGCCCCCCAAAATAAAGTCTGACACTGTTTCCCCATCTATTTCCCATGAAGTGATGGGACCAGATGCCATGATCTTTGTTTTCTGAATGTTGAGCTTTAAGCCAACTTTTTCACTCTCCTTTCACTTTCATCAAGAGGCTTTTTAGTTCCTCTTCACTTTCTTTTTTGGTACGTTTATTTCTAGGTGTTTTATTTCTCTCTTTTTGTATTCATTTTCTCTCACCCTGGTGGCTTTTCAGCAATGAGTGATCATTTTTTGAGAACTAACCACTATAAATAATTAATTCTAGTATGCGTAGTATTTGGGGAACCTAAATAATGTTTAAGAAAACAATTTATAATTTGAAAAATGTTAAATATTTTTAGTGTGTAAGTGTAAAGTATTCCTATTTCTGTTTGTGTTCTGTATTTGGAGAATGGGATTTTGTCATTCTCTTCATACTGATCATTGGTTTTGATAAATTCTGGAGATAACAGCTGTTCATTTAATTCCTATGATTTTCAGGAGTACTCTGCTGAGGAAGACAGGACATTCTGCTCATGTCACTGTAGGTCAATCAGGAGAAGATTCTGTGTTGGCGTAAAAGGTCCACCAAGTGACCTGAGTCACTCAGATGCCTGAAAGAGCTGGAGTTATGGTGGTCTGTCATACTCTCTCAGGAAGCTCTAACTGATTCTTTCATTTTTCAACTTAGGTGACTTTCACTGACTTTGGCTGAAAGTGTATTCGCTGCGTCGTGCCCGACTCTTTGTGACCCCATGGACACCAGGCTCCTCCATCCATGGGATTTTCCAGGCAAGAATACTTGAGTGGGTTGCTATTTCCTTCTCCATGGAATCTTCCCGACCCAGGGATCGAACCCACATCTCCCGCATTGTAGACAGACACTTTACCATCAGAGCCACCAGGGGAGTTTGGCTGACTAGGGGTTAAACGTGGGGGAGGGGCGCAGCAGGAGTTGGGAGGTGGGCCGTCTGGTGTCACGTGACACGGGCTGCCATAGTAACAGGCCTCCCTGCCTCGCATCCAATCAGATATGGACAGTGTCTGTGACGTCAGGGAAAGCAGGGCCTATAAATTCGGCCAACGGCCTTCAACGCGCTCACTCTTCCTCCGGCTGAGCTGGGGCAGTGGTCCCGCTGCCATGTCGGAACCAACCCCTGAGAACTCTGAGGAAGATGTGATCAGCAAAGAAATGGGCACCTCCGAAACGGAGCCCTCTGAGACGGAGATGGCGGACGCAGGGCCTTCTAATCGAGAGCTGTGTGTTGCCGGACCAAGAAAGGCAAAGCAGAAGACAGCTAAGGGCCGCCGTGGCCGTGGCCGCCGCCGCCGCTCCCATCAGGGCAGTTTCTCCAGCTTTGCTACCTATTACCGTAGGGTGCTGAGGCAAGTACATACAGGCCTGAGTCTTTCCCGCGAGTCCGTGAACAACCTGGACTCATTTGTGAAAGACATGTTCGAGCAGATTGCCGAAGAGGCCGGGCGCCTGGCCCACTGCAGCAAGCGCTGCACCATCATGACCAAAGACATCCAGACAGCTGTGCGTCTTCTGTTGCCTGGGGAGCTCGGCAAGTACGCCGTGTCCGAGGCCATCAAGTCGGTCACCAGGTACAACAGCAGCAGATGAACTGCCCCGGGACTGACCGTCGCCAACGAGACTTAAGGGTTCTCCCCTTAGGCCCTACATTTAATCTTTAAACCATTTCTAGCCCAAAGAAAACATTAAAAACATCGTTAACTTGGCTTCAATATGTGTCAATTGTGTCATTTGTTCGATGGAAAATCGTGTACTTTTTTCTTAACGTGTTGCAACTCGTCACTTTCCTAAATGGTTATTTCTATTCGTGGTTTCTCGGTGACTTTAGGGATGTTTATGGTCAAACTTCTTTCCCTAAAAGTCTCATTGGCCTTTTCTATTTTTATTCTCCCATCTATATTTAGGTATCGTCCAGAGGTTTTTATATGGGGTATAGCAACCGATAAAGAACAGCGGCTCAGCAGTAAAGAATCCGCCTGCAAGGCAGGAGTCGCAGGAGCGGCAGGGTCCATCCCCAGGTCATAAAGATCCGCGGAGGAGGCCATGGCAACCCTCTCCAGGGTTCTTTCCTGGAGAATCCCATGGAGAGAGGAGCCTGGTGGGCTACGGTCCATAGCGTCTGCAGAGTCGAGCACCACCGAAGCAAGGTAGCACACAGGCTCACAAAGAGCAGAGTGTGTGTGTGTGTGTGTGTGTGTGTGAGTGTGTGTGTGTGTGAGTGTGTGTGTGTGTGTATGAGCATCATACAGATCCCCGGGTGGAGGCCATGGCAACCCTCTCCAGTGTTCTTTCCTGGAGAATCCCATGGAGAGAGGAGCCTGGTGGGCTACAGTCCATAGCGTCTGCAAAGAGTCGAGCACCACTGAAGCAAGGTAGCACGCAGGCTCACAAAGAGCTGTGTGTGTGTGTCTGTGTGTGCGCGCGTGCGTGTGCACGTGCGCGCACGCTCAGTCAGTCATGTCCGACTCTTTCTGACCCCATGGACAGGAGTCCACCAGGCTCCTCTGTCCATGGGATTTTCCAAGCAAGAGTTCTAGAGTGGGGTGCCATTGCCTTCTTCAAAAAAGTAAGCAATAGCTATCTATTTCAAGTAATATTTTTAATGGGCAAATCTGGTCTTGAAACTGCTCTGAATTTTCTTGAAAGAGTCCTCCCCCAAGACCTTTTTTAACCCCCAAATATTGCCTTAAAGGCAAGCGCGGGGGTGGATAAGAGAAATTACATCAAGACACAACTTCTTTAAGGGTGAACCCTGGGAGTTGTGGAAACAGAAGAAATAATTTCACTTGGCAGGCTGTATTATTATCAGCACTAGCATCCTTGGCTAATTGGAATTCCAAAGGACAAAAATAACCACTTAAATAAAATAGGATTATGAGTTGGAATTGATATGAATGAGATGTTCAGTCGTTTTAATCTTGGTCATTATCTCAAGCTTGTATCTGAAGTTAGTTAGAATTCTTTCAGATGAATTTCTATACACATTATGAAGGGAGAGAATTCTAGATAGGAGTAAGGGACAAAGGAATCTTCCATCAATATTTTTGCTTCTATTTGATCTCAAAAATTGGGGGGATGTATGGAGATACAGAAGAACAGAGAAAGGAAAAAAATTCAAAATTTCCACTAATTTGTTTGGAAAGTTTATATAGGCAATAAGAGCAAAAGTCTTACTACAACCTCTTTGCCTGTAGACTGAAATGAATTGCCACTGTTTGTGAAAGTCCTGTGAGACTCAGGTTTTATTCAACTAGCTGTCCATTTTCTGGGATCTCCAAAGGCCTGGAAGGGGACAGCACTGCCATAAATAACAAAGCAAACAAGCCCTGCCTGAACTGGCTCTATAAAGGGTTAAAAATGCGTTCCATTCTTTGCTGGTGATCACCAGCTTCTCTTTCTTGAACTGCATTGCACGTTTGGTTCAGGACTGCTGCAGGGGAACAGAAGGTCCACTAGGGAGGCCCTCAAGGAGTGAACATCAACATCTTTACCTAGTCCATTAAAAAGAGAAAGGTGTAATCATGAACAGGAGAGAAACAGATTTACTGTTTGTGGTAATGTGGTGATGATCCTCCTACTCCTCGTAAAAACAAGAGCATACAGAATATTAATAATGAACAGAAGGGCAAAAAGTTAGGGTTCCATGTGCCTGAAAGGCATCTTGTACCTCAATTATCAGTTAAACTCAGTTCCTTGTTTTGCCTCTCTGAAATACAGAATTAGGCTAATTAAAGTGCTAATAAGAATGGTCATGACTTTCAACTGAATGGACCTCAAATTAGAAACTATATAGTTCAGAAGTGTTTGTTGACAGAATGGATGGATCAAAGATTCATTAATCTGTTAGATAAACAATTTCATTATGAAAGTTAAAAACAGAGTCTACATGATAATCAGGATATATAAGTTCTGTATAGAGAGGGAAAAGATTATATGAGGCTCAGGTTTGTCACATGTGAGGATGTCATAGCAATCTGAATGCATATCTAATCTGTAATTCTATGTTGAATAGTCATCAGAGGGTGTGAGCTCTAGCATCCACTTTTCTACTCATGAGAGATGTGAACCTACACAAGTCCTTAACCCTTATATAAAAGGAGTGAATTGCGAAGTGGACTTTCAGATCATGTCCATCTTTAAATTTCTATGATTCTGGGACACAGATGCTAACTTCCTTTGGCAGATATGTAAATGGTTATTAGTCACAAACTCCTTCTACAAGGTCTGTTCAGTTAAATAGCTCTAGAGTTAACATTTCCTGTAAACTTGAAATGGTTTATAATTTCAAAAGTGGGAGAGGCACAAAGTTGGTATATACTTGCTACATGCTACCAAGTAAAATTAAGATTTTGTAATTTAGAAATAAGTGGTAAAGAATCTGCTTGCCAATTCAGAAGATGCAAGAGATGCAGGTTTGATCCCTGGGTTTGGAAGATCCCCTGGAGTAGGAAAATCCCATGAACAGAGGACTCTGGTGGGCTATGGTCCATAGGGTCACAAGAGTTGGACAAAACTCAGTGACTAAGCACAGACAACTTAGAAATAAATGAATTTTTTTCCACTCCCAGAACTATCAGCAGTCACATACTTTAGGGGATGAGGAAAAGCTAAGATGGATATATACGGAGAAAGGCTCGGAGTGAGGAGGTGGAAGAGGGCTTATTTCAGAATAAATGTTGTTTTCTATAAAATATTGCAAAGGTATTCCACAAATGCAATGATATTTAATTATGCTTTATAAGTGAACACAGTTAGAGGGAATAAGGAAGTGGCTTGCTGATGAGGCAAATGACCATGAAGAACATTTTGGTACCACGGCTACTTTATTTTATTTTTTTAATTTTACTTTACAATACTGTATTGGTTTTGCCATACATCAACATGAATCTGCCACAGGTGTACACGTGTTCCCAATCCTGAACGCCCCTCCCACCTCCCTCCCCATACCATCTCTCTGGGTCATCCCAGTGCACCAGCCCCAAGCATCCTGTATCCTGCATCAAACTTAGACTGGTGATTCGTTTCTTATATGATAGTATACATGTTTCAATGCCATTCTCCCAAATCATCCCACCCTCTCCCTCTCCCACAGAGTCCAAAAGACTGTTCTATACATCTGTGTCTCTTTTGCTGTCTCACATACAGGGTTATTGTTACCATCTTTCTAAATTCCATATATATGTGTTAGTATACTGTATTGGTGTTTTTCTTTATGGCTTACTTCACTCTGTATAATCGGCTCCATCTCTATTTTAGATGGCATGCCATCTCTATTTTAGATGATACAAAATCATCTCTCTCTCTCCTTTGTATCTCAAACTGCTATTGGAGACAATGTCATTCTTTGTCTATCATTTTAAACTGTCTTTGTTTTGTCATAATGAGAGCTATAAAATAGACCATGTTTTTCTTTCTGGCTTGGTTTCTAGAAAGCTTGAAGCTAAAGTTAATGCTCAATAATAATAACCATTCTTAATTTCAGTATCTGTAATAACTGTCTAAATTTTCCCCTCTAACTTTTAATCGTATTTTAACGGACTTTTGTTATAAATTATCTGAAATCATTGCAGGAAGTAGATGAGGGATAAAAAAATGAATGCACACAGAGAAAAAGGGAAAGAAGAAGGAAAGAAGGCAGGCCTGAAGGCCAACTGAAATGTAAAGAAGAGGAAGGTTAAATAACTAGCCTAAGGGTATTTAAATCCAGGATAATAACACGGCAAAAATGAACCAAAGATGTCTATTTGGTTAGAATGCAATCAACATGTATCCATCTTCTGTCTGACAGTGTGTTAGCCACTCAGCTGTGTCTGACTCTTTGTGACCCCCATGGACTGAAGCCCGCCAGGCTCCTCTGTCCATGGGATTTCCCAGGCAAGAATACTGGAGTGGGTTGACATTTCCTTCTACAGGGGATCTTCCAGACCCAGGGATCAAACCCGGGTCTCCCGCACTGCGGGCAGATTCTTTATCATCTGAGCCACTAGGGAAGCCCTGTTCTATCTAAAGGGGGAAAACATTTCTGTATATGGAAAATAGAGTACATTTTAAAATCATGGTCTGAAAAAAATTCATTAGAAATAAGTCAGCTCTGAGTAACTAATTCCATAAAAGCACTGTTATTTTCAGGAAAAGGTGTAATTGTTAACTATTTAATAGATGAAGAACCCTGAGATCAATCTAGAATGTAAAATTCAATACCTTCAGACATCACTGGGACTACACAGACCAACAGGAAAGTTTAAAGAAAAACAAGATAAAACATTTTTGAAAATGCGACATCTGGAAACTCTTTGAAGTTGTACAATTTTAACAGTTTCCTTAAAAAAAAAAAACAGTTTCTACATACATCAAAAATCCTTTTTATTTCAATTGGAACAGACTGAGAAGAAAAGGAGGTCTAAGGATAGCTAAGATTAAAGCAAAAACTAAATAACAATTTTGTTATTCAGACTGAGGTGGTGAATTCACTTTTGGAATAGAACATTGGGCAAAGGGTGAGGACAAATGTGGGGAAAGAAGAAAAACAATTTAAGGGGCTGCAGAAAAATGAATAACAAATAAGCTGTTTGACAAAGATTGACAGATACCTGGGCCACCACTGAAACAGTAACCTCTGTTGGAAATTACAAGCATCCTTATCAATTGGGGGCTTCCCTGGTGGCTCAGATGGTAAAGCATCCACCTACATTGCAGGAGACCTGGGTTCAATCCCTGGGTTGGAAAGATCCCCTGTAGAAGGAAATGGCAACCCACTCCAGTATTCTTGCGTGCAGAATTCCACAGACAGAGGAGCCTGGCAGGTTACAGTCCATGGGGTCACAGAGAGTTGAACACGACTGAGTGACTAACCCTTATCAATCACACTCACAAATGTACTTCATCTTCTTAAGATTCATGGAGGGCTATACATGGAAGCTATTACTTTAAACCTTTAAAAACCATTTTAAAGACATCTAAGCATTTTTAAAGAAAAGACAGAACACATAGCTGGTGAATAATATGTGACAGTAATTATCTTCTAACCTATTCCTGCAGGCAAGTTATTGTAGGAGACAGGAAGAATAAAAGAACAGCAGGCCCTGGCAAGGGCTGCAAAAGAAATTTATAATTATTGATAAACTGGATGCTATAAGGCATGAGAGTCTTGGAACAAGTCCAGAGGAAACAGTTCATAGTCCTGAAAACAAGATATGATCCCGGGGTCAGAAAACCGACCCCAGACTGTTTCTCAGCTGGCGTCTCAGAGTCACATGTTTTACGTATCTGGACTATAGATAAGAATATTAGTTTTAGTTATTGATTTGTTATTGATTACTGTTTCTTAGTTACTCAATGGTTAATGATCATTTTGTTCTTTGGCCTAAAGGCCACATGAGTTATAGCTTAACTCCCGGCATATTCTTTCATTCACGGCTGCAAGTATAATAAAGCTGGCTTGGATTCAGTTTTGACACATTCACCTTGGAGTGGTGTTGGTCCCCTGATCCTCGCTTTTCACTGAAAACTTGTGTCTTGTTTCCTATTCTCTCGCTGTAGTGCGCTTTCAGAAATCCTGCTTGTCAAGCTGGTCTTGACAAGTTATTCACAAATTTGATTTTTTTCTTTAAAAGAGACTTTTAAATGCTATCAATGACTAACCAAAGTAGCCCCACAGTAAATCTCTTTCTAAGGTAAGAGATCCTTTAAGGGGAAAATAATCAGCTTCTGAGCTATCACTTCTGTAAAATAATATCTTCGTTTATTGAGTTTGCTTCAATAGAGGCACATCTGTATACCACTTTGGGCAAGAATAAAGTAGCCTGGCCTGGCTGTGTACATCTGAAATTGCAGCCAGTAAAATGTACTGCAATTCAGAATGTTCAATTATTTTTATAGGTATCAGGTAATATATAGCCAACTCTCAATTATCTAGGCTAATGGAGAGGAACAGTGGCATGGCTAATTTAAAATAGCAAATAATCCAGAAATTATTTATGTAGATTTGGAAAGCCATTTTCCATCCAAAATTACCTTTGAGGTATGACTAGTCAGGAAGATTAGAAACTGATCTGACATTGGGAATCCTGAGAGCTGGGCAAACTTTCTTTACGGATTCTCAAGGCTTTAGCCTTCCTGCCTCTAGAAGTGGAGGCAATAAAAGATTTGTATCTGTTATGCTCAGTTAGAGAAGAGAGTTTAAGAATAGCCAGGGCAGGACAGGTCCTGGAGGATGACAGTAAAAAAAGTTTCTTGGCAAGTCCTCTATGTTCTCGTTTGGAAGTGTCCTAGTTCATTTCAGGGCTGAAGCTGCACTTACTGATGCCTGAATACACATATTCTAATGATTCTAAGTGAAAGCGCAAACTGTTAGTAGCCCAGTCATGTCTGACTCTTTGTGATCCCATGGACTGTAGCCCACCAGGCTCCTCTGTCCATGGGATTCTCCAGGCAAGAATAAAAGATTGGGTAGCCATTCTCTTCTCCAGGGGATGTTCCTGACCCAAGGATCGAACCCAGATCTCCAGCATTACAGGCAGATTCTTTATCATCTGAGTTTTCCAATTCATGGTAAAAATCCACAGCTTGAGAAACCAGCCAGATAAAGTGTACACTACTAAGAAAAAACTAGAAATAAAAATATTTTTATATATCATTATACACAAGGACTTAAAAATAATTAGAAGGAATTAGACAAAATACAACCTGTTTTTCAGCAGGGATTAATGAATTGTCAAGCTGTTCTGGGAATTCTTCCCCATTCTGATTTTTTAAACATAGGCCTATGCTATTCCATTATCTCCTCCAGCTTTAGAGCTACACATAAAGAAGTTACTGACTTTAGATCCCTAGGATAAATAAGTATCAACATCAAGAACTCACTGCTTACATAGGTTTATCTCATACTGCCAGTTCTGTCAACCCCAAATAAGGCAGAATAGAATAAAATAAAATTGCCTCCTGGGCACTTAGAATCCATGCCAGGTTCCATGGCGGTGAGCAGGTCTTCACATACCTTTAAAGTTCAGGAAGAGCTTCACAGCTTTCTGGTCCCAAGACTTCTGCTCATTAGACTTGCCATAAAAAACTGCATTCCCAGGACCAGCACTGGCAGGAACTGGCCCAAGAGTAGAATGCCATTCATTTTTTAGAGCAACCTGATTTTGCACCTGAGCTGTTCTATCTCCACAGAGTTCTCCTTCTAAGGACAACATCTTGCTTATCCTGTAACAGATTCCTATTCTGGGGTCTGATGAGTATCAGCATTTTGCTCTATATAACATTATTTTGCTAGTTCTGGCATATGCCATATGTACCACCTTATAAAAATTACATTTTTGCCTATAGGGTTTCCTTCAATAAAAACAGGGCTAGAGAAATGTGGAGATGATGCTTGTAAATAGATTTCTTAAAAATCATAAAAGCTATAGCTTTATAAAAAACTAAGAATGTGTCTGACCAAAGTTTCAGCTGCTCACATTTTTATAAGCAATATATTTTAGTAAAAATTTATAAAAATGCTATTGTTCTCTCCCCTCTACAAAACATCCTAGCATATAATTTTTCTAAAACCTAGGGTAAACTATCATGATTTTATCTAGAAAGATGCCCTTTATCTCCCTCCCTTTTTGTGCTGTCAAAGAATCTCAGCTTACAGATGAAAGATACATAAATTATATATTATTGTCCTGGTTTGTGAGAACTGTGAGATGGTATGAATTGCTCCTTTTTATTTCACTGATAAGAAAAAAAACAAGAATCAAGATAGAAGACTGTTCAGGTCTTTTAAGTACATTTTTTTTTCCTTTCAAACTGTAGAACAAATGTTTATAAAATGAGAACAGAATTAGACTTGCTGTGGACCACAATGAATGGGCTCAACCTCAGTTTACTGAGTTCAAATACTCAGCAATAATTTATTTCATATTACTGTGAACTAGTACAGTGAAATGTGTTTGAATGGGGACTATGGTAGAAGCTGGGTCGAAACAACATAGAAATTAATCCAAAAGATGTGGAATTACTTCCAATTCTATGTTATTATGAATGAGTGAAAAGGAAAACAAACAAAAAACTCTCATAAAAATTTCAAAGAGAAACAGCAAAACTTAATAAGAAAATTATCCGAAAAGAGATAATGTAATACAGTATTTCTAAGATTAACCAACTGCCCTGCCTCCTCTGTGAGGCCTTCTTGGAATATTTCCAACTGCAGCAATCTTGTCCTTCCCTGAGGTCTTATTACCATAAAGGCTCCCCCACTTCTTTTTTTTTTTTTTTTGCACTAAAAAAATAAAACAATGTTTGTTAATGAATTGAGATTATTTTGGAAAATCTAGTATATACCAAAATATATAGGAACAACATTTTAGTACATGTTTATTGTTGTATATAATTGTTTGATTTTGGTAAGTCTGATTCCCCAAGGAAAGGGACTATGCTTTCTACTTTTATACTTCCCACAAATACTAAGCTCATAATATTTTCTCAATAAATACTACTGACTGAATATCTTCATGGCCTAATGGATTATTTTATATGTGTGAGTATGATCACTCAGAAGTTCAATGATCTGAAACCTTTCCAGAATAAGTCCCTTCTCTGTTTTGCTACATAAGGGCAACAGTTAGACTTAAACTGGTATCATGTTTAAAGACTACTTTGCCCAGAGACAAGTTCTGTGCCCAAACTAGATTTAATAAACAGTGCTTTTCTATCATTACCCAGTATTCTAATGCCCTTTAAAGGGAAGTATAAGCTCTATAAATTATAAACTCTGCTGGGTAGGAGCTATCTGCATTTGGAAAACAAATGCATGGTTTTCTATGTTTGTTAATTCATAATACAATGACTTCAGATATATTAACTGAAGACAGGTGAGGATGGGGGTGGGCTGGTGGTAGGGAACAGTAGGTACAATTAAAGAGACAGCACACACATGCAGGTTTGATGGCACATCTCTGCTTTACAGAATTCCTAACAATGCTAATTAGGAAGGTCTATTAATTTTATCCATTCTCTATGCTAGATATGTAATCTCATTAGTCTTGATAAAGGTCAAGAAACTGAAAGTAAATCAGTACATACAGTAGTATGCTTCAATTTCCTTCATTTATAATTAAGGGTCTCCATTACTGCATTTTAACCTCTCATTTTGTAAGTTCTAAATCTGTGCAAGGAATGAGGAATGAGCAGTTCCTTAAAAAAGCAAAGTATTTAGATTCACAGTAATGTTGTCTCTAAGGGGAAGTGTGCAGGATACTGGGAATAAGGGCTGAACAGATGAAAAGAACAATGGGAATAAAGATTTAAAGACAAAGCTATGTGACTTTTCTTTGTACATCAGTACATGGTTCACTTCTAATTTTGAATGTTAAAAGATAAAGGAGGGCATAGGAAACCACTTGGTGGCAGTGGCCATTTGGGATAGGAAGGTGTTAACAGCAGATGACTGGTTAGGTTGGAGTTCTGGGATGCAGAGGTGATAGTAAGTGGGACACTTTGCCATTTAGGGGGTGGAAAACACAATTACAATATATGATCCTCTTTACCAGAATCCGTCTGGAAATGCAGGAGCAGAAGACACAGAAGGTGCAGGTTCAATCCTTGGGTCATGAAGATCCCCTGGAGTAGGAAATGGCAACCCACTCCAGTATTCTTGCCTGGAGAATCCCATGGACAGAGGAGCCTGGCAGGCTACAGTCCAAAGGGTGCAGTGAGTCAGACATGACTAAAGCAAATTAGCACACACGCACATACACTCTTGTGGAGAAGTAGTGGCATCGATGTCCTGACTTCCTTGGTGGCTCAGATGGTAAAGAGTCTAGCTGTAGTGCAGGTGACCTGGCTTCAATCCTTGGGTCAGGAAGATCCCCTGGAGAAGGAAATGGCAACCCACTCCAGCATTCTTGCCTGGAGAATTCCATGGACAGAGGAACCTAGGGGGCTACACTTCATGGGGTCTCGAAGAGTTGGACAAAACTGAGTGAGTTTCACTTATGGCCTGACTTTATAAACAGTTGCCATAATATTAGTCAACTCTGAGTCTCAAGCAAAAGGTTGTCTTTTGTAATGTGAAGTGAAATGCTTCTATCTGAATTCCCATTCTCCAACACTGCTTACTTGGAAGGATGAAGACTCCCTGTCATGTATATAAAATGATTTCTTGTGAAACAGCCACCATTTTAGAAAGCTTTCAGAATCAGATATGATTAGCTCCTATAAGGAGGTTCCATAATCAGCATCTCATCAGGCATAAAAGTTACACTAAGATAGAAGACCATTTTATTAAGTACCAGAATAATATGTCTTTGACAAGTAAGTACTATTTCAATTTTTTAATCTAACAACTCTAGGAACATAATATTAATATAAAGATTTTAAAAAGTATTTTAATCACAATTTATAGAACACCTGTATGTGTTATGTGATATTGGAGGACAGACTTCATGCGTGCCTCATTCATTCAGTTCACAAATATTCACTCCGTGTGTGTGTGCTCTGTCACTCAGACGTGTCCAACCCTTTGCAAACCTATGGACTCTAGCCCGCCAGGCTCCTCTGTCCATGGGATCATCCAGGCAAGAACACTGGAGTGGGCTGCCGTTTCCTCCTCCAAAGGATCTCCCCGACCCAGGGATTGAACCTGTGTCTCCTGCATTGGCAGGTGGATTCTTTACCACTGTGCCAACTGGGTATACTATTTATAAGTATTGTGAAGATAAGAAAGATAGGTTCCTATTCTGGGTAAAATATTTAGATCTATAAATAGAATTTAGTCTCCTTGAAAGTAGGGGGTTTTGATCTGCTTTCTTCATTACTGTATCTCTAACATGTAGAATAAAGGCTAGCATGCTACCTTTTCCTTTTAAAAGTCCAGAAAATAAATATTTAAGTTGTGCTTGGCCACATATGGTCTCTACTGCTTCTTATTTGTCTTTACAGCCCTTTGAAAATGGGTCACAAAATGTATAAGTGTAAAAAACATCCTTAACTGACTTTAGTCCTGCATGTTGGGTTTCTGCCACTAACTATAGTTTGCAAAAAGCTGGGCATGACTGAGTGACTGAACTGAACTGAACTATCTAGATCACTGCCCAGTATTAGGAAAAGCACACTAAGAATTTGTTTAAAAATGAGTGAATTTACTCGATGGAAGACTGTATAAGCAACAGAGAAATAACAAAGATGGCATGGTTGATCTCCTCCAAGAGCTAATGGATAAGGAAAGGAGGACAGACGTATATATAGAACTAATGATATGGTGACAAGATTCAGAAGGGAAAACTTGGAATGGACAAGGCATATGACATTTGAGCTGTTCTTGGACAGGACTTCTAATGAAAAAGAGTTCAAATAAGTTCAGTTCTGATGACTTGAATTAGGGAAGCAATTTTGTAACTCATGAATGAATATGTGTAGTTATTTCTGTACCTTTGAGAATGTATAAACCAAGAATTATGGCACATGCTGAGGTCACAACTGTATTTTCTCCTAGTTCACCATATGCAAAAAAAAAAAAAAAATGCCGTTGGGTATCTAGAAACATAATGCTGAAATCTTTTCTTTGGATGACTGTGAATTCAGTGGTCTATGCCACTGCTATGCGATGAACAAAGCATCATAGCCAAGACAAATCTTGCCAGGCTGTCTGTTAACTATAATCAAAGCCGTACATTCTATAAAAAAGAGAGACAATTAGCAAACACAGAGCCACAACTCAACAACCCATTTAGAGTCTGAAAAATAAGGACACTGACAGACCTGAGACCTTGTTAGTGAAACTGCACATCAGTATTTATATACAAATTATTTGATGTTTTCAATTTGTTAGTACATGCGTGGAGTTGGCTTTAAACTGCTGTTCACTTAGGGTATAACAGATGCCCAAGATTTTTTAAAGCCCACAACCTCCTGAAAAGATAATGTTCTAGGATTGATGCATTAAAAACAAAACAAAAAAAAGCCCTACCTCATTTGCTGCATTATGCTCCAGTGATCACTATGGCAGAATTGACCTTTCTTTGTTAAGCACTGCATATGTTCATTCTTCGCGTGGCATCCACATGATTCAGAAGGTGGTAAGGCTACTGGCTCCATTATTGCACACTCCAGGATGCTCGTTTACACAAAGGAAGTCATTCAGTTCTTATCTTCCTCTCAATCCAGGGCTCATCTATGCTATCTAGGATGCTTGCAATCCTACACAAATGGTTCCTTGCATCCAGCTGTCATTGCTACCGCTGCTTCTGAGTCTTGAGTATTTCTTCCCTAAATTACATGATGATGGATGCCCTTTCCCTGGTTGCTCCTCCCTGTTGAAAGTCACCACTGTCAGCCACAGGGCCTAGTATTACTAGTGTCGTACCCCCAAATGGTGATGATTTCAAAGCAAACATGACAGAAAAGAAAAAGCAGCATCAACCGCACAAGAGGAGGCCTCTTCTGCAGTGTGGGCATCACAACCCGTTTAATCGCAAACATAAATAGTACTTTTAAAGACACAAGTGTACACTGGCGTTTGTACTGATAATGTTGACCATTTTGTACTCGATCCTCTTGATTTCCAATTAGGAAAAGACACTGTATGAAAAGAGTTTCCTGGCATTTGATCAAATGAACCACACTCCTGACCTATCCTCATTACAGCCACCTGATACATTTTATACTATGTCTGATAGGCTCCACATGGGGTCTCACTGATAAGATGGCATGTTATGTCGACCTCACAAACAAAGAATAAATCACAGTGATCCTTGAGACTAACCAAATTGCCCAAATGCCATCCTGTTATCTCACTGGGACCTATCTTCTCAAAGCTGTGAAACCACCAGATTACAGACCTCTGGCTACATGACCATTGCTTCAGAGAATTTTTCATTGATGGGGTATAAGAAGGACTCTGTCAGAAAGGGAGGACAGTGGTTCTCCTTAAGGGCCAGTCACCCTCTCTTTTCCCTCTAATAAATTTCCTTTTACTTGCCTGACTGCCCAGCTTGCTCTCTTTTTCTCTGCACTCACCTTACAATGTCAATGTATCTATTAGCCATGCGCTCCTGGAGACCCACATAACAATTTGGTTTAGGTTGTAAGAAAGACAGTGGCAGTCACACACTCATCCTTTGGGAACACTAATCCTTGAAAAACTTCAAATTAGTACTTTTTCTATTATCAAATCTTTCTGGGTTTCAACAGAAATACAATGAATTTGGATTTCTCCTCTCTATTTTACCTGGCATCACATCAGACACAGAAAGTGACCAAGTAATAGTCAATTAGGTTGACTGGTGTCATTGTGCACGTGAAAAAAAACAGTAAGTGCAGAACCTGCTTCACAAAAGCAGCTCCAGTGAGCAATGACTTATTTATCATGGATATTCACATGGATGCTAGAAAACGGATACAGGACACTTGCCTGGCAGCTGACTTACAGGAAAAGGCCATTTGAAAGCCAATAAAAACTATATAGTTTCCCTTGACTATCACACCAAAAGACTTGTAAGGCAGCAGAAGGTAAAATAATCTATTTACACAAGATATACTTTCCAAACATCATTGGAATGAGATGGGCAACAGTTGGGCAGGACAGGCTATGTACTCTACATTTCATCAGATAAGGAGCAAGAAAATTTAAGAAATAAAAAAAAAAAAACTAGGAAAGGAAACATCTGGAAAGGATGACACAGGATTGTTCACATTCCAATAAAAATCTCTATTCTGGCTTAGCTGCATTATGAAGTGCTGTGGTGAACCTCAGACAATTTCATAGATAACTGCCAGAGATATTATCGTAAACATATCCCCCATTTTATAAGAATTTGAATACAAAATAGTTAGTAATGAAAGCAGGCTGAACATAATAGAAATATTTTTTTTGATGGCTCAAAAAGTACTTTGGGGCATTGAACTGCCTCAGAGTCATTGTTATGCACATCAGTCATCACTACCCAGCAGCTGTACAAATGTGTTGGGTAACAGAGTTCTGCAGTTTAATACGTGGGTACCTAACATAGCTGACTCTATTTATTTTGAAACAGAAAAATGTTGAAGCAACTTGAATGCATAAAATTAGACCCATGAGATTTTAGCCTGTTTTTCCATAAAAATAAGTGCTAATGAATGATTATTTCACTCTTCTTTCCTTTGTGATTTTTTTTTTTTAATTCCTGCCATTGGGTTTCTCTGAATTTTCTCTTTGGTCTTTATTTGCTCCTTCCTTCCTTTTAGCCATTCTTTTAACCTTGTCTTCCAATTTCTTTTTTGACTTCATGAGCATTCTACCCAGGGCTTCTTTTCCTCATTTGGGGAATTTCCTTTCTCCAGAGACTTCTTGTACCATTGTCTTTACCATTAAAGTAAAGGGGATGACAGGAAGAGAGCTTAAAGAAAAAGGCTTGTCAGTGTGGAGGTTCCCTACAAAACTAAAAACAGAACTACCATATGATCCAGCAATCCAACTCCTGGGCATATATCTGGAAAAGACAAACACTAATTTGAAAAAACACATGAACTCCAATGTTCACAGGAGCACTATTTACAATAGCCAGACATGGAAGCAACCTAAATATCTATCAACAGATAAATGGATAAGGAAAATGTGGTGTATTACTTAGCCATAAGAGAATGAAATAATACTATTTCCAGCAAGATGGATGGACCTAAGTGAATAATGTCAGAGAAAGACAAATATCATATGATATCACTTAAATGTAGTATCTTATAAAATGATACAAATAAACTTATTTACAAAACAGAAACAGACTTACAGACATAGAAAACAAATTTATGGCTACTAAAGTGACAAGGCGTGCGTGGAATTATGAGTTTGAGATTAACAGATACACACCACTATATATAAAATGGAGACAGGGTCCTACTATATAGCACATGAAACTATATTCAATATCTTATAATAATCTATAATGGAAAATGACCTGAAAAATAATACATATATATTTATCTACTGAATCACTTTGCTATACACATTTCAAATAAACTAAACTTCAATAAAAAGGAAAGAAAGGAAAAGGAAAAAGATTTGTGGTTTATCTCCACTGGAAAGACTGAACTGAGAAGAGAGCTGAGTTCTAGTCCTCAATGTCATGAATTAACTGTGTGATCTGAAGTAAATTACTTCACCCTCTCTGGGCCTAGTTTTCCTCCTCTGAGAAATGAGAGATTTGGACTAGGTGATCTCTAAGAGTACTTTCAGCTCTATAATTCCCCATCTACAATTCTGTCAGCAATCAGACAGTGTGACCATTAGGCTGTTAAAATACATGTAGACTTTGCCTGGATACCCCAGTCTGGGAGTAAATCTATTTGTAATGTGTCAACTCACTGTGGATTCCTTCAACTGTATGCCCTTTGGAGTATTTCTACCCAGTGTATAATTTATTGAGGAAAGGAACCGTCTCATCCCTTTCAGTGTCCCCAGCATTTAGAACAATGTAGGGTACTTCGTAGCAGTTAATAAAATGGTCCTTCTACTTTGTGCTTCCTCATTTCATAGCACTTTATGTCCATAAATGTTTATATTATAGAAGTTTATCACATTTAACTTAAACTATTCAATGTCTATAGCTTCTGCCTACTTAGTTACCAATAACATCCTCATTTGGGAATATAACATTTTCCTATAAAACGGTAGCACTAATGGGAACAACACGATTTTCAGGAAGAGCCTGGACTGACTCATAAGGGAATCAATGTTCACCTCCTACATAATTCACTAAAGCTTATGGCTAGGACTATGCACTGGTGTATACTCCTTGTGTTCCTAGAATTGACATTCCTATGTGAAATTGTGACTTTCAGAGTAAAAGGCTTAAATTGAAAAGCCATGACTTTTGGAAATACATTTGAAAAGGCAGTTACAGAAAAAAGAAAAAGCTTTAATAACACAATTCTGTTGCTGAGATTCCAGACAGAAGCTAAAGTGGTATAATAAAAATTACTGTCACAACTTACACTTACATCAGTAATGGATTTTAGTGAGGGGACTCTATTAAGAGAAGTTCTCAGATTCATACACAGATCTTGTAAAAATAGGAAAAGAAAATCTGTAGAGCAGTCATAAGTGTCAAATTAAAACACTAGTATCTGTTTGGACCACTTTGTATAAAAAGTATGCTTTCTTTGCATCTTAAATTTTACATTTATAACATTTAATGATGATTAATCGTAAAGGACACATGTAAGACTATAATGTCGCTAAATGATTCATTTGTAATTCATGTGAAACAACATAATTAGTTCTCCAAGGGTTCAGCAATATATTATTCTATTAAACAGAATACTTGAAAGTGCCACTTGAGTTTTAAATGCAATATGAAGCCTTTATTTTAAGCATGGCTTCCTCTGTGTAATATTCTCATAATTATTTTCCAGCAACAAGAAATATTAGGTTGATTATTTTTATTCTAGCTGTTAGCCCCTCATACTGTGAAGAAAGCAACTTCATGAATTCATTTATTTCAATACAAGACTGACATATTTGGGCAGCTATGTTTAAAATAAGAAAAAGAAGAAAAGATCTGTGTTCAAAGATCTTAAAAGTGGTGAAAAGTTGAACTAAAATAATTCTTTTAAAGGCCCACATTTATTAAAAGTCAAAAAATATTTATACCACTCTAAAAGAAACCCCTTTCTATCACAACCATATATAAATAGGTATACAGGAACGTCACTCAGTCGTGTCCGACTCTTTGCGGCCCCATGGACTGTAGCCTACCAGGCTCCTCTGTCCATGGGATTTTCCAGGCAATAGTACTGGAGTGGATTGCCATTTCCTTCTCCAGGGGATCTTCCTGACCCAGGGATCAAACCCGGGTCTCCCGCATTGTAGACAGACGCTTTACCGTCTAAGCCACCAGGGAAGTCCATAAATAGGTATAGGTCAGCTTTAAATATAAATTTTGATATATGGAAATAAGTTATCTTGTAATACATAGCAACATTTTCCTACATATTAAGAAGAAAAACAAGTTATCTTTTTCATTTTGATATGTCTCTACCTATAAGACAAACTCCTTAACATAAACTTTCCTTTTAAGAATAATATAAGTATATGCCAATATCAACTGTTAGGTATGAGTTAATGCCAGTCATACAGCTTACACATCTCATAAAAGTTCTGCTTTTTCTTGTAACTACTGTCTGCTAATTATCTCTCAAAACTCTGAAACATGAAAAATATATGGTGCTTTTGAAAAGAAGCTGGATGAGGTCATTCAATGTCTTTTCCTTCTAAACTTCCAGGTAATTGGGTTTTCAGCTACTGTTCTCAGTTTATTTGAAAATTTGCAACCCCAAAGAAGAATGTTCATCTTTGTACAATGGCCTGTCAATGTATCTTGCTCTACAGAAGAAGAACACAAATTATCAGGCATGAAGCCATGGGGAAGCAGTTGCTTAAGTACTGCCAAAAGGACTAATGAGACTTTTATTCCTGATGTCGGATTTGAGAAGGGGGCTCAGTGGGAAAGTGTGTGCTAAATTAGTTTTGGACAACAGCAACCTGCTCCATTTCCTGTGCATTAGTTTTTTTTTTTTTCTTTATCAGGGAGAAGAAAATAGAAGATTGGAATAAAAACCAAAGGAAAGGAAGGAATACAAGAGTGGATACTAGAAGACCCAGGATCCATAGAGGGCACTTACAAAGACACACTCACCTCCATCACCAAAGGAACAATGCAGGTCATTTAAAGTCACGTGGAGTGTATTATGCTAAGTGAAATAAGTCAGACAGAAAAAAAAAACAAATAGTGGATGATATCACTTACATGTGGAATCGAAAAAAAAAATACAAGCCAGGAAAGATAACAAATATAGAGAAAAAACTAGTGGTTACCAGTTGGGAGAGGGAAGGGAAGAAGGGCAATTTAGGGGCAGGGGAGTAAGAGGTACAAACTATTAAGTATAAAATAAGCTATATATTAAGAAGAGGTGGTAAGAATACACAGAAGAGTTATACAAAAAAGATCTTCACAACCCAGATAATCACAATGGTGTGATCACTCACCAAGAGCCAGACATCCTGGAACGCAAAGTCAAGTGGGCCTTAGGAAGCATCACTATGAACAAAGCTAGTGGAGGTGATGGAATTCCAGTTGAGCTATTTCAAATCCTAAAAGATGATGCTGTGAAAGTGCTGCACTCAATAGGCCAGCAAATTTGAAAAACTCAGCAGCGGCCACAGGACTGGAAAAGGTTAGTTTTCATTCCAATCCCAAAGAAAGGTAATGCCAAGGAATGCTCAAACTACTGCACAATTGACCTAATCTCACACACTAGTTAACTAATGTTCAAATTCTCCAAGCCAGGCTTCAACAGTACGTGAACTGTGAACTTCTAGGCAGAAGAACCAGAGATCAAATTGCCAACATCTGTTGGATCATCGAAAAAAGCAAGAAAGTTCCAGAAAAACATCTGCTTTATTGACTGTGCCAAAGCCTTTGACTGTGTGAATCACAACAAACTGTGGAAAATTCTTCAAGAGATGGGATTAACCAGACCACCTGACCTCTCTCTTGAGAAATCCGTATGCAGGTCAGGAAGCAACAATTAGAACTGGACATGGAACAACAGACTTGTTCCAAATCAGGAAAGGAGTACATCTAGGCTGTATATTGTCCCTCTGCTTATTTAACTAATATGCAGAGTACATCATGAGAAACGCTGGGCTGGATGAAGCAACAAGCTGGAATCAAGATTGTTGGGAGAAATGTCAATAACCTCAGATATGCAGATGACACCACCCTTATGGCAGAAAGTGAAGAGGAACTAAAAAGCCTATTGATGAAAGTGAAAGTGGAGGGTGAAAAAGTTGGCTTACAGCTCAACATTCAGAAAACTAAGATCATGGCATCTGGCCCCATTACTTCATGGCAAGTAGATGGGGAAACAGTGACAGACTTTATTTTGGGGGGCTCCAAAATCACTGCACATGGTGATTGCAGCCATGAAATTAAAAGATACTTGCTCCTTGGAAGAAAACTTATAACCAACCTAGACAGCATATTAAAAAGCAGAGGCATTACTCTGCCAACAGATGTCCATCTGGTCAAAGCTATGGTTTTTCCAGTAGTCATGTATGGATGTGAGAGTTGGACTATAAAGAAAAAGAATTGGACTATAAAGCTGAGCACAGAAGAATTGATGCTTTTGAACTGTGGTGTTGGAGAAGACTCTTGAGAGTCCCTTGGACTGCAAGGATATCTAACCAGTCCATCCTAAAGGAAATCAGTCCTGAATATTCATTGGAAGGACTAATGTTGAAGCTGAAACTCTAATACTTTGGCCACCTGATGCAAAGAGCTGACTTATTTGAAAAGACCCTGATGCTGGGAAAGATTGAGGGCAGGAGAAAAAGGGGACGATAGAGGATGAGAAGGCTGTATGACATCACCGACTCAATGGACATGGGTTTGGGTAGACTCCGGATTTTGGTGATGGACAGGGAGGCTTGGCGTGCTACGGTTCATGGGGTCACAAAGAGTCAAATATGACTGAGCGACTGAACTGAACTGAACTGAACAGAAGCTGAAGAGATTCGGAAGAGGTCTCAGGAATACACAGAAGGGCTACATGAGAAAAGCTTAAATGACTTGGATAACTACAATGAACTGAACTGAAACAGAAAGAGAACTCCTTGATCTCTCCATGTAATTTAAACCAATATGAGAACATGCTCCTTTCTTCCCTTGGATCCACCTTCTTATATATTTGTCAGATTCGCTGACCCAAACAACACTCTGGACCAGTGACTGGCTTCCTCCTTACTTGCAAACAGATACCAGCTAGGTATTCTCCAGACACTACCTTCTGGTCTCCCAGATTTGTGACCTTACCCCTAGTCTTTAGCATGTACCTCACTCTATGGGTCAATCCTCAGGGATTCTCTGGGGGCTCCTTGACCCACTTTGATCCCATGACAATCTCAGATATAAGACAGACACCATGCTTCACCATTTCTAAAACGTACATTTTTTTCCATAACATCTCTGAGATGTTGTTGTTCAGTCGCTAAGTCATATCCGACCCTTGGTGACCCTGTGGACTGCAGCATGCCAGGCTCCCCTCTCCTTCACTATCTCCCGGAGTTTGCGCAAATTCATGCCCATTGAGTCAAAGACACTATCAAACCATCTCATCCTCTGCTGCCCTCTTCTCTGAGATGTGGTACATCTAATAACCAATGGTGTGCTGTGGTTTAATTAGCAGCATTTCTTGCCTTCTTAATGGTACATAAGGTCATTTATATCTTAAACATCTAGTACCTCAAGTACCTTGATGTGATTACTTGATATACTCTGGGCATGATGCTTCTAGGTTGCACTGCCCTCTACTGAGATAACTTAGAGTGCTCTTCTAAAGAGTCACCTTATATATAGGTCTCAATGCTTGATATCATATGATCCAAATCACAGTAGATTAGATTAAGTGTCAAAGAAAAATATCCATGAGCTATCAGGAGAGCTCTTTCCAGCAGGGATCTCTGCTCTGAACCAAACCAACCAAACCTTTTTGGGGGGAATTTAATGAGACATATGCAGAAAGGGATACACATGGTAGGCAGCAGCAGAAGCTAAGAAAGATATTAAGCAAAGGCGATGTGGTGGTAGAAGCCATACATAAGCAGACCTCTTGATGGCTCAGACGGCAAAGAATCTGCCTGCAATGAGGGAGACTGCGGTTCGATTCCTGACGAAGGGCATGGCAATCCACTCCACTATTCTTGCCTGGAGAATCCCATGGAGAGAGCAGACTGGCATGGAATCACAAAGAGTCAGACACAACTGGGTGACTAACACTTTCACATCTTTTGATGTAAAAGGAGAAAAGAGTACCTCCATTGTTCGTGAGTTCAAAGAAGAACAAGAGAGAAAATACAAATGGGGAAGTCAGGTCACCACAACAGCAAGTCATGAGAGTGGACAAGTTAGTAAGCACAAGTGGAAGAAAGGCTCCCAGCAGAGTGGTCAGTGTGTTATCCCAGTGCGGCTGTCAGCCCACCAGAGCCTCTGTTGTAACTGGGGCATTGCAGTTTTCATGAGGTATGGCTGGGCAACCAGTGTTATTTTTTCCCCAGGTTTCCTTAACACTCTGCCATGGCTCTGTTCCCTGCAATTGAAAAAAGCCCTTGACATACTATTAAACAATTGCAAGAAAGCAAAAGATAAAGTACAGAAAGAATGTGGTAGGGATTGTACTAAGAGTTATAAAGTGGTTGAGCCAGAAAAAGGAAGAGGAGGTTAGCAGAGAGGAGCTCAAAAACTTGCCATGGGAGAGGGGCAGGACAGAGGCAGAGGACCAACTCTATTCTCTCTCTTTATTTTCTGAAGGAGTATTAGCATATATCTCAGTTTCTTCTCATTGATAGTATCTTATTGGGTCCTGGCAAAATCCTAAAATTTGACTTTCATTTTGCACTCAGAGCAATAATGCTCAGCTCACCTCCCTCCCTTCCTCAAATCACCTGGAACTAATCAAACTCGGGCTTCTTTTCTGCCCACAGATCTAACAATATTCCCAGGATGATTTGAATGAATTCGGTTGGGCCAATATTTATTAGGGCATTGTTTTCCTGTCCAAAAAACCTTCAAGGGGCCCAACCTGACTGAGCACTGAAAGAAACTCCAACTCAGAATTGTATTTTTCTCTTTATTTTGGAATTTTTTCATTGGAAAACAGTGTTGTTTTTAAAATTTCATTTAGGAAATATAAAACTGTGAGAATTATTTTCTCGCTAAGAGAAAACTATCAATTAAAAGCTTTGCCTAATTCGGAGTCACAAGCAACACGGGAACGTACTATGCAATATCCATGGAATGTACCAGCTTGCAAGAGGGTGTGTGAGAGAACTATTTTTATTCATGGTATTACCTCCTGTGAAGATTGTAAACTAAAACAGGGTTATGCTTTCTTTTCTTTTTAAAATTTGCATGAATTTAAGACTTGAAATGGTAGTAATTCAAATCCAATTTGCTACTCTTAATCTTTGTAAAGGTTCGATTCTATTACTGTCTTTTAGTATCTGAATTCTAGCAATAACCTTCCAGGATAGTTTCTGCCCCTCAAATTCAATGCTTTTCTTGCACTGCTTTGCTTTTGAAAAGACCAGAGCTTGTTTCATTTGGGTATCTTTGTTGTTTTTCCTATGGTTTGACAATATGGAATGAGCTGTAATTCTCTTCCATTTTGGCTACCGAATAGGCAATGATTCCGTCACAGAACACAATGACACTCTCCAGGACTGGTCATCACTATGGATATTACTGTGTAAGGGAAGGGATAAAATGAAACAGAACAGTCGTCTTGGCTCTGACATGCATTTATCACCAGGACATGAAAGAGTTCAAATTGTATATTTAATATGTGACGGCATTGCTTTGAAAACATGCTTTCAAAGACTTTTATCACCTTTATTTTTCTTTCCCTTTCATCATCTTGAATATATTTTTAGTCACCTTCTAAGAGCTCATTTTTCATCAACTTCATGAATAAAACTTAATTGTGGGAATTCCCGTCTCTTATCCTTTAGATTGGCGGCCTATGAAGAGTATTTGGTTTTATATTAGGTCTCAAACAGCCCGCAGGGACCCTGTCAGTTACCTAGGTACCGCACTTAAATGCTTTTTTGCTTTAACAGTGCAGGAGTCGAGGAGGATTCCAGATGGTCTTTTGTCATTTAGTCATTTAAGGGGAAATGTGCAGATCAACCTGCATTAAATTGTATTACCCACCTACATAAAGGAAACTGCTCATTTAAATAACAGTCTGTTGTTTCTGAGGGGGAGAAAAAGTAACTGCTACTGGCACTGGCTAGGCACAAACTTGGTAATCATATAAGGAGAACTGTAAACTCAAGCTCTGCAAATCACTTCCAGGCAATGCTTCGAGTGGCCACAAGTGATGTCCCACAAAAAGGCTAGGAAGCTTCCCCCTGGCCTGGATAAGCCAGTTACAACATATATAATGTTTAGGTAAGCTGTGGGTTGAACTTGGCTGCTGCTGCTGCTGCTTTTTCTTTTCTTTGGATGGCATGGCATGTAGGATCTTAGTTCTCCAACCGGGGATTGAACCTGTGCCCTCTGCATTAGAAGTGCAGAATGTTAACCACTGAACCACCAGGGAAGTCCCTGGATTAATTTTTTATAGCGCTCTCATTTTTTTCTAGCTTCAAAGTCCAAAAAGGACGCAGAGAACACTGGTGCAAAGAAAGACACATTCAAACCACATGCTATTTTCTTGGTCTTGAGTTATCTCAGAGGACACAGTTTTAGGCAACTAAAACTTGAGTTGTAGTGTAAGTTCCATCATTAATCTCAAAAGCTATTTTTTAATAGTCTAAACTACTTATTAGATTAACCTAAAGGATTTCCCTGGTGGCTCAGATGGTAAAGAGTCTGCCTGCAGTGCAGGAGACCTGGGTTCAGTCCCTGGGTCAGGAAGATCCCCTGGAGAAGGAAATGGCAATCCACTGCAGTCTTCTTGCCTGGAGAATCCCATGGACAGAGGAGTCTGGTGGGTTATAGTCCATGGGATTGAAAAGAGTCGAACACGACTGAGCGACTTTCACTGACTCACTCACTCAAAAGGTATGTAAAATTCCAGCAAAATCACTGTCAAAGGCATTACCATTTCCATCAACTTTTTGTTTTAAATTACTCAGAGTATCTCATGGATATCTTTTTTGAAGAAAGGAAGCACAAATTAGATGCAGTTTATTTTTCTTGGGAAGGAATGCTGACCTCGATTCAGAGCCTGCTAATAACACTATTTCTCATCCTCTGTCTGTACATGCAGAGGAAGGGAAACGAGGGGTATTGGGGGAGGGGACTGTTACAAAGACCTTTTGTCAAAGTGGTTTTTGCACCTTCAATGACCTCATGGCAGGTACAATGACCACTCTGTATTCTCTTGAGGACAAAAGTGGCAATTTGTACTTACAAATACATAACCGTATCAGTAAAAACGAGGCCGTGCTGAAAATCTGCCCCGAGATGTTTAAAGGACACTGAGTTTTGACTCAAATTTACACGAGTCAATGCCAAATGCCAAATTTCAAGCTTCACAAGTTCAGACATTGATCAGGGAATTGGAGCTTCAGAGCCATAAAGCTGAAAGCTTTTGGACCAAGTTAAATTCAACAAAAGCTGTATAAAAATGCATCAGTGAAATTTAGTCACCTCAAGCAAAAATCAGCAAGGCACAACAAGGATTAGATGAACGAAGAATTTTAATTTCCTCAATTCTCTGGACTTTCCTGGAAAATGAGAATGCAGTCACTGTCAAAAGTTGATAACTACATTTTCCATTTGAAAAGGCATGAAGTAATACCTTACATTTATAGACAACTTAACAGTTTACACATGGTTCCTACATACATTATCATATTTCCTTCTCACTTCAAGGCTTTGGGGTAGGGCAAATATGAGTTATCCTCATCTTATACATGGAGGCACTGGGGGCAAGAGGTATGCTTGTGTCAACCCATAAATTCATATTTGAAGCCTAATCCCCAGTGGGATGGGTTTTGGAGGTGGGGCCTTTAGGAAGTAATTAGGTAATAAAGGTAGAGCCCTCAGGAGAGAGATTAGTGTCCTTATAGGAAGAAGTGTGAGAGAGGTCTCCCTCCCTGTCTGTCTCTCTGTCAGTGAGAAATAAATGATTGTTGACTAAGCTACCAAGTCTGCACTAATTTTTTTTTTTTAATAGCAACACAAAGATACAGAGCTAGGAAGCATTGGTGTTAGATATGGAAAAAAAAAATCCAATGATCTTTTCTCCCCATTCAAGGCTATGAAGATAAAGACTCTCTCTGTTTAGACATAATAATATTTGACTGTCTTTGGGTGTGAGATGCGTGGTGCTGCTAGTCACACTGAATTGCACTTGGGTTTTTGGTATCACATTCACATAGCAGGCATTTTCACCCCCTCACTCAATAAATTCAGTTCCTTAATGCTCTTTAATTACACATTCATAATGAATAATGTATGTAACTAGTTGCCTACATATAGTTAATATTAATAAGGATATTCTATTCTGAGAGTAAGCATGTGCCATTATTTTAATCTAAGATAGTTTTATTTCCCTATTGGGTAACATGAACTGATGGGTATGATTAATCTTGCAAACTCTTTGAGACATGAAAAAGATATTGTAATAACCTAAATGGGAAAAGAGTTTAAAACAAGAATAGATATATGTATATGTATAACTGAATCACATCTCTGTATACCTGAAACTAACACAATATTGTTAATCAATAATACTCCAATATAAAATAAAAATTAAAAAAAATAAAGAGAAAAAAGAAACTTGGTCAGACAAAGGAACTTTAAAAATAAAAGAGAAGTTTATTCTTTCCTTTAGGACATAATGTGAATCTCATGTCATTTATTTAAAAACATGTTACTTTGGTTATGAAAAATGCCTTCTACACTGAACAAAATCCATGAATGAGTATAATTTGAGCGCATTAAAATCAGTGATTATGGCAGAATAGTGATGTGGAACACAGCAACTGGTCAAGTGGGATCAAGGGGCCACAGAGTCCCTTAGACCCTAGATGTCCCCTGAAACTTGCTGCTCTTTCCCACATAACAACTTGAGTGATTAAAAAAGGAAGATACTAGTTACAGGAGGATCCTATAGCCTAAAGGCAAACCAATCCTGACTCTTTCAGGATGATTTATGTGCTTTTTTGTTTGTTTCTTTGGTTGGTTCATTGATTTTAATCTACAGCAAAAGAATCATTTTGTTTGTGGATAAATATCATAATCAAGCAACATGAAGTCAGCCATACCATAATGAATGAGCTTAAATACTAATTGAAGATAATAGACTAGATCTGAAGTAGACACAGGGTTGAAAATGGTTACCTTTGCTATTTTTCCCAAATAACAAAATTTTAGTAAACTGCCAAACTTCCAAGAAAAATAAATAAATACTAAACTTGTGGTCTGAACGCAGATCTGGAGCCTAATCTAGACCTTTAAATAAGTAAAAGTTGCACAACACTGTTACAACTGCTTTGCTGCAACATTTATGGTATAGACTTTGATGATGAACAATATGTAACACTTGCAAAGAATTATAAAATATAAAAACTGAAGTCTGAAAATAGTTTGAGTAGGTTAATTGACCTAACCAAATTTTAGTTGCCCTCCTACTAAAATGGAATGGAAAGAAAAGGAGTTACACGTGTTCTAGCATCTGTTACAATAGCTGACACAGAGAAGATCACCAATAAAGCTGTATTCCCCTCCCTGCCTTTTCCTGCTCTCTTTTGATTTTTATTTCCTTCTCATTTCACCTTTCTTCCTGCTTTGCCATCCTTTAAGTTTCTTGCTCTCCTTTTCATTAATTATTATCTTTAATTTCAAAGACAATATATAGTTTAAGATGGTAGAAAAAAAAGATACTGTAGAGGTTAATATAATATTGAAGTAGAACCTAATATTAACCTTAAATGGAAGCAAAATGAAAAAACTCATAGGAAAAGAATTTAAATGATAAAAGATAAACAATATAAATAATATGGACTATATATTGGTTTTATAATCACCAGCTAGCATGTTAAGTGTTTTGTAGTAATCATATTTGATCCTCAGAACAAGCCTATTAGGTAAACAAATAGGGTGAGAAAACTGGGTTTTAGAGAGCCCAGGGAACTTACGAAGGTTCACACAATGGTGAAAAATGGATTAGAATCCAGTTTATCTGATTAAACACTGCTCTTTAATCACCATGTCCCTTGTGTTTAAACTTCAATAGTATACAAAAAATGATCTGGGGCACTTGTTAAGATGTGATTCCTGGGCACCATACACTGAGATTCAGTATATCTGGGGTAGGGTCTGAGAATCTAAATTTTAACAAGCTCCCCAGGTTACTCTCATGCCACTGCTTTTTTTTTTTTTTTAACATACTTTGAGAAATTCTGCCACCCATTATTATTGACATAGCTCTCTCTGTATTAATTTCATATGAGTCTTTTTAAAACAAGTCATACATTTGAGATTGCTTTCCCTTTTCTAAAACTCATAATGCTCACTGTCTCACTGTAATTGAGAAACTTACCAGGGGAACAGAAATTGTGATGTGAAATGATTGTATTGATATTTCCATAATAGATGCATATGTATGAAACAGGGTTAGTCTGATTCAATGAGGCCAGATGACAAGTTTTCTCTGTAGGTTTGAATAAAGGCAGGTATTGATAATAGGGAAATCTGAGAAGAGGGAAAGGAAAAAGAAAGGTAGAAGGGAGGGAGGGCAGAAAAGAATGAAATGGGAACACAGTACCAGAGTGAGCTACTTTTGAACATAAATAACTACATTTCTCTCAAAAGACAAACAGGTTCTGATTAAAATTTCTGTTTTGACAGCCGTGTTTCTTATCTGGTTTTGTTTAGGTCCTTAAATTGATGACAGGGCACACAATCCAATTGGCAGTTGTGATTAAGAGGTCAGGCAGTGAATTCAGTACTTAAAAAAAAATCTCTCGCTCTCTTTCTAGTCCCCCCTTCAATTGGCACTTTAGTCTCCTAACTTATTCATATCAGCAGGAAACAGTGGCTGCATACCACCCTCCACACACAAATCTAAGGACAAGCTTCATTATTACCTTTTGCTTCATGGAAATAAATTGAATGACATTTAGATAATCCAAGCATATATATATATAGCTTTTCAGTCTCAATTATTGTTTTCTTTTTCTCCTTCTGAGCTATTAATCTAGTATGAAAAGCTTAAAAATTAAAAGGCTTTTTACAAAAGGAATCACTTTTGTCCCCATACAAAAGAACAGCAAGAAAAAGGTACTCCCAAGGACAGAGTCTGTTAAAAATCAGATTATTTCCACCATGACCCCCTATTATTCACCTGTCAGTAAAACATGTCCTCTCACTGTCTCAGTTTGAATGCCTATTTTTATCTGACTGGAGCTATATGGTCACTTTTTGTATTTATTACTAGGTTCTTTAGGGTTCTGCCCCATTCTAGTCTCCCCCCCCACCAGAGCATGTTTTTCTGCTCTTAAAACTGGGCCACATGCCTCCAAGGAGAAAGTAGTGCATTATTTCATTCCCACCTTTTCTTCTTTTTTGGCATCTCTGAGGCCTGTTATGCCCAGAAGTGCTTCCACTCAAGCTGGACCATCAAATCAATTATCACAACAGTCTGCTTTCTAAATATGAATGGCAATGAATGACAGCAGGCCAGGCAAACTTTCAGCTCTGATTTGTCATCTGGTAATGCAAATCTTCTTTTTTTCCCCCTTGTCCCCTCCCCTCCTCCTTTTCTATCTCTTTCAGTTTCTCCCAATCAGTCTCTCTCTTCTCCATCTTTCCCTCCCTCATAGATGTTTGGGAGGGTCCAGCATTTTGGCCAAATTCTAACCCCTGCTGTCCGCAGGTACATTGTATCAAATCTTCAAATAAAAGCTTCACCTTTGTGAGTCCAAGTCATAAGAGAAAAATGGTAGTGGGAGCCTTATTGCTATAGAATCTCTTCCTGCTAACCTCTGAGCCTGATTATTGCTACATCTGAAGAAACATGACAATGTTGCATCCTTATTCCTTTGGGCTGTTTAAAATTCTTGCTGGCTCCCCTGTTTGAAGCTTCAATTGTTTTGTGCTTAACGTTGCTCATTTCATATCAAGTTCCTGGTTATGGGAAATACTTAATTTTTAAAATGTTATTATATCCTAGCTGTTTAAAAAGTTTGAGGATGCCATAAAGAGAGAAACTGGTTTAAGCAAACTATAACTAGCTTTCCTAATGCTCTATGTGATCATAAATCCATCACTTTGGTGAGGAGGTCTATAATTTCTAGTAGACTGCAGGGCTTTAATTTCTTTTCTGAAACTAGAAGCAATTCTTTTCATTGGCCAATGATTATATTATAAATATTGCTTTTAAAAATGAGTTCAAAGCAATAACATAACTTGAAAATAACAGGCAAGAGAATTAATTGTGCCAACTACTGTTTAACCAGAAATTCTGTGCCAGAGTCTTAGAAGACAGATTGTCTTGATTTAGTCAAACAATGACGAGTTGTGTAAGGCGATGCTTACAGTAAGTTAACTGCAGAATTAAGTTGTTGATTCGGTCATAATTAGTCCACTGTAATTGAAAAATACTTATCACAACCTATTTTATAACATGCATACAACTGCTCTTTGTGTACTGCAGGTGTAGGATAGGGATACAAGAGTATGAATTATAATTCATATCCTCTAGAAACAATCTAATTGAGAAGATAAGTCACACAGATATTAAAAAAATATATAACAAAGGATACTATTGCTAGGTGCCAAGGGAATTACATAGAAAGCATAAATTATGTAATTGTGGAAAGCAGTCTATTTCAAAACAATGTGGCGGATCATGCCTTCAGATGAGATCTGAGCTATACAGCCTGGAATCATGGATGAGGTTTTCATAGGTAGTGAGTAGGAAAGGTTATTCCAAATGGCCAAGTAAATAGCTTAAAATTGATTTATTCATTGTTCATTCTTTGAAAAATTATTTTTGAGCTCAAAGATCTTTAGTATCTAACTGTATAAATGGTTAACTAAAAATGGACTAAGAAAACCTACATAAAGAAGAAAAAAGGTATATCAATAAATAGATGAGAACTCTAGGCATATAGGCATAGTCTTTCTGCTTCTTACCCATAGGCTTGTGGGTATGAAATCCTGGGTGAAAAGTGGCTTTCAAGGGACCAGTAATAGCCATAACAAATAGGATTCTAGTTCATGCTGACTAGAGCTTTTAGAAGATAGGATAGTTCTTGATCTTCTATGTAGTTCTGAGTCACTCCCCCAAAGATCTTAATATTCAGTTTTTATCTAGATTTATAACGGCATCCTAGGCTAAGGGTGGATGCCCTACAGTGGTTGCCATCTATGACTAGTCCAGTCTGGACCCACATCTCTTGGGGACTCTTCTTAGACTAGCATCCAAACCTTCTGTGTTAGTTTCCTAGGGCTGTTGCCATGAATTGCCACCAACTGAGTGGCTTAACACAACAGATGTGTTTTCTCTCCTGGCTCTGGAGGGTAGAAGTATGAAATAAGGCACTGGCTAGGTTGGTTCTTTCTGGGGGCTCTGAGGGAGAATACATTTGAGAGCTCTCTCTTAGCTTCTGCTAGATGCCATCCCTTAGCTTGGAACTGCATCCCTCCACTCTCTTCTTCCATCATCACATGGCATTCTCCCTGGGAATCTCTGTGTCCCTGTGTCTCCATGTGGCCTTCTTATAAGGACAACATTCATTGGATTCGGGGCTCACACTAACTCAGTACAACCGTATATCAACTTTATTACATCTACAAAGACCCTATTTTCAAATAAGATCATGTTTACAGGTACTGAGGGGGTCAGGTAGATACATCACTGTATCCTTTTTGGGGGGTGCAATTCAATTCATAACTCTTTCAGAGCCAATTATTGAAGTATTAGTCGTCTAAATTAGATTACACCATTCTGTCCCAATGATTCAGTCACCACAATTTTTTTTTCTTTTGAAACATGCAAGTCCATATGACATCTACACCTAATAAATACCCTGACTTTCAGATAAAATGGAATGTGTAATTTCTAAACTAGTTTAGTACTTATTAGAGTTGTCTTTCAAATCTATTCTCTACTTCATATGGCAGGAGCTTAGGTAGTGAACTCAAAATTACATTAGGCCCTATGGGGAGATAAAAAATGATTGAAAAAAAAATGGCTCCTGCTCATATAGTTTACAGTCTTGAGGTTTCACTACATAGAATGTTCGCAATGTAAGGGATCATAAAGATCATCTATCCTAAACCACTCATTTTATAGATGAGGCCTTCGAGGCCCAGAGAGGTTAACTAACCTGCCCAGGGCTCACAAATTTAGTTGGGGAAATAGAACATGCCAAAGAAACAAATGAAGGGCACAATTTTAAAGAAACCTCACAACGACTAGTATCTGGCTTTCATATATGAGGTATACAGTGAATGTTGATGACATGCCACTGAGAGAACTGGTCAAAGTTTAGCAGTTGGGCCCAATTCTGAAGCAGATACCAAGGCTCTCCCTTCTCTCCTCAGCCCCATCTCTGAAGCCTCCCAGAAAGAAAAGTGACTCCTTGACCTTTCTTTTCCTGGGGGCACAGGTGTAGGCCAAGTTTCAGTTGTCTGCGGAAGCAACGACTTTCCAGTAGAAAGGTAAGACATGCTTTCATGACTGTGATGGTCTGCCTGGTGTAATTCCCTGAGGACTACAAAGTGATTGGGAAGAAACAGCCCCCAAGTAGGGTGGAGGCTGAGAGGAACAACTGAGGAATTATAGACCTACCACAGATAAGAGAACTATCAGATGTGGTTCACTGTTTCCTGTGAAAAGCAGTATTACTGATTTTGAACGGGAAAAACAAGGCGCATTGCCTACTTCAGATACAACGAACTGCTGAAATACTTCAAGTCACCATCAGTCAAAGCTCCTTTCCTTTCTCCTTTTACAGAAAAAGTTTGATATTTAAAAAGTGACTACCAGGAATGGAATTTAAAAAAAAAATCACTAGAGTTAAAGAACATTGAGGTCCCATGACATTTTTATCACAACCTAACTGGAGATTTAAGAAACCAAAAAATAAACTGGGGAAAAAAATTTTTTTAATGTAGGAAAGAAGCAAAAATTCCCTTAGCTTATTTCTTAACCAGCATTAAATTGTCAACGAGCCTACTTTCTCTGAATTAATGGAACTGGCATTTCATTTGACTTGCCTAGTATAGGGACAAGCTTACTTCTTACCCATAAAATGTATAGGATAAAAATTAAAGTAGAAAAGCACCACATTCCAAGTTTACTATTTTGGGATGTATTGAAAAATTAACTATGTTTCCACTAATTTATTCAATATTTCATTCAAAATATCCTTTACATAATTACATTTCTTAGAGCTATTTCTATGAATTGAAATTTCAAATTAGGTGATTTCAATACACCTATACATGTAGATGTGAATTAACACAAATTTTAGCATCAGCAGCTTGAAAACAGAGCTACAGAGAAACCAAATAATATGTTATCGATTCACAAAATGAATTTACATAATCAGAGATTCAGAGACATAGTAGGATGTCACATTTTCTTTGGGATTTTGAATAATAATAAAACTTGATAATTACCATGTCTATGAAATGTACACCTGTGGAATAGAATTTCTGACTGTACTAGCAACAAGCATTACAAATAGAATGCTGTAAGTGTATGCATGTCAAGATTCTTTGGGGCTAGTTACACAATCATGATAAAACTAAAAGATGAATTCTCATGGAGTCATTTCTCCTTATAAGAAAGTTATGACACATGATAATTTTGGAAAATTCCACAAATAGGCAAATAACTAGAAGAGTCACTCTTCCGCTTATCACTGATTTATGCCTGGAGAGCTGAGTTTTTGGTCATTTATTATGTAGCTGAGATAAGGAGTTTTTAGTATTTTTTTTTCATTAGAAATTTTATGAAGATTTGTAATTGGAAAAGTATCCATTAACTAGGCATTAAATCTAAACTATATAATAGTCCCTACACTTTACTTCAGTGGTCAAACACACATACAGAAATCATTGCAAGACTTCAATAAGACATTCACAGGAAAATATAATCTCACATGATAGTTGAAGTTGAAATGAAGTTTGTAATTATTTAACTTACCTTCTGAACACTAGAGAGATGACTCGCTTGCATTAACTTTTTCTTTCTAACACAATGGATTATTTAATCTGAAGAGGATATATGTTTTCAAAAGTAAAATTAAAATAAATTTTATTAAAATAAATTAATTCTATAGCCCAGGTTTTTTTGAAGTCATATCTCACAGTACAAGTTCTGTACAAAAGCACTTTTTACTCTCCTAAATACTGGTTGAATTTCAAAATTTTAATCCTCAGACCCAGGAGACATATAATTTAATTAAGATTAGGCAAGATGCAGGCATAGGCTGTACACAATGGTGACAGAGAGGAACTCTAGCTTAGAGTGCTTACACCTTAGCTATTTCATTTCTATCACAAGCCCAAGCTGAATTTTGCCAGTTTATGCAAATCTTTGGCTCAAGAGAGAGGCTGACGTGTAAACTCATACATTCACAATACTAATGTGTTAAACCAATAGTCCTCTTGACTCTGTGTGGTAAGTACAGTTACATTTTAACCAAACCAAACACCATAGTAAATTCTGGGTATACAGTTCATGACTTAAACCAAAATCTGAACACAACTTTCTCAATCTTTATGTTAATATGTTGTAACTCATCTCCAAATAAACTGAAAGCAATGAGAAAATATGGACATTTCACACAGAATGAAAGACTTACATGACAAGAAATTCCCTTAAGTATTCGTATACTGGGTTCTAACAACACAAAGTAAAGCTGAAACTGAACTCAATTTTACATGTACTATGGTGCACGTAGGTGGATTTCCAGTGTCTTCCTGATGACTCATGTACAATGCTTTATTGTTTTAAGTGGGTCATGTTGTTCCCTTTGAAATACTAATGCTATTTTGTGATCAATTCAGGAAGTCCTACAAATTTTCCCTAAATTACTGAGAGATACAGCTTGACAACTGTATTTACTCCGACAGCACAGTAATTAGAATCTACAACTTTCATTTCAAGAATGCATATCATCCATCTATATAGCTCTGACAATAATCCATTTTCTTGGAAAATAACCGTTTGATGGTTCCTTCTTAACATGCTTGGAGAAACACATCAATAAGATAACCCATGCCTTTTTTCACTCTTTAATATCTATAGTTGATCTCTATTTCAGATGACTCTAAGTAGCTAAACACGAATAAAAAAGAACATATTTCTGGCTCATTAAGGCAATTGCTCAAGCTGTCGTTAGCATACCTCTCTGAAAATGCAGTACAGGGTATGCAATAGGCCTTGTCTGCTATAGAAGCTAATGACACAGAGCTACCTTTTGACAGCAGGACTGAATTTACATACTTTACATATTCAGTGAGTAAAGAATAATTCACATTAATCAAATAGGCTATGTTTGGAGGATTCCCCCTCCCCCATTTGAAATATATCTATGCACATCGTAGGTCTAGTCACTCATGATTGCATACTAAACGAATTAATTGTGCCAAAGCAAAAGGGGGTCTTCTCTCCTTCTTTAACCCTGCTCATTTTCTAGAGCACAATTGTAAATTATGTCTCCAAAGGTAAATATCAAGTCAGGTCCCTGAAAAGATAAGATACTCTAGTTTTCATCCTCAGACCTGATAGGCTGACTACCTGTCAGATAAGACTGAAGCCAGGATTATGCTTTGAAAAGATGACAAACCACAGATTTTTATCATTAAATCAAATCTGCTGGGTTTATACTCTGTGAACTTTAATGATTTCATATTTAATTAAAAGAACTAGAATAAACTCAAATTGGAGGGGTGGGGTTCTGGCAAGGAGAATCAGGGAGTTGTTGGGCATGAGAGACTTCATTTCACAAATCAAATTTCTCATTTGTAATAAAGCAAGGTTTCCATATAGTGGAATTTCTAGGAGTCACTGGGCTGTACAATACTAGAGGGCATCTAGTTTATTCCAGGACTATAAACATCTACCCTGTTCTTAAGAATCTCCACAGGAAGAGGTTTTACATGTGTTGAGAATGTTTCCAACTGCTAAGGGCACCATGCCAATTTACCAAAGATGGAGAAAATAAAAATTGTACTTCAGCCAGTAAAAGACAAGACTGATCTGTGCTCTAAAGGTGGCTTTTATTTATGCTTTTTTTTTTCAAATTGAAGGTAAGATAACATAATCACCAGTCCTTTCAGAGTATCTTGCTTTCTAATGGAATAGTCATAACATATTGGATTATCTAACAAATAAATAATCACTGACAGTCTTTCTAGCACATGCACACCTGATCCAAGACTTCCCAGGTGGCACAGTGGTAAAGAACCCACCTGCCAATGCAGGAGACCCAGGATCGATCCCTTGGGTGGGGAAGATCCCCTGGAGAAGGGAATGGCAACCCACTCCAGTATTCTTGCCTGGAGAATCCCATGGACAGAGAAGCTTGGTGGGCTGCAGTCCATGGGGTCACAAAAGCATCAGACAGGACTTGGTGACTACAACAAAGGGGAAGAAAACAGTGTAAAACATGTCCACTTCTCATAATGGCTGGAGAAACAAAGATAAAAATATTAAAGACGGGCTAATAATACAAGAAAGGGTTGAAACATGTGGGACAGTCCTTGGGAGTTAAACCAACAGAGGTGTGAGGTAGACAACTGCAATAGCTAGAACAATCAGAACAGGGCTCATGTATTAACTAATCGTACCAGGAAGAACTAGTTGGATTAAATGGAGAAAAGAGGGAAAGATGTGCGCCCGTGGCTGATTCATGTTGATGTATGATGAAAACCACTACAATACTGTAATTAGCTTCCAATTAAAATTAAGTAATTAATTTTAAAAAAGAAAAGAGGGAAAAAAATTCAAAGGGAGAGAAATAATAGAAACCAAGAGAGAAACACGAACCAGCAGGATGCATTTGTGGAAAAGTAAGAGAAAGCCTTCTTTAAGCAGTATCAGCTGGAGAAATTCAACCAGTGGATAATTACTGATCACTTGTGCGTCGAGCACTATGCTAAATACTAGAGCTACTGGGAGGTGCGTGTGCTCACTTGCTCAGCCGTGCCCGATTCCTTGTCACCCCATGGACTGTAGCCGATCAGGCTCCTCTCTCCATGGGATTTTCCAGGCAAGAATACTGGAGAGGGTTACCATTTCTTTCTCTAGGGGACCTTCCTGACGCAGGGTCAAACCCACATCTCCTGCATTCTAGGCAGAGTCTTTACCACTGTGTCACCTGGAAGACACAATTCTTGCCCTGAATTGTTCACAGTCTCTTTAAATGGACCAATAAGAAGTTACAATACAGAATAGGATATGGGATGGAACACATGAACTGAAGAGGAATGCTATCTGAAAATAACTCTGACAAACTTAAAACTTATGTCAATTCTCAACCCATTCATTTTCATTTAAGGTAGAGCTCTGTGATTTAAACCATAAATGGAATCCAAATGCAAAATGAAAATTTCTTTGTGACCCACCAAAGCCTAGTCAGTTAAATGTTCACACTAAGCTTTCTTTCCTAGAGAAATGGAAACAAAAGAGTCTGAAATGCAGTCAGTCAGTTCAGTTGCTCAGTCGTGTCCGACTCTTTGCGACCCCATGAATTGAAGCACGCCACGCCTCCCTGTCCATCACCAACTCCCGGAGTTCACTCAGACTCACGTCCATTGAATCAGTGATGCCATCCAGCCATCTCATCCTCTGTCGTTCCCTTCTCCTCCTGCCCCCAATCCCTCCCAGCATCAGGGTCTTTTTCAATGAGTCAACTCTTCGCAGGAGGTGGCCAAAGTACTGTAGTACTTGGGTACAATCTCAAAAGTGACTGATCGATCTCAGCTCATTTCAAGGCAAACCATTCATCATCACGGTAATGCAAGTCTACACCCAACCACTAATGCTGAAGAAGCTGATGTTGAACAGCTCTATGAAGGCCTGTAAGACCTTCTAGAAATAACACCAAAAAGAGATGTTTTCATCATAGGGGATTGAAACGCAAAAATAGGAAGTCAAGAGATACCTGGAGTAAGAGGCAAGTTTGGCCTTAGAGTACAAAATGAAGCAGGGCAAAGGATAACAGTTTTTCCAAGAGAACGCACTGGTCATAGCAAACACCCTCTTCCAACAACACAAGAGACGACTCTACATGTGAACATCACCAGATGGTCAATATCGAAAGCATATTGGTTATATTTTTTGCAGCCAAAGATGGAGAAGCTCTATACAGTCAGAAAAAACAAGACCTGGAGCTGACTGTGGCTTAGATCATCAGCTCCATATTGCAAAATTCAGGCTTAAATTGAAGAAAGTTGGGAAAACCACTAGACCATTCAGGTATGACCTAAATCAAATCCGTTATGATTATACAGTGGAAGTGACAAATAGATTCAAGAGATTAGATCTGATAGAGTGTCTGAAGAACTCTGGACAAAGGTTCAGAACATTGTACAGGAGGCAGTGACCAAAACCATCCCCCAGAAAAAGAAATGCAAAGAGGCAAAATGGCTGTCTGAAGCGGCCTTACAAATAGCTGAGAAAGAAAGAGAAGTGAAAGGCAACGGAGAAAGGGAAAGATATACCCAACTGAATGCAGAGTTCCAGAGAACAGCAAGGAGAGATAATAAAGCCATCTTAAGTGATCAATGCAAAGACATAAAGGAAAACAATAGAATGGGAAAGACTAGAGATTTCTTCAAGAACGAGATATCAAGGGAAATACTTCATGCAAAGATGGGCACAATACAGGACAGAAATGGTAAGGACCTAACAGAAGCAGAAGATATTAAGAAGAGGTGGCAAGAATACAAAGAAGAACTATACAAAAAAGCTGTTAATGATCTGGATAACCATTAGGGTTTGATTACTCACCTAGAGCCAGACATCCTGGAGTGTGAAGTCAAGTGGGCCTTAGGAATCATTACTATGAACAAGGCTAGTAGAGGTGATAGAATTCCAGGTGAGCTATTTCAAATCCCAAAAGATGCTGCTGCTAAAGTGCTGAACTCAATATGCCAGCAAATTTGGAAAGTTTAGCAGTAGCCACAAGACTGGAAAAGGTTACTTTTCATTCCAACCTCAAAGAAGAGCAATGCCAAAGAATCTTCAAACTACCATACAATTGAGCTCATTTCACATTCTAGCAAGGTAATGCTAAAAATCCTTCAAGCTAGGCTTCAACAATATATAAACCAAAAACTTTCACATGTACAAGTTGGATTTTAAAAAGCCAGAGAACCAGAGATCAAATTATTAACATCCAGTGAATCATAGAAAAAGCAAGGGAATTCCAAAAAACACATCTATTTCTGCTTTATTGACTATGCTAAAGCTTTGACTCTGTGGATCACAACAGACTGTGGAAAATTCCTAAAGAGATGAGAATACGCCACCAGCTTATCTGTCTCTTGAGAAATCTGTATGCAGGACAAGAAGCAACAGAACTGGACATGGAACAACGGACTGTTTCCAAACTGGGAAAAGAATACATCAAGGCTGTATATTGCCACCCTGCTTAATTAACTTATATGCGAGTACATCATGAGAAATGCTGGGCTGGATGACTCACAAGCTAGAATGAAGATTGCCGGGAGAAATATCAACAACCTCAAATATGCGGATGATACCACTCTAATGGCAGAAAGAGAAGAGGAATTAAAGATCCTCTTGATGGTGAAAGAGGAAAGGGAAAAAGCTGGCTTAAAACTCAGCATTCAAGAAACTAAGATCATGGAATCTGGTCTCATCACTTCATGGCAAATAGAAGGGGAAAAAGTGAAAACAGTAATAGATTTTATTTTCTTGTGCTCCAAAATCACTGCAGATAATGACTGTAGCCACCAAATTAAAGATGCTTGCTCCTTGGAAGAAAAGCTATGACAAACCTAAACAGTGTATTAAAAAGCAAAGACATCACTTTGCCAATGGAGGTCCATATAGTAAAGCTATGGTTTTTATAACAGTCATGTATGGGTGTGAGAGTTGGACTATAAAGAAGGCTGAGCTCCAAAGAACTGATGCTTTCAAACTGTGGCACTGGAGAACACTCTTGGGAATCCCTTGCACTGCAAGGAGATCAAATCAGTCAATCTTCTTTTTAAAAAAATTTTTATTTTTTAATATAAATTTACTTATTTTAATTGGAGGCTAATTACTTTATAACATTGTATTGGTTTTGCCATATATCAACATGAATCCACCACGGGTGTACACGTGTTCCCGATCCTGAATCCCCCTGCCACCTCCCTCCCTGTACCATCACTCTGAGTCATCCCAGTGCACCAGCCTCGAGCATCCTGTATCATGCATCGAACCCGGACTGGATATTCATTTCATATATGATATTATACATGTTTCAATGTCATTCTCCCAATTCATCCCACTCTCTCCCTCTCCCACAGTCCAGAAGACTGTTCTATACATCTGTGTCTCTTTTGCTGTCTCACATACAGGGTTATCATTACCATCTTTCTAAATTCCCTATATATGTGTTAGTATATTTATTGGTGTTTTTCTTTCTGGCTTACTTAACTTTGTATAATAGGCTCCAGTTTCATCCACCTCATTAGAATTGAATCAAATGTATTCATTTTAATGGCTGAGTAATACTCCATTGTGTATATGTACCACAGCTTTCTTATCCATTCGTCTGCTGATGGACATCTAGGTTGTTTCCATGTCCTGGCTATTATAAACAGTGCTGCGATGAACATTGGGGTACACGTGTCTCTTTCAATTCTGGGTTCCTCGGTGTGTATGCCCAGCAGTGGGATTGCTGGGTCATATGGCAGTTCTATTTCCAGTTTTTTAAGGAATCTCCACACTGTTCTCCATAGTGGCTGTACTAGTTTGTATTCCCACCAACAGTGTAAGAGGATTCCCTTTTCTCCACACCCTCTCCAGCATGTATTGCTTGTAGACTTTTGGATCGCAGCCGTTCTGACTGGCATGAAATGGTACCTCATTGTGGTGGTGATTTGCATTTCTCTCATAATGAGTGATGTTGAGTTTCTTTTCATGTGTTTGTTAGCGATCTGTATGTCTTCTTTGGAGAAATATCTGTATAGCTCTTTGGCCCATTTTTGATGGGTCGTTTATTTCTCTGGAATTGAGCTGCAGCAGTTGCTTGTATATTTTTGAGATTAGTTCTTTGTGAGTTGTTTCATTTGCTATTATTTTCTCCCATTCTGAAGGCTGTCTTTTCACCTTGCTTATAGTTTCCTTTGTGGTGCAGAAGCTTTTCATTTTAATTAGGTCCCATTTGTTTATTTTTGCTTTTATTTCCAGTATTCTGGGAGGTGGGTCATAGAGAATCCTGCAGTGATTTATGTTTCAGTGTTTTGCCTATGTTCTCCTCAGGAGTTTTATAGTTTCTGGTGTTACGTTTAGATCTTTAATCCATTTGGAGTTTCTTTTTGTGTATGGTGTTAGAAAGTGTTCTAGTTTCATTCTTTTACAAGTCAAATCAGTCAATCTTAATTGAAATCAACCCTGAACATTCATTGGAAGGACTGATGCTGAACCTGAAGCTTCAATACCTTTGCTGCCTGATGCAAACAGCTGGCTCACTGGAAAAGACCCTGATGCTGGGAAGGATTGAGGGCCTGAGGGGAAGAGGATGACAGAGGATGAAATGGTTGGATGGCATCATTGACTGAATGTATGAGTCTGAGCAAACTTCAGGAGATAGTGAAGGACATGGAAGCCTGTTATGCTGCAGTTGATGGGGTCGCAAAGTGTTGGGCATGACTGAGTGACTGAACAACAAAGAGAAATGGCAAAATCAAAGAAAGTTCCCATGAATAATTTCCAGGGACCATTTTCAGATAATAATTTTCAAAGGAATGATTATTTTACTTGCTTAATTCACTGGAACTGGACATTCTGTCATTGAACCTAACAACAGAAGTCTTTTCAGCAGTGAGGTAATTGCTGTGGAAAAGCCTGAAGTCTTTTTCACCAGAGTACTTTGAGAAAAGGATTTATATCTACCTGCATAAGATGGTTCAGGATCAATAATGCCTAGAGCACATCATGAGTTTTCAACTCTATGATTTGAAAACTCTTAAAAGTATTCCAAGGACTATTTCCACATATTAATCACTCAATTCTTTAAAAATGTAGTGGTGTTACTAGTATTATTTGAGGCCAGAACTAAAAATTCTGCTACAAGTGTTCCTAAGAGTATGACCAAAGAAAATCTCAGCAATCTCAGAAATCTTTGGCATGAGCCCCCAAGTGAAAGGTAACATTGCAAGAAAATAGTAGAGTGTGTGGTCTGGAATTAGATAAACTGATGTTCAAATTCTGATTCACTTGTCCACTAGCTGTAACCTTGGCCAAGCTACTTAACTTTTCTAATCTTCCATTCCTTCTCCTATCAACTTGAGAAACTAAAACCTAACATTTCAGAGTGTTGTGAGGATATAGTGTAGTGAGATGGTTACTAATACAGTGTCTTGACAGGAAGAAAAGGGGACAGGGTAGAATGCATGGTTTACTTTGCCATTTGATTATCTTGAAAAGTCATGCTGTACAATCACTCCATCTTGTTTAAAACAGCTCTTAGGCCATTTGTGTAGCCTGTCTGGAATTAGCCCTTGTTGTGCAAGAATGACTTACCATTGCAGAAAAGAAATAAACCAAAAATTATTTGTAATGTGCCAAAAAAAAAAGGTAAGTGTTATGCTGTCCCCACAAAACTGAATAAGACAAAATGATGAACAATACATTAATAATATTGGCTCAGGATAAAAATTAGATATAGATTAGATACAAATCACATTTTTATTTCATTGGTTGTTATGCAGTTCATGATGAATGTGTTACACAATAAAGGAAGGAACTGGTTATTGTCAGTATTCCATCCTAAGCTGTATTCTGGCTTCTTTCCTTGGAGAGTAGTAAGTTAATGAATAGATGCTATTTTCTATGATACAGATGTCCTTCACTATTAGAATCTATTGAATTCAGCAATGAATACATATTCATGAATGTGCACTATTCTCAAAACAGGGATTTAGCCAGTCTACTCCATTAAACATAAGTTTATTTTTCTTCCAGGTGTCAGCCAGGGAATCAACATTTTGGTCAATGGCCTTTTCATGATGTTTGTCCTAATGGATGCCACCTGGAAATAAAATCAACTTATGTTTAATGGAATAGATTTCCTAAATCTCCACTCTGAGAAGGGCATTGTTTCGGGAAGAAGTAATGAATTCTAAATATTGGAATTAAAACATAAATTTATAAATATAACTCCAATCTTAAAACAAGAATTAAACAAAAACTATATAATTTGCATTTTATTATATATTCCCATTATATTGATGATGCTAATAATTAGAGCCTGCATGCCATCATACACTTGTCATTTTCTTAGTTGAACTGTGTATTTGGCTAATCCTACTGGGGTTTCTTGCATATTTGATGAGGTCAACTGTGTCACCCATCAGTCTGTTCAAGTTACAACAGGTATGCACAACAGATTACCTTTGTGTTGAGAGTGATCAAATCTCCCAATCATTGAAATGGCTAATAAATATTAGTGTGTTAGTGTTAAATAAAATGTGCACATAAAACCTAACAAACTGCATATTTTTGGTTTTCTTTTCAAGTAATAATTCATTTTTAAAAAGTCCTTTGAAGTGTTCTATTCATCCTCAAGCACTAGATATACTAAACTTAAATAAGATAGAAATAGGTAAATAGAAAACAATACACCTTGACAATATAGAAGAAACACAAAAATAATTTTGCTAAATTTTGCCAGATCAAAAAGAATAGGGAATGGGGTGGCAAAGACCATGCACATGCTAGATTAACACAGTAGTCTTTGTTCTGGGTGTTCGTTAAGACCAACCAACACCTGAGTGCCTTTGCCATTCCTGTCACTGTGATAAGCTACTAGGCCTAATAGATATGACGTAAGCTCCTATCTCCTTACAGTCTTGTATACTTTGAGAACCATTTTAATCTGTTCATTCTAGGTGATGATTACAAAGAGGACAGCAGCAACCAGGCTCATGAGAAACCGTGGCCAGAGGCTGACATTTGGAACATTATAATGGCCTGAAAAGTAAAAGTCTACTCCCTGGTGTGGACAATGTGATGGCAGTAGGGATACAATGAGGAAAAATCCTAAGCAGGAAGTTTTTGCTTCTTTTTTTTTTTAAAATGTATTCTCCTGTCAGCTTGGTCTGACTGACAGCTCTTACAGACTGACCTAATGAACCTTCAGCCTGGGAGCCTTCACACATTCCCTGATAAGCAGTGAACTCAAGTTTTACTGTAGGCATCATCTCCGAAGCCCCAGAGATCTGACTAAAGTGGCATGGCCTCCAACTACCACCACAAACAGGACAATCCCAGCAGGAATGCTGTCAAAGTGATTTTTCAGCTTTTCCAGTCCCTCTGCAAATCAGCTCAAATCACATTGTTCCAGGTTTTGGTGAAGCATCTAATTGTGTATATCCATAGAAAATACATGGTCTCTGCTAGAAATTTCCAAAGGGGTGCATTATGGTATGTGAAAATACCAGACAGATACAAGGATATATTCAAATTATCTGCTTATTCCCCTGAAGACTGTGAAATTTATTTGAAAGTTATTTTAAAGTTTAAAAACATCCACTATTTATCTTCTAGTTATCTTATTTTTCTGTCTCTTCCTTAGGCTTTAGAACCAGCTTATAAATGTATAATTGGGAAGATGAGACCTAAGGCCAGGACAGGAATGAGTTTGGACTATGACTAACACCAGAACTATGTGTCCTAGACAAACGGAGTCCCTGGGTCATGTTTAGAAGGATTTTTCTAACTGCATTTCTTAGTTCTTAAAGTATAATGCCACAAGTGTGCAAGGCAGTACACTAGTCTACTAGACAGAGGGAAGATGGTGCATTGGTTTCAAATCTTTGTGTAACAACAACAAAAAGGAATTAGTCTAACTGTTAGCAGTTTTCTAGAGATAACAAGTGATTTACCTTGAAATTAAATGAGGATGATGGGATTCTGGAGTATGGAAGCTGTGACTAATATTTCAAACTTTGGAAACCACTTTTATGTTGAACTTTTCCTATCAGTTATTCTTAAATGAATTGATTGCTCTAAATCTCAGATAAAGGGTGTGTTCATAAGAGTATACTGATTATATAGAACTCTAATTTTAATTTTGAAATTGTCTTTCATTTCTCTTAGAAATTAGAATGACTAATCTTTATAGACTCACTTTAAAAAAGTGAAATAAAGACATTTTAATCTATAGAAAAAGAGAAAAAACATATACAACATTTTTCTCAAATCACTTTTTTCATACAGCATATTTAACCCAATGATTTTGAACTTGTCAGTAGAAATATATAAAAACATACCTACACACACACACACACACACACATACACACACACACACACTTAAGTTACACAGTTATCATGAAAAGACAGTGTCTAAACACCAAGATCCCCTGGAAGAGGGTATGGAAACCCACTACAGTATTCTTGCCTGGAGAATCTCATGGACAGAAGAGCCTGGGGGGGGCGGGTCACAGTCCATGGGGTCACAAACAGTCAAACATGACTGAGCAACTAAGCACACAGCACCAACACCAACATGAAACCAGGCAAATCTATTTTGCTGAATTTCAATTACCCACTTTGGAGCTTTTGCCTGTATTTGAAGCACTAATTGTGCATAACTATGGCAAAACAACACAGAAGAATTAACTCAATCGTCCAGTTCATGAGAAAATCTGTGGCAAGATGTTCTTTTTCTTCTTCTCAAAGCTCTAAATTCACCTACTTAGTTTCCTGTGTGTACGAAGCATTTCAACCTATACTTCCTTTTTTCTCTAATGTGTGCATAAGAAAAAGTATGTTGAAGTAAATAGGAGAGAGAATTCTTTCTTTTTTTTAACATTTCAGTAAAGAGTCAAATCAAATTATTGTTAAGTCTCATACTTAACTGGCTAACTACAGATTGAATTGGGCATTTGTATTTTGTATATCTTATAATTTTGACACTCTAAGTCACATGAATGATTTTTTAAATAACCACCATGTGTTGGTAAATGAGATCTATCCTCATTAACGTAGTTGCTTTGGGAATTATAGAATCAAGTAATGGTTGTGTGAAACATTTGTGAAGTGCCTCTCTGGGATATATTTAGAGTCTGCCTCACATTCTTTTGAATACTCTCAATGATAGCAAATCTTTGATCTTCTGTAGTAGGTCTGAGTTTTGGAAAACACGAGTATTTCACAGTCAAATAGAATAAATAAGCTGGGCAATTAAGCTGGGTAATACTAATGTTTGGTTAAAAGCTAGATGTAACTCTAAAGAAATGATACTGAATTTCTTCTTTAGCTCAAATCATGAAGAATGTTTATTGGGATAAGTCAATTCTTGTTGGTTTGGTAATAAAAGCAATATATTCATTAAGATAAATAAATGCATAAATATAAATGTGTGTGTGTGCATGTGAGTGGCAGAATCCTAAATTAAACAGGATCATTTATTTTATAGATAAAGTAATGGAAGTCCAACATTTATTATTCTCCTAGTAAAGTACCCAGTAAAGTGTTTATTAAATGGTAAAATATCTATGTAGTCAAAACAATGATTTATGGAGAGACACACAGTATGTTTGCAAATGGCATTAGTGCTAAGATGATGGGTCTAGCAAATATCAGACCATTTGCTGGCCCTTCCTACATTTCTTGAAGACTTCTCTCTTCCACATAGTTACTGTAAGAGGCAGTCATACCATGGACCATGTGTTCTTATCCCTCCCTGGTTGACTGTACACAGGTTGGGCACCTGGCCCAAGGGGAATAAATGCATAGGTTAGTCTGGTCAAGTTAGATTCTGTCACAAGAATTTGCACTCGAAGGAACCAATGTCATATAAAGATAGGCAACTCAAGAAAGGGTCACACTGTATCACAGCTGTGGCAGTCATGTTTAAACAAAGAAATCAGTGAAGAAAAACAGGAGACAGAGATAAATGAGACCATGGAAGGACGGAGACTGTTTTCTCCTGTCTTTGGATATCTGAAAGGTCACCTATTATATCCTTGGATAAATCCCCCTTCACTCAAGTTAACTTGAGTAGACTTTTCCTGATTATAACTAAAGAAGCGTGGAAACAATGTGTTATTGAGCTGCTATTGGTACTAGGCGTAAAGAAACCACCTGCCAGTGCAGAAGACATGAGAGACATAGGTTTGATACCTGGGTCAGGAAGATCCCTGGAGTGGCAACCCACTTCAGTATTCTTGCCTGCAGAATCCCATGGGCAGAGGAACCTGGTGAGCTACAGTTCATGGGGCCACAAAGAGTTGTACACGACTGAAGCAACTTAGTGCACACACATTCCCTCTTGTAGCTTTTTAGTAAAAAAAATTAGAAAAATAATTTTTAAACTGTTCAGGGAATGGCTAACTTCCCAGAAACATGAAAGTGATTCCCTCCAAATCATTCACATACTGGCAACTCAAAGACTAGAAGCCAGATCTCCTAATTCACCACGTAACACCCATCAGTAGGGTACATGGGTTCAGAGCAAAGACCCTGGAACTATATGACTTTGGGAATCTTAACCTCTCCGTGCCTCAGTTTTCCCCTCTATAAAAGGGATATGATAATAGTACTTTATAAATGGGGTTGTTGTGAGAATTAAATTATTTATATGACAAGTAGGAACAGCTGATTGAACCTGGGGAGGAGCCTGACTTAAAGGGCAGCCAACCTAGGCTCTAGTGCAGAAAACATACGGGGGGGCTAGATGTGCCAAATAACATTCCTCACATAGCAATGTGGAACTGGGACTCAAGAGTCTTTGTCAGAGAGTAGGAGGGGCAGTTAGACTGGGGTAAATGAAGTCTCCCTCCAAGCACAGGATGAGCAAAGTAGTCCCCCTGCCAAAAAAAAAAAAGCCCATGGATTTGCACTGTAGAGGACCCAAGAGCCGTCCTGAATATAAAACACAAAGATTCCATTCCCAGGGAGCTAGGTCTAGATGTACAACATTTTCTGTCCTCAATGCCCTGAGCCACTGTGTATCTCTAATAAATACTCAGTTTAAATAGCTTCTTGTTCCTTGCAATCAAAAAATACATCATTAACCAGAAGACTTATTATCTTACCTTTTAGTATAAACAGTAAAAGTAATGACATATATAGGGCGTAGGTGTTCAGGGAGGGCCCATATGCTTCCCATTTCAAACACATTTTTCTAGTGTTCTCATACTATTTTCCAGCATCATCAACACAAAACTCTCATTTCTCTCTTTATGGGTAAAATTGCTTAATCACCATCTTATCATCAGGAACTAAATGGCACAGGTCTTAAGAATGAATAATTAATTATTCTATACTCATTTAGAGTCATTCGATTCATTTTGTTTAACATGACAGCGAATAGTTTAAGCCTACATTCTTCCAATTAAAATGTGAAAATGTTCCTTACTGAGATTCTTTACCCTTAGAAGGCTAACCAAACTCCAGAGCATGTTCTATAATTAGCACCTTGAAAATAATTTTTAAAACAGCAAAACAGCAACCTGTTTTGTACAAACCAGAGCACAAACCAGAAGAAAAGGAAGACAACTGCAAACTGTAAACAACTTCAGATGATTTATAGGGAGAGAATTCTACAAAGCTTCCTTAATGTCAGGATATAAACAGTTTTTAGTGCTATTTAGTTAAGTGATAATTATAAAACCCATTGAACTGAATGAGAATTAGGACTGTCAGAAAAATGCTTGTAAGGGGTTAATTAATTCATATGAACTGCACAGCTCAGCTGAAAATGGGCTCATTATTCTAAACCACCAACTTTGTTTCTTAGTACTGTCCTCCTTTCTCTATCAGATTCACCCTGTTAAACCACCACCCCCGGTAGCAAATGTCAGGAGATAGAAATATTTAAAAGGAAATGTGAGCTAAAGGCATTTTACAAGGATACATCAGGGGGTACAAAGATGTCTGCCGGAACAATGAAATGGAAAGATCATTTATTAGTACACTGTGGTTCATAACATCCCAAAGGGTTCAATATTTTCATTACGCACACAAACAGACCGCCTCCTCCTTTTCAAATGCCTCATTACAACTAAGCCTGGAGCTTTTTTCTTAAAAAGCTTTTCTCTGAAATTATTAATAATTTGAAGTTCCCTACAGGCCAAGAGTATTATTACAGTCAGAATGCATCAATATGTATATATATTTATATACTCTCTTTTATGCTCTTTTAAATAACAAAGTATTTAGCAGGAACAGTAAAGAATTTATAAGCTATATACAGAAAAGCCTAGAGGAAGATGGAAATATCCCAGGATCTAAGGCAATGGCTCTTGAAGCTTATTAGGTGGGTGTAGGAGACTGTAATAGGATTATGAGTTTTGGTTTAGCCTGTCCATCATTTCAAAATCCCCATAACTAAAGGGAATATCTTCATAGGGGTCTGAGTTTAATATTGAAGCTTCCTTATTTAATTCTTCCTATTTTATAATGCTGAGTGCTAATTAGTTCCATCCACTTTCTTCAGGCTTGTCAATAAGGCAACTTGGAAGCCAAGAACCTGCTGAATTATGGATTAACCAGTTCTGTAACAGCATGTTCAAGCAACCTAGTTAGCTACTCCAAAGCATAATCTTATTATAGGAAAAGGAGAGCATAAAATACTCTTTTGTTATCTTCTGCTTAAAAGGACAAAAATAACTCCCTAGAAGTAAACGGCCTATTTCGGATGTGTTAATGAACATTTTGGACACGTAAACTAAAATAGACAACATTTACTTTCATGTGCATCCAACATAGCCTATTACATTCACGATATCCAGAATATCTGCTACAGAAAATGACAAACTAGTCTCAAAAAGTTTTTTTTCACAAACAAATTTTAAAAGGCAGAAAAGAGAGACATGGAACCTGACTAGCATGATCTCCCTCATCTACCTTCACTTTGATGGAACCTTCATCCTATCCTCCCTGAGCCTTTGCATTGTTTTCCTAATTGTGGCATTTCAATCGACTCCTTTCTTCTTCAGCTAGACTCTAGAATCAGTCCCTTGGGGTCATAAATTTTGGAGTGAGAAAGGATGTTAGAGGCAAACTGATGTAGCTCTCTCATTCTATGAGGGAATTAACTGAGATCCAAAGGTCAAGTGACCTATTCAAATGTCATATAAACCAGGTGATCATAGAGATGAAAAATGAACCCGAGTCTCCCAACTCTCTGTTCAATGCTCCTTCACTTCTACTTACCATCATAACCACCCCACTCTACCAGGTTTGAATTTGCTGGCTTCACTAGGCTGCTGAGCTACTCCTCCAATAACCTGGGGTCCCCCTTCCAAGACATTCATTTTCTTAGCCTCCAGGAACCAAGCTATGATCAAGTATGAACAAAACTCAACTTGACTGTGTCTACTGGTTTATTGCTCACATGTGTCCAAATTCCCCTTGTGTCCAAAGCCTTCCAATTCTACCTTCCTTCTCTCATTCCTAAAGGATAATCTTGAATTCTAACTTGTTGTCTGAATGAGTCTATTTCCCAAGAGTTTCACCATCTGCCTTCGCCTAGACATCAATTACCTTCTCTCCTGTCCATCTTTGTGGTAGAAACAGGTCTCATTTTCTTGCCTCTTAAAAAATAATACTTCTAGCTCTATTTCCTTCCTCCCAAGCACCTGCATCTCTCCTTCTTAAGTGCTGCTGCTTCTTTAAACCCAAACTGATAAAAATCATTGATAATAATGAATAATGCAGCAATAAAAAACAGCTAGTATAAACAGAGTGATTATTACATGTTAGGCATCATTTTAGGTACTTTGCAAGTATTAATTCATTTAATCCTAACAATAACCTATGAGGTGGCTGTTGTTTAGTGGCTAAGTTGTGTCTGACTCTTTTGTGACCCCCATGGACTATGTAGCCTGCCAGGCCCAACTGTCCATGGGATTTCCCATCTATTACTGTTATGCTCATTTTATAGATAAGGAAACGGAAATACGTAATGCTTAAGTATCTTGGCCAAGATACACAACTAGAAAGTAACAATGCCAAGATTTGAACCCAGGCAGCTAAACTCCAGAGTCTGTGCTTGGAATCAATGCACTGCCCCTTTAGCATGTATTTTATCTATACCATCACTTATTAACTCCATTACATTGGGGAACTTACTGAACTATTGGAGACTCAGTTTCCTTACATGTAAAATGAGAAAAATATTGAGAATCTTCACTGATATGAGGATTAAGTGAACCAGAAAACACATGTAATCCCCCATGCCTGGCATACATGAAGCATTCAGTAAATAATAGTTAATTTAATAGTGATAACATTAATAATAAGAACCAGCTCTAGCTTTTATCAATAAAAAATTCAGGGATAATTTTCCCAGAGGAAGCCAAGCTTTATTATGTGTTTAAGAAATGCTTACCATGGACTATTCTAAACAATTGAGGAGTATTAACTCAGTTAGTTCTCAAAACAACCATGAGGTGAATCCTACTGTCATTTTCATTTTATATATGAGAAACCTGAGACATACAAGCAATTGACTTCTGCAAGGTAACAGAGGTAGAAAGAGGCAAAACCAAGATTTGGACCCAAGCAGTCTAACTCCACAGTCTATGCTAGGCAGACTTTCAGTGCAATAGTTTATTGTCTGATGGCAAACCTGACATGTCCATGTTCTGGTAGATTAAAAGATGCATACAGCCATCATAAGTATGTCAATGTAAGGTCAGTGTAGTTTACCAAACTCAAGAGAATTGTCTGGAGATTAAAAAAACAAAAACAGAATCCTGGACCTCATTCCATACCTACTAAGTCAGACTCTGGGAATGGAGACCAGGAGAAGTTAATAGATGAGGAAGTCAGAATCACTTAGCAAGCTTTTGAAAAATCCCCATGCCTAGGACCCACCCCTGGAGAGTCTGCTTCAGCATATTCATGGTGATTCCCAGATCTTACTTGTTACCTTTGAAGGATGCTAGGGAGCTAACACGGAGAAGGCAATGGCACCGCACTCCAGTGCTCTTGCCTGGAAAATCCCATGGACGGAGGAGCCTGGTAGGCTGCAGTCCATGGGGTCACTAGGAGTCGGACCCGACTGAGTGACTTCACTTTCCCTTTTCACTTTCATGCATTGGAGAAGGAAATGGCAACCCACTCCAGTGTTCTTGCCTGGAGAATCCCAGGGACGGGGGAGCCTGGTGGGCTGCCGCCTATGGGGTTGCACAGAGTTGGACATGACTGAAGTGACTTAGCAGCAGCAGCAGCAGGGAGCTAACAAACCATTTTGAAAACAGACCATTTGTAAATAAAGGGAAAGAATCAAGTGTTTATCCTGGGTTCTCTGTATGAAATATACTTCAGTGTAACCAAATAGCTGATGAAGGGACATTTCTCTTTGGAGAAGTATTGCAAATAATGAAAAAGGAGGAAATGATAGAATATCACTCTTTTGAATTAATGGATCTAGGCAATGATTGTCAATGGCTGCCAATATAATAACAGCCAATGAGCCATCACGTGCTCCATTGTGAAGTGACACACTAACAACTACAGGGATGTCTTGCCAAAAATATGGAACCTGAAGCTGATCAAACTTTTATATCTAAGTTTATAGGAAATGTATGGAGTGGGCTCTTGGGCCCGCAAAGGTATATGTAAATAACATCACTGGGATGCAGTAAGCAAAATACAAACTCTATCAGACAAATGACCTAGTTGCTTTAGAAAGAACAACTATATTAAAACTATAATTAAATTATAATCATTTAAAAAATAGAATCAAATTATAATCATAGAATTAAAATTAAATTACATTTATAAAATATAATTAAATCATAATCATAAGATTTATTATTAAAGGTATAATTTTTAAAAAGGAGAGATGGAGAGATGTAGCAGCTAGCCTCCAAGATGACCACCTAATTATCTTCACCTTTTGGTGTTTATGTTCTGGTATATTTCTCTGCCACATCGTTTCTGGGTCGGTCTGTATGACTAACAGAATATGCCAGAAGTCCTGTTACGTCATTTCCAAGGCTAGGACATATTAATAGAAAGTACTGTGGTTTCCTCATTGCTGTCTCTTAGATCACTCACTCTGGGGAAGCCAGCTGCCATGTTGTGAAGATACTCACGATGCCCTACAGAGAGGCCCAAAAGGTGAGGATGTGAGCTTGAAAGCAGATTCTCCAGCCGCAGTCAAGACCACAGACTAGGGCAGCCGGCAGACATCCTAACTGCCACTTCATGAGAGATGATGAAACAGAATCACTCAGCTAAGCTGCTCTAAAATTCCTGACACAGAAACTTGGAGACAATAAATAGTTGTTATTTTAAGCCGCTAAGTTTTGAGGGTAATTTGTTATGTGCTGCGTTTAGTTGCTCAGTCATGTCCAACTCTTTGTGACCCCAGGTACTGTTTGTAGCCCACCAGGCTCCTCTGTCCATGGGATTCTCAAGGCAAGAATACTGGAGTGGGTTGCCATGCCCTCCTCCAGGGGATCTTCCCAACCCAGGGATCAAACCCAGGTCTCCTGCATTGCAGGTGGATTCTTTACCAGCTGAGCTACCAGCAAAGCCCAATTTATTATATAGCAGCTGAAAACTAATAGAAGAAGTATCTCACAGTTTAAAAGAACAGTAATATTAAATAGAACGTATTTAGTTCCTGATTCATATGGGGAAGCAGTGGCATAATAAACAGTCAGTGGAATGTGAAAACTGGATATTTGTTATTAAGAAACCATTTTTTTTGCATACATGCACCTCAATGCTCACAGCAGCACTACGCACAATAGTCAAGACGTGGACGCAACCTAAATGCCCAACAGAGGAATGGATAGAGGATGCAGTACATATACACAATGGGATAGTACTCAGCCATAAAAGAATTAAGTAATGCCATCTGCAGCAACATGGAGGCACCTAGAGATCAGCATACTAAGTGAAGTAAGTCAGACAGAGAAAGAGAAATAGAATATTACCTATATGTGGAATCTTAAAAAATAGTAAAAATGAACTTACTTATAAAACAGAAACAGACTAAGACAGAGAAAACAAACTTACAGTTACCAAAGGGGAAAGGAATGGTGGAGGTATAAATTGGGAGTTTGGAACTAGTAGATACGAGTACTATATAAAATGGAAAAATAAAAAGTAGATACGGTATAGCACAAGGAATTTATTAAATATCCTTTTATAAACTATAACAAAAAAATCTGAAAAAGTATATATATGTATATGTGTGTATATATATATACATGTATACCTATACATATGAATATACACCTATATTTATAAAACTGAATCACTTTTCTGTACACTAGAAATTACAACAGCATTGTAAATCAACTATACTCCATTTAAAAAAATTAAAGAAGCCTTTCTACTGTAAAAATAAGACTGAAAACCAGAAGCAGGAAGCTTAAGTCCAAATCTTGATAACACCAGAGAACTCCTGACTCCAGGGAACATTAATTGAGCTCATCAAATGCCTCCATACCTACACTGAAACCAAGGGCCAAGAAGTTCCAGAGCAAGACATACCATGCAAATTCTTCAGCAACATAGGAAAACAGCCCTGACTTTCAATATATAGGTTGCTCAAAGTCACTCCAAACCCACTGACATCTCATAACTCATTACTGGACACTTCACTGCACTCCAGAGAGAAGAAATCCAGCTCCACCCACCAGAACACTGACACAAGCTTCCCTAACCAGGAAACCTTGACAAGCCACCCATACAAACCCACCCACAGTGAGGAAACTCCACAATAAAGAGAACTCCACAAACTGCCAAAATACAGAAAGGCCAATGCAAACACAGCAATATAAACAAGATGAAGAGACAGAGGAATACCCAGCAGGTAAAGGAACAGGATAAATGCCCACCAAACCAAACAAAAGAGGAAGAGATAGGGAATCTACCTGATAAAGAATCCCGAATAATGATAGTGAAAATGATTCAAAATCTTGAAAACAAAATGGAGTTACAGATAAATAGCCTGAAGACAAGGATTGAGAAGATGCAAGAAATGTTTAACAAGGACCTAGAAGAAATAAAAAAGAGTCAATCAATAATGAATAGTGCAATAACTGAGATCAAAACACTCTGGAGGGAACCAACATTAGAATAACTGAGGCAGAAGATAGGATAAGTGAGGTGGAAGATAGAATGGTGGATATAAATGAAGCAGAGAGGAAAAAAGAAAAAAGAATTAAAAGAAATGAGGACAACATCAGAGACCTCTAGGATAATGTCAAATGCCCCAACATTCAAATCCCAGAGGAAGTCCCTGAGGAAGAAGACAAAAAGAAAGGCCATGAGAAAATACTTGAGGAGATAATAGCTGAAAACTTCCCTAAAATGGGGAAGGAAGCCACCCAAGTTCAAGAAACCCAGAGAGTCCCAAACAGGATAAACCCAAGACGAAACACCCCAAGACACATATTAATCAAATTAACAAAGATCAAACACAAAGAACAAATATTATAAGCAGCAAGGGAAAAACAATAAATAAAACACAAGGGGATTCCCATAAGGATAACAGCTGATCTTTTTTTTTTTTTTTTTTCATTTTACTTTACAATGCTGTATTGGTTTTGCCATACATTGACATGAATCCACCATGGGTGTATATGAGTTCCCAATCCTGAACCCCCCTCCCACCTCTCTCCCCATAGAAACTCTTCACACCAGAAGGGAATGGCAGGACATACTAGGATCAGTACAAAGAAATAGAGGAAAACAATAGAATGGGAAAGACTAGAGCTTTCTTCAAGAAAGTTAGAGATACCAAGGCAACATTTCATGCAAAGATGGGCTCAATAAAGAACAGAAATGGTCTGGACCTAACAGAAGTAGAGGATATTAAGAAGAGGTGGCAAGAATACACAGAAGAACTGTACAAAAGAGATCTTCATGGCCCCAACAATCACAGTGGTGTGATAGCTCACCTAGAGCCAGACATCCTGGAATGTGAAGTCAAGTGGGCCTTAGAAAGCATCACTACGAACAAAGCTAGAGGAGATGATGGAATTGCAGTTGAGCTATTTCAAATCCTGAAAGATGATTCTGTGAAAGTGCTGCACTCAATATGCCAGCAAATTTGGATAACTCAGCAGTGGCCACAGGACTGGAAAAGGTCAGTTTTCATTCCAATCCCAAGGAGAGGCAATGCCAAGGAATGCTCAAACTACTGCACAATTGTATTCATCTCAGACGCTAGCAAAGTAATACTCAAAATTCTCCAAGCCAGGCTTCAGCAATACGTGAACAGTGAACTTCCAGATGTTCAAGCTGGTTTTAGAAAAGGCAGAGGAACCAGAGATCAAATTGCTGGATCATCAAAAAAGCAAGAGATTTCCAGAAAAACATCTACTTTTGCTCTATTCACTATGCCAAAGCATTTGACTGTGTGAATCACAAAAAACTGTGGAAAATTCTTCAATAGATGGAATACCAGCCTCTTGAGAAACCTATATGCAGGTCAGAAAGCAACAGATGGTTCTATAACACTAGCAAGGGGGAACCGATCAACTTGTAATTCTATGAGTGATATCCTTCTGCATGTGGCATAGTTCCTTTACACAGTTATATTATTTACCATCCAAATCAGGTACAATAAGACCACAAGAACCTCTAGAGAATAAGAGTTTAAAATAAGGGAAATATTTGGGAATAAGAATGTACCCACAGTGATTTCTCAAGATGGCCAAATTCTAGATGACCTCAGTAGGAAATCCTAGTATCACTTATTATAGCATGCTGAATTTGTCATTTGAAGCCAAGTTCTAGACACAGATAGTGTCTGGCCATAGGTTTCATGAAAGAAAGAGAAAGCTAAAATATTAATCATATGTTTTTGTTTCTGACAGAGCTGTGATGGCTACGGCCCTGCTTCTGATCATGAGACTTAAATATACATTTGTCTCCAGGAAGGGACACTTAAATCAGAATAACAACATGAAAATCTTTACAATGGTATCATTATGTATGAACAAGTTGTATGTTTTAGCTGCATATTTGCCTATATTGGCTTCTTTTTTTTAGAAAGAGATATTACTTTTGCAGTCCACGTATTGCTAAAATGTTTGAATCTTCAATGTATCAAAGCAAAATATTGGTGCCATATCTTAAAGTTGTTTTCTGGATTGAAAGATAATCAGGGGAGAAAAATGACTATTTTAACTCCTGGAGTTGCTTGTCCTTGATCCAAAATAATTTTTCTTTCAAAAATTTTATTGCACTAGAATAGGTTAGCCAGGAAAATAAAATGCTTTCTATATTATAGATATAGCCACACACACACACAAAAATAAGCCTAAGGTTGAAATGTGAAGGACAGGGTACAGGCAATATTTCCATTGCTCTGTAAAGTTATCAAAGTGAGAACTATGAAACATTAGATTTCATTATAATTATTCAGAAGCTAGAATATGGGGTGATGGATACTTTAAAATAAGATTTGTTCTAAATATTCCATTTAGAAAATATCAGACTTACCCTACATTGAAAATATGACAAGCAAAGTAACTAGAAGTTCAATATATTATATTTACTGCAATTAATTAAATACCTCATAAATTCCAGCTTACATTTTAATTGTTCATTACTTTAATCAATTAAAGATATAAATGAAATCAATCACATTTTATCTATTTTCATAATAATGATCAATTTGATATCACATTTGTTCAACCATCAAATGCCTGCTCAAATTTTACCAAAAGCCCCAGTTTCAGGGATGAAAACTGCAAGATCTCTTCACTTAAAACAATGCTCCTCTTTTTAACGTTAACAGTTTTGTAGCTGAGTGCTACAGGTCCTCATAGCCTTGAACTATTAAAGAAGAGGCAGGTAATGTAAGTACAAGTCAGATCACACAGAGTCTTTTCAGCTACTGTCAAAATTTTGAATTTTCCTAAAAGTAATGAGAAGTCACTGACATAAATGGTTATTAATTTAATATAGTAATGATAATAATCCTTAAACACTTTAAAGCTTTGTTCAATCTTTAAATAGACTTTAAAAGTTTCAAAAAATGTCACATCTACCATCTCACTTTATCTTTTAAAAAAATTTATATTTCCCTAACTTAAAAAATTAAGTATAATTGATTTACAAAGTTGTGTTAGTTTCAGGTGTACAGCAAAGTGGCTCAGACATATATATCAGATACACACACACACACACATATATATATTATAAACACACACATTCTTTTTCAGATTTTTTCCATTATAGGTCATTCATTACAAGATACTGAATATAGTTCCCTGTGCTATATAGTAAGTCCCTGTTGGTTATCTATTTTATATATAGATATAGTCCTGGAGTGGAATGCCATTTCCTTCTCCAGGGGATCTTCCAACCCAGGGATCGAACCCGGGTCTCCCGCGTTGTAGACAGACGCTTTACCGTCTGAGCCACCGGGGAAGTCCATTTTATATATAGTACTTTGTAATGTTAATTCTAACCCCCTAATTTGTCCCTCCCCTCTTTCTCCTTTGGTAACAATAACTTTGGGACTTCCCAGATGGATCAGTGGTAAAGAATCCACCTGCCAAGTAGAAGACATGGGTTCTAGCCCTGAGTTGGGAAGATCCACTGGACAAGGAAATGGCAACCCACTCCAGTATTTTTGGCTGGGAAATTTGATGGAGAAAGGAGCCTGGTGGGCCATAGTCCATAGGGTCGTGAAGAGTCAGACCCAACTTAGTAACTAAACATCAACAACAATCATAAGTTTGTTTTCTATGCCTGCGAGTCACCTTATCTTCATCATCACTGTAGGAAATAAGTAAGGTATCCTCATCTGTGATTAATTTATGGATTGATTTATTAAAGTATGGAAAATGTGCTATCAGTATGAAGATTCCCTACGTTTACGTGTCAAAACTTTTTTTTTTTTTTTTTTGAGGAGGAGGGTATGGAGTGGATTAGCTATGGTAGATTTTCTGAGAGGTTTTAACTTTTTTTTTTTTTAAATTACAAATTTTCCCTTCCTTCAAAATAAGAAAAGAGAGTGGACCATTTTAAAGGAGGCTTATCTTGTGACTTAAGGCTGTCACTCAAATAGGCAGTATATCTTAATGAATTGTCCCAATCGCATTAATATTCTATACTACCACCGAAAAGCACAGTGCAGAGATATGTTAATAAGAGGTACAGGCTGTAGTTAAAGCACTTCAGTAAATTGTGGGACATCAGAGCTCCCAGATGGAAAGAGAAGAAAAGAGACAATGCAGTTGCAAATCAGGACAGAAGCTGTGGGGAGAAATGAGAAAGCCTCAGACGTGAAACCGTCCAAGGAGAGAGGGAAACATGCCTAGTTCTCACTGGACAGCAAACGGGCTACACACACACACACGCACATGCACACGCACACGTGCACACGCACACGTGCACACACACATGCACACGCACGCACATGCACACACACCCCTACACGCACACGCACATGCACACACACGCACACGTGCACGTGCACACACACGCACGCGCACGCACATGCACACACACACACACACCCCCACACGCACGCGCACGCACAAGCACACACACCATGGCTCGTTTTACCATGTCTGATTTTCAAAGAGGCTTTTATAATTAAAATCCATGTTTCCCAACCCCGCATAGTTTAAAAAATACTAACCAAGCTTATCCTTCTAAAGCTATTTTTTTCAAGGGTGTTGTAGGTTAAAAAATTGTATACATATTATTGCAATTTACGGTATACACAGATACTCCTTAGGTTTGAACCATTGTAAAAACTGAGCTATATAACATAACTTTATAATATCTTTGAGAGTTTTTACCTCATAATACCCATGTGCAAATTCCATTAAGGTACAGATTTATAAGTGTTCACCTATGGACATATATATCTAAGTTTTATGGAAATAAAAGGGTCCGATAGACACTATTTATTTCCAGGCAATGTAGAATTTGAAGAATAGCATAAAAGTTTTTTTTTTTAAAGCCTAATGTTTATTTACTACCCTTCATCTAAATGCCACAGCACTGAAGAAACTTGAATTGATATTCACACAATACATAATAATCACTTGATCCACTAAAAAAAAAAATAGAAGCAGCAGCTGCTTTGTAGGCTTAACCACGCTACATAATGCTGAGGACAGAACATGATAAATACCGTAGCCAATTGAAATTGTATAAGCAATTTTAGTAAGTAGAATGTAAGACATACAGCATTATTCAGTGCCCAGTATTTTCACAAGCAACAGTGAGAGGTTCTAACCCACGGCATAATGGATCCCTCTAAAGTGGACCATGGGGGCGGGGGGTTCATTCAGATATTGGTCCCCTTATCCTTTGTTCTTCAGACTACAGCTCTCACTCTTTGCTTGTCATTTGAGTGGGGATTTAGGCAGATGAAATTTTCTAGGATTATAATAGGAGTTGTTTTGTTAAAAGCCTAGTGAGCAACTGAAAATCCTACCTTCTTCCACATCTCCCAACAATCTTCCTTTGGAATGACCATCAGTTGTTTCACGAGATAAAACACATTTACATTGTGGCAAGTTGTTTACCTGCTAGTTAGTCAGGAAATATTTAGTTTTATTACTTTAATTATAAAAATCATAAAATAAAATGCATATACAATAAAAAACAGATTACACAACAAATACCTGTTTTCAAATTGCCTTGGGACAGTTTATGGAGTGGTTTGGCCTAACACAAGGAATAAAACCAGATTTGACTGCTATTTAAATAGACATAGGCTTTCCTTACATAACCCATGTTTATATTTATCAATAAAGCTGAGACTTAAGGCTTGCTGTAATAATTTTTTGGAGAAAGCAGGGCAAATTTATTATCTGTGATCCCTTCTTTATCTCTCCCTATTACATCTGGGATGACTCTGTAGTACTTAGGTGATATGACTAAATCTTATTAGTGGAGGGCTTTTCTATTTTAAGCACAAATCTGGCATTTGAAAATCCCAAAGTAAAAAATTAACATAGAAAATGTCAGGAAATTAAGCAAATTAAAAGATACTGTCAATAGTAGGCAGTGCTGTCAAAGGACTAATAAATAACTCGTTAAATAGTATCAGGAATGAGTAGTAGATTTCTGAAAAGTAGATACCAAGGCAAGAGAGGCATTTCATGTCAAAGCATACAAGATATTTAGAGCACAACAGCTATTATACTAAGCCATCAGTCCTTTCATTATTATTTTATCATTTGTGCAGTTGACACATACAGGTACAGATAGCAATACAAATATGTGAGGTTTTGAAATTACCATCTTGCACCAGGGCTAACCATGAATCATAAGCAGTGCGAGCATAAGGAAGATTCATTTCCAACTTCGTGTATTTACATGTTTCAAATCTACCTTATTTAAGAAAATATAAACTACTAGAATTGTTAATGATATACAATCTTTTCAAATCAGGTTATTTCTTTATATTTCACAACTTGATTTTTCCTTCCATGAATGTTTAACTGGCAGGTAGTCAGTAATATAAATTACTCACATGAATTCTGTTTCAATTAGCCAGTAATATAAATTACTCACATGAATTCTGTTTCAATTAGCCTAACAAGATCATAAATGTAAGAAAAAAGAAGTTTAAGTTTGTTAGTTAAGAAAGAAAAAACATTTTTACCATAACAAAATATTAATTCTCTTGTTTTTCTGATGCAAAATCCTGACATTATTAAAGGAGTTAGATGAGTAGAGTGCTTTAGAGCACATGTTGAATTCTCACTTTAATAATGAAGATATGGTACTGAGTAATCTACAATTAATTTAAAGCTAGTGAAAAAGAAGCAATATTCTACTATCTGTTTTGTTCTCTCCCATTCAAATTTGACAAGTGGTAGCAGTTTTCAGAACAGCATGCACAAAAAGATTCAAATTAGATGTCAAAGTTGAATAAGTCAAGTTTGCCTCTATTACTTGAATGGCATTGAACTAATTTGTTGGATAACCTATTTTTTTTTTGAAAATTATCTTATTCTCAATAAAACTTAAAGCTCTTCCCAGAGAACACTGAAAACAAAACAAGTGGATGGGGAAAAAAATGAAAGAATCACATAAAAGAAATGCTTTGGAGGAAGGGGGATAAACAAGGCAACTCTCAGCACAGTCCTCACATTCTCTGCCCCAAATGCAAGTCAAATAGGACTTTTTCATATAGCAGGACTGTTGTCCTATGAACGGACTGTGAACAATGTACCAGTGGCTTGTTTTCATTTTAGCTTCATTGCTGACGTCTTGTCGCCTGTGGAGATATTCACATATATAAGCAACACACTGTGTGTCTTCTCTAAAGATTGTATTATTGTGACTATTCACAGAGCTCTTGCTTTGGCTTATTTCTCTCACAGGAAAGATGGATTTCTCAGTATTCATTTAGATCCTGGACTTCCCTGGTGATGCTAGTGGTAAAGAACTTGCTTGCTGATGCAGGAGACAAGGGACGCAGGTTCAGTCCCTGGGTCGGGAAGATTCCCTGGAGAAGGGCATGGCAACCCACTCCAGTATTCTGGCATGAAGAATATCATGGACAGAGAAGCCTGGCAGACGATAGTCCACAGGGTTGCAAAGAGTCAGACACGACTGAAGCAACTTAGCACACGCACATTTAGACCCTCTTACCCAGGCTCTATTATTCCTGCAAGGTGCATGGTCGACTGATGTGAAATAAATTTGACAAAGAAACAATGTGTTTTAAGAAGATGACTGAGGTCTTCACATCATTTAGAGGAAGAAAATTCCAAGAATAAAAGAGTCTGGCTCTACCTTAAAGCAGGAACTTCCTTGCAGAGAAACAAACAAACAAAAATGAAGGCATGTGATACCACCGTAGCTGCAATATTTCTGAAGTAGGACACTCAGAAAAGGGCACAAGCTATTCATGTTTCCAGGAACATTATGTTTAACTCCTTTGTGAAAGATTCAGCAGCTTCGTGGAAAGAAGCAGCACATGGAGGGCAGGGGGGTGTCTACCCTGGAAAACAGTCAGCACTGCAAGGAAACTTGCTTAAACTAATATTAGAAACAAAATATTTCAGAAATGGTGCCTCTGATAATCTAATACCCTAAGGCTAGAATAAAAGGTCATAGCTAATTGGTATGAAAGCAGCTTTGGATACACAGTTAGGAAGTGAAATTCTGTGATGAATTCTACCCAATCACTACTCTTTATACCTTCAATTATGCCAGGGCATGTACCACATGTCATAGAGCTCACAAAAGAAGTCAAAAGAAGGCATACTTCAAAAGTGAGCTTCTTTTCCAATTAAAAAAATGGATTTGCCATATTTAACTTGTATAGTCAAATCAACTAGGGTAAGAAAACCTATTTGATGATCAAGAATGAAAGTTAAGTACTAGATGCATAAATTATTCATAATTCATAACAAAAATGTTTTTGCAGGATTTAATGAAAATAATCACGATTGATAAGAGGTGTTACCTTCTAAGGGGCCCACTTGGGTTTAGGTAAATAGATAAAGCACACACACTATACAGTCTCACCTTTACTGGAATTAGTCTCCAATTTTTTTAAAAAAGTGAATGAACAGAGGTATATGTTTTCAAAATATTAGAAAAAAATTAACATAGCAATTAGCTTATAAGGAAAGTGCTCTTTAAAAAAAATTGTTTTACATGCCTTAATAATAAAGATAGCTCCTTGAAGTAGAACTTAATTATGACTTGTTTAAGTAAAACCTAATATTTTACTTCAATGAATGCAGAGAGACAAAACAAAAAAAACCCCACAAAAACAAAAACTACACCTGTCAAACTACTCACTGAAATCCCAAACTTCTTCCTTTTCACTGAAAACATTCATACCTGTCAAGCTGTAAAAGTGCATTGTGATTTGAGGAATTTTTGTGAAAGGGCATTTTGGGTTTTCTTTTCTTAAGACTGTGTGCTTTTTGAGAGCAAAACCCGGGTAGTCATTTCACAATTGTCTATACTAATTGGTGAGATAATTCATGTAGCTATACAAAAGGTTTATCGTCTATGTGATGCTTTCTTCACTATCAGGAGTACTTATAAATTTCAGCAGCACTGACATCATAATTTCAAGAGTCCACCCAGGAATGTCTTTTTGTCCCTTTGAAATGTCCTCCATTGATACCCTCCCTGCCACCAAGATCGGAAACAACTTGTCATAAAGAGAGGGTTTATTTGGAACAGTAAATATTGGCAATGGTCTTTGTTTTCCTACAAGAGACAGAATGCTGAAATTTAAGAGAAGTAAAATAGACTTCAAACAATACTGATACAATTTTATTTCCCCATTTCCATTCCTGAGTTTGTCTTTTCCATGGCTAATGTGTGATATGTCAGACTGGGACAATGGAGGCAGGAAACGGTGTTGTGAGGGAGATAAACTGATAAAACAGGATTCTTCTGAAGCAGCAGAAGGGAAGTGAGGAAAGCGGACAGGAGGACAAGGGTGGACAAAGTGAAGACAAAGGACCTCAGGACTGAAAAGCAGGGTCAGTAGGAAAAAAGTTAAGACTACTGGAAGCATAAGGATAATCTACAATGCAAACAATTTGTGTGGACAGCATTCAACTTGACCAGGATCCTTTTTCAGTGTTTTGCATCTTCCTCTGCTAGGAAATTTCAGTTCTAAATGAGCCATGCAAACTGATCGATACTATTTATGGCAACTGAAAAAAAAATTAAATTGCTAAATTTGATACTTTTCTTCCTATTTGCCCTTCCCAATCTGCTACCACCTGAATTCAACATTTAAAATATCCTCCAATAATTTCCTAGAAGTTTGTTATGTTGAAATTTCATTTCTTTTTTTAAAATTTTTTATTATTTTTTAACATAAATCTATTTATTTTAATTGGAGGCTAATTTCTTTACAACATTGTATTGGTTTTGCCATACATCAACATGAATCTGCCACAGGTGTACACATGTTCCCCATCCTGAACCCCCCTCCCTCCTCCCTCCCTGTACCATCCCTCTGGGTCATCCCAGTGCACCAGCTCCGAGCATCCAGTATCATGCATCGAACCTGGACTGGCGATTCGTTTCATATATGATATTATACATGTTTCAATGCCATTCTCCCAAATCATCCCACCCTCTCCCTCTCCCACAGAGTCCAAAAGACTGTTCTACACATCTGTGTCTCTTTTGCTGTCTCGCATACAGGGTCATCATTACCATCTTTCTAAATTCCATATATAGGCATTAGTATACTGTATTGGTGTTTTTCTTTCTGGCTATCTTGGACCATTACCCCTCGTCAGTAAAGATGGTCATCCTCTTGATGCCTTCATGTTGTGAGTTTTTAGGACTATTGACTGAACTTGGTTTAATGTCCTCTATATGTGCATGAGAGTTCAATTTGGACCTTAAAATGAAATCTACATACTAGAAAGAGTTTTTTTTAAGTCCTTTTTCTTTTCAATTTAAGAATGTCTATATTTGATTCCAATTATCTGTTGATATGACAAAATGAAATCTACAATATATGCACAAAGCACAATTATCTCTCATTGATTCCTGTTGCATAAAATAGTACTGATACAGATGACTGAGATGTAGTCACAAACATAACTAAAATAAACACTGGATTATCCATGCAGGGCCATAATATTCTTTCTCCTGGTACAAATTTCCCTTCACAGGTTAACTCCAAATATTTGAAGATAATCAGTTTATTAGGAAACTAAACATGTACACTCTTGATTAATAGCTATAAGGCTGCTACAAAACTAAGAGGAATTCTAACTGTGCAAGAAAGATGAAATTCATGCATAATAGTATTAACTTTCCAAACAACAATATAAAAATCATATCCTTGTTTTTGTGTTTTTTCATTTCATTGATCCAGGATATACATTGACTTGCTGAAACCAATGAAGAGTAGTGAATATGTATGGACAAAAAAAATCCCTGTTCAGTGTCCAGAGAGCACTGTTTGCTTGCTGCATAGTACATCTATGCAAGACAATATAACAGACCAGTAAACCCAGAAATCTCAAGCTAAAACCTTCTCAAGTGGAAAGGAGAATATGCTCCTGGATTCTAGAAAGTCTCTGAAACAAACAGTTCAAATCCTTAGAATACTCCTACATGCTAGATAAAAACCCCGTAAATTTCAGAAAGATCTGTCCTCCTGTGTAAACCTGTGAGAAAACTGGAAAAACAATTACTATTTAACATTATTCTAAAGAGATTCCTTAACTCACCACTTCCCCTGTCTTATAGAATATATTTGCAAAGACTGATGAGAAGATATCTGAAACTGAAAAGACTCTTGTCAATCTGCTTTCCCTGTAATTTCTCTATTAGTATTTAGGAATTTTGCCCTCTAAGTAGCTGTAACAGAACAAACCATGATTTGAGTTGAGAATGAGAAAGAGGCAGCAGTCAAATGCAAGCACAATGGATGGAAGAATAAGAGTGATGGCAGACGTTTATATTTTATTTTTTATAAAAATTAAGCATTTTTCTTTACTCGTCAAGCATAAGCATCACTGAGTAGAAAAGGTCATGTGAAGGTAACATACACAGGATATTCGAGTTTGCCCATAAAATAAACTCAGATTTAATGGAATTCCATTTATAGTGATGTAGAATGGAACTTCTATTTCCTTCATCCTCCAAATTTCAAACTTGAGAGATACCTTTAGGTGCAATATATTGAAAAGGATTTCATGTAGATTCAATTTCTTTTTGGATACTTGTAAAGTATTCAATAAGCAGTTATCAAGAGCATATACTATACTGAGTTATATGCTAGGTAATACTAAAAATAAATCACAATCCTTTAATAGTAAAATATAGTTATAACCTTTGTTGTATTTTAACACTTTGTATAATCAATATCTTTAAGAAAGTTGACATTGAGCATAACCTTAAAAGGCTTCCTGGAATAGGTGAAGCACAATATTACATTCAAGGTATCAGGCTCATACTTTCACAAATTCAAAATATACCAATGAATAATGAAAGAACTTGAATCTCAAAGGGGTATCATAGAGCCTTAGATAACCACTGCTCTCTTCCTTCCTTCTCCTTGCACTCCTCTCGTTTTAATGGACACAAAGAAAGGAGTAAGGCTCATAGGAGTAATACACAGGAGAGGTGTGTTTAAAGGTTTCAGTAAAACTGGGAGATGGGTAGGGAGTACACTTATTTCCAGGTGAATCTAGCTGCCTTTGGCCATGGGGGCAGCAGATGGAATTCAGCTGGACAGGAAGCAGTGTTTATAATTTCTTACCACCTTGAGGAAAAATTTCAGTAATATACTACCAAGTCCCTATGAGAGAAATAAGCCTATCGTCACTACCACCATTTAGGACAATCATTTCCCTTTAATTTTAAAGCAATTAGGATTTTAGAAAATTTAAGATACTTATAACAGTCTGAAAAATACCTTGTCATTGAATATAGCTGCAGATGCCCAGAAGTGCCTGTTCATATTAAAATGATATCGTGCACCGGACCTAGAGGGTCCCAAACATTTATTCCTGAACCGAAGGTCTGTAAATAAGCAGGTGGTTGCGGCAGCTGAGCTACCAACATTAGCAGGTCCAGGGATTTTTGACATGGAATTAAAACTACCAAGAGGAATTTACTGCTGCATAATAATTGCTTGTCTTAACTTATCCCATATTCTAATATCTAAAGGAGGCCTGATAAATTCATATTCTCATAAAAATCAACTGAAATTGACCTTATCTTCTACTAGCTTGCAGAAATCACCAATGAAGAAATCTGCAGCAGAGCTGATTATATTGTGTAGGAGAACTGACAAGCAAAAATGATTGAAATTTCTATAGAGAACACCATCAGTGGTTGCTTAGGACAATTTTGCATATAAATAGGGCATAAATGGTCTGTGTTCAATTTGTTCTCTAGTTGTCAAAGAATAATCAAGGATAGACTACATAGCAATCTTCTGTTTCTGCCCTCCCTAATGCAAACCTAGATCTTATTAATCAACACATGTATATGTCTGCCCCAAAAGTAAAATTTAATTTCCATAAATAAAAAGTAAAAACAAACAAAAATTGAGTAACTAATACAGGTACACATTTCATCATATGAGTCACATGAAGTGATTGAAAAAAAGACACTAAGTTAAGTGGCTTTAAAAATTAATAGCATTTTAGAACTCAGGACATCTGACTCACTCTCACCCCTATCCAAACACACTCACCTAAAACTGTTTTCACAAAGTCATCAATGAAGTCCTAATATGAATAGTTAAATCTACTAGATCCTTTCCAATCCTTATTTTATTGGCCCTCCTGGCTACATCTGATGCTATTTAGCAGTCAGTCTTTGGAAAGCTCTATGCCTTTAGCTTCAGCGGTACCACATTACTCCTTTTCTCCCCACTCCTCCATAACCAACCCCTCAGTGCCCTCTTTTATGTGCTTTGGTTTCCGAACTAGTCCCATGAATTGGTGGTTCTCAACTTTTGTGGCACATTCAAATCACCCGAATAACTTCTTTTTAATTGAAGTTTAGTTGATTTCTAATGTGTTAGTTTCAGGTGTACAACAAAGTGATTCAGTTATACACATATGCAAATATCTATTCTTTTTCAGATTCTTTTCTATTATGGGTTACTACAAGATCTTGAATACAGTTCCCTGTGCCATACAGTAGGTCTTCATTATTTATCTATTTTATATATAGCAATATATCACTTTTAAAATATACTATTTCTTAGGCTCTGACTCTATAGAGGAACCAGAGAGGAACCAGACATGGGTATTTTTTAAAAAGTACCTCAAAGTGATTCCAGTGTTTAGCCAGGGCTGAGAACCAGTGCCACAAATGTTTGTTTTTTCCAGGGTTCACCCTTTGTAGGCTGCTCTACTCATTTACCCTAGATTATCTTACCTGCTCTCATCTTTGTAACTGTCACTGAAATGCTGATCAATACACCAAGACCCTAGTATTTACCCTCTAGTTATTGCCAAGAGGTAACTGAGCTAACACTACTACTGAGAACACTGAATGACTGGCCTAGGGATTATTTGATCCTTTTTGTCTCCTTCCCCACCTCCACTCCCACCTGCACCTCTCTGCATGAGCCGCAACGTCATTCATTTTAACTTACACAAACACAACTCTGTACTAGATAGCTGTGAGTCACATACACACAACAGATGAGAAAGTGCTTTGTTAACTGTAAAGCACCAAGCATGCTAAAGTATTTTAAGTACATCACATAGTATACGTTCAATAAATACAACTGAATTAAGAGGGAAACATTAGGTATAATAATTTATTAGTATAATTGGCAACACCATTCAAGACCCTTGAAAGTATCTAGTTTACTATCAGGATCTCTAGAAGAGACACAATTTATCTTTTCATTCTCTAACTCCCTTTTTTTCCCCTTCAAATCCCAGCACTTAAGGATCAAAAGATATTCTTCATTCTTTAATCCCTGAAATCTTCCCTCTTGGCCCTCACTACTCTATGAGAACTGCTTGGGAAAAGGACAGCTGTTACCCGCTAGCAGACAAACCCACTGGTCTCGTTTCGGTCATCATTCTACTTAACTTTCTGAAGGATGTGACCTTACTATCTCCATTCTGAAATCCTCTCTACCCTCTGTCTTCCAGGCATCACTTTTTGCTGCTTCTCTTCTTTGCTTTGTAATTATTTTGTGCCCTCGGTGTCCTTTGCTGATTCCTCTGTTCCTCCTAGATACTGCAGTTCCCAAAGACACTGTTCCTGGCCTTTACCTCCCACTGGATACACTCTTCCTGGGGGATCCCACGGTTTCTATAACTATACACATGCAGACAGCCCTCAAATTGGTTAATTCCAGCCTCAACCCCTCCTGCTTTCGTGTGTGTGTGTGTGTGTGTGTGTGTGCGCACAAATAATTAGGTAATCCTCTACTTAAAAACCTTTGTTGGCTCTTTGTTGAAACAAACTTTTCATCATCGCCACTCCTTTCCATTTTCCATTGCATGCATTTGCCATCATTTCTCGTGTCTTCCACATAAACTACTATTCATCCTTCAAAACACAGTTCAAATGGCACTTTTATCATGAAAACTTTCTTCAGTTCTCCAGGCATTTTATTCCTCTTTTAGCACTTTCTACATACTCATCCCATAGCATTTATATTATGTATACTCTGTTTTCCCCATGAGATGCTGAGTTCTTGAGGGCAAGACCTATGCTCTTTCCATCTTTGCCCTCCAGGGTTCAAGCACTGTTGCCTGACTCCTACTATTTAACCAATAAATAGTTGGATGAATACTGTTTTCATTTGTTTGCATTATGTCATTTTTTTTACTAGATTTGAATTGCATATTACAATATAATAACTCTACTACAGACAAAATGGGGTTGAGTCAGCTAGTCTAGGATTCTGACACTTAGAAATAGAGACTGAGAAAGCTCATGGGAAAGAACTCATCCTAATGGAGAAAGAAGTAAACAGCTTAGAATGAATGACCTGCTTGACCTAGTAAAAGTAATGAAACAAAACCAAACAGAAAACCCCAACAGTCCTGATCATCAAAAAAGGGAGGATACTGAATGCTACATGGGTTTGTCTTTGGGCCTTAGTGCATGGGGCCAAATCCTATGGAGATCAAGAGGACTGTAACTTATACCTGAAAGCTGTTTTTCTAAAAATGTCTGTAAGACCTTGAGGCATAAGTAGTATATTATCTTGGTACATTGGTAGAGTGTCAGACTGTACATGGGTGGAGTGTCACACTAAAAGAAGAGAGAGGCATTTCTTCCCACTTTGCCACTGACAGCTCTCAAGCTCTGGCTGAAAGCAGGAGGGTGCCAGCTGCTGTAGCAAACAGCAGGCAAGGAAATGCAGGGTATTTTAGATGAAAGCAAAGGAACAGTAGCTACTGTGAGGTAGAGAGGCCCAAGAATATGTGGGTTTGGTTTTGTTACAAAAATATTTTCCCTAATATTAAGACTTAGAGTTTGATTTTTTCCAATTGGCTATTGTTGTTTCCTGTCTCCTCTCTGTTCTCAAATGGTAAATTATATCTTCTCATTTAGACTTACCTGGAGAATTCCATGGACAGAGGAGCATGGCGGGCTCCAGTCCATGGGGTCACAAAGAGTTGGACATGACTAAGCGACTAACACTTTCACTTTTTCACTTCCATTTGCTGATACATAAAACTAGATCATGTGTCTCCTGTGTTTCTTCTGTTTTGCCAAATTTAATTTTCTTAGTTGCCTTGTCTGTTTCTAAAACGACATTGCATTTATTCTGTTTCCTGGTTTCATGTTTTTGTAATGCTCTTCTTGTGTATGTGTGTTTTTAATGTCTAGAACTATATATCAAAATCTAGTCATAGCCAAAATAGCTCAGTTAGATATCTATCTATTGCTGAGAAGCCTGTTTGTACTTCCAGTGGGCAGAGAAGTAAGAGGTGGAGCTGATTAAAAGATAAGCATGTTCTAAGTATCTATAGATATTCAGAAGGAAAGAAAAAAGATGTGGCATTGTGTATATATTTTAAGTGTGGTTTTTACTCCTGCAAGGTTTTCTTTATGAATTTCTTTTTTCTCCAAAGCATATCTTTGACCTTATAATGACAAAGTTAAGAATACTGATGGACAATTCTTTACAAAGTAGGTTGTAGACATATGGGATTTATTACCTTAAGTGCTAACAAAGAGAGTCCAGAAAGATTTAGCCAAATTCATAGATGGTAGAACCGGAATGTTCCTTTCACCCACCAAACTTATAGAAACGTAGTCTATCTTTTAGACAGTAAAGAAACCCACGAGCAATGTATGAGACCTGGGTTCCATCTCCGGGTCAGAAAGATCCTCAGGAGAAGGGAATGTCTACCCACTCCAGTATCCTTGTCTGGAGAATCCCTTGGACAGAGGAGTCTGGCAGGCTCCAGTCCATGTGGTCACAAAGAGTAGGACATGACTGAAGTGACTAACACATATTTTAGGGACTACAAAGGCGAGAGGGTAGGGGATGTGGGGAATGAGTCTATGTCCCGTGCTACATAAACACATGATTCTGATCTCCTTATGGCACATATAAGACTGCACTATTTTTAAATTAAAATGTTTTTCCTGAAGTACAGTTGATCCACAATGCTGTGTTAGTTTCTTGCACTGCACTTGTATCGCATGGATTATATTCATGTTTTCTCGGATGGTCTGTGAGCTCGCTGAGGCAAATGTCCTATTTGGTGTTAAATCCTCTAACCCAGCATGTGATGCCCAGGGGACAGTCAATAAAATTGTTTAATTCTGAATGAATACTATCTACCTCTCGAGCCTCACCATCTACTAAGTTCCTCCATTCTGGCTCCCAGTTCCATTCCAATATTGAAAAGATGCTTTTAAAATGTCACTAGAAAGCTCCCAAATGGCAAATCATTGGTCCTGATCTTATTTGATTTCGCTGTAGCATATACCATTGTTGAAAATGCCCACCGTTTTTGCCTTCCTTTGCTTTTAGAACAATAATGTTTTGATTGGCCTCCTACCTACCCAAGCATTCCTAATCAATTTTCTCTGCTACTCTTCTACTTTTAGATCCTAAGGAGAGGCATTTTCAAAGTTCTGGGTTTGGATTTATTTTTCTTAATAATCCCTCTAATAATCTCTTCCATTTCCAAAGTATTCAATATAATCAGAAATCTCACTAACTCAATCATCTTGTGATGAAATCTACAATCATATATCCAAGAAACTTCTGGACATCTTGATCTCGATGCTCTGCTACCACTCGCAGTTTCACCTGCCCCAAACTGAATTTGTCTTTTATCACCATTCCTTTTCCTGATCTCAATAGTTTTCTCTCATAACCCAAGTGTCCTCCCACCTATTCAAAGTCAAAATCCTAGGATTATCCTTGACTCCTGGTCACTTCTCTTTCCCTAAATTATCTCCTTTTGTCTAAGGATATGACAGTAGAATCCTAAGTCATCACCCACATTCCTATAGATTAAATATCTCAATATATAGCTTTGATCATATTCTTCCACTGCTAAAAAGCTCAGTATATTCCCATCATTAAAGAATGATACACCTTAGTCTCTTATTCAAGCAGTCTCTGATAGGGTAGCAACCTACTTTTCCAGAATTATCTCCATATTTTTACACTTTATATAACCTATTTTCTTAGTAGCTGTGCTATTTGCCACTCTCCCAAAATGCTTTGCAGTTTCTAAACTCTTAATGATATTTCATCTAACTCAAATGCCCACTATCCCCACCTCCAACTCCTACTGCTGAAATCCATACTCATCCTTCAAAGTCTTTTTTCCATGATTTTTTCTGACATATTGATGTGGCATGATATTTCCCTCCTCAGAACTCACATAGTATGTTATTAACATCTCTTGTATAATGCCACTATTGTCTGCCTTATCCTGTAGTCTTTCTATCTTTATCATTTCTATAAGACACAAGGGTCTTATAACTAAGGAAATCTTAATTATTTTTGTATCTGTCATCATGTCTAGCATAGTACCTTTCACAAAACAGAGGAAGTTGAGTGAATGAATGAATGTTTAGGGGTTCATTTCCTAATTTCTGAATTTGACACCAGCCCAGCCATAATCTGGATTAATATTCAGCCAGTGGGCATTGGTACAGCCATCAGGCTATTCCTTACCCTTGCATGTTCTGATTGGCTGGGGCCTGTGCTATACCAGTTAGTAATATTTTCAAAATAACTACAAATGTGATCTTCTCCCTTAAAATGGCTTTTGGTTCCCTAAACTGAAACAGTACACTCAGCTGAATGGGCTGGAGGCAATATTGGGGAGCTCTTTCTTAGTAAACTAATGTGAGGTATTCTTAGGGAGGGGAACATCGGCTCTCTGCAGAAGATTTGCAATTTAGGCAACTCTTCATACCATTTATTAACATTTTGATTTTCTAATGACAAATACAGACTCTCACTTCATTTTCTTTAAATATGGAATTGAAAACACTGCAATCAGACGCACAATTGTAGGGGTATGTATTGTACACATTGAAGTTTCCATCTGTAAGCAATGATAAAGGGTTTGGCAAGCAGAGCAGTACTTCTTTGCTGTCTGCGGTTGACTTTGATTTCAGATTTTTTTGGCTAGTTCCTCTGATTTGACTTGTCTTGGAGAAAATAGTCTTCTTTATAATTTATTTTTTTCTGCTTTTATTTCACCATGGTGAAGTAGAGGTCTTTGGACAGGAACAAGGATACTGGGGTTGAACAGGGAAAGTATAACACTATAAAGTCAATGGGATCTTGGGAAGGAACAAAATAAGGTGCCTTTTGAAAACAAAAGGAGGCCAGCAGGAAAGAGGATCTTAGCTAAGAGAGGCAGAAACAGGGAGGGAATGTGGAAAAGCCCCCCAGTTCTATTGCTTTAAGAAAGAGGGAAGCAGACAAGAGAGTCTTTGGCAGACTTGCAAACTCTGTGTCTGCCTTCCCCTCCCTCTCCCTTCAAGCACTTCTACTGATATCTAAGACGCTTTACCAATCACTGCCACTGTCTGCCTTCTGGTTTCTTCTCACCATTGGACATGTGCTTTGGTTGCTGCTTCGTGGAATGGCTGCCAGATCTAACGGGGTTGATATTTTTGAACCTATGTGCTTGTGGAGGCCCTCCAACTACAAAATAAGAGAGGACTTAATTTAGATTACTTGGAATCAGTACTAAAAAATTATACAGTTTGTGAATATATTCTTAGTGTTTTGCAGTTGACAACACTACATTCCCTTAGTACTAAACTCACAGAAACCCCATGGAATGATCACTCTCTTGGTACCATCTTTGTACAGTCAGCATGAGGTGTGAGACTAATCAGACAGGGGCCTTAGCAAATGTATTTTAAAAATAAACAGCCTAGAAAGATGACGGCAGTTCTTTTACGGCACAGAATAAGGTGCTTTTACTTATAAGCTGCTTAACAGAAAACTGCATTGATAGAAAAATCATTTCAGTTTGCTTTCCACTGACTATAAATGCTCTGAGTGTTCGAGAAAGAGCAGGACTGGTTTTTATTTTCCTTAAAAGGTGGAAGGGGCCTCTGGTAGCATGGGAGAATATTTGCATTTTACAGGTCAAGATTGAGGACAGATTAGTAGTGCTCCTGACATGCAGTATTACCTTAAAAAATATGGACATATATAAATAGAGATGTTAGCTTTCTTTCCTTCAGTCTTCTACTCTTTCTGTAGGCCATCTGCAATGTCTTCATCTACATAAAGTAGTCTTACACTCCAATCAAAACATTCTTCTTCTCTCAACAAAATCTAACTTCCAGGCTAATCTACCCATCAGGGTTCACTCAAATGTGAAAAAGATGAAAGGCAACTTATATTGTCTTCTGCCGTGAATTTCACCATTGCCAAAAGCTTTTCTGGATCATTCTTTTTTTTTTTTTGGCATGCTGCCCCTAAGGCCAGGCACAGCAGTTTTTTTTTTTTTTTTTTAAGTGGAGGGAGAATGATGGCAGGGGCCGCGAAGCATCGATGTTTCCTAACTCAGGTGTCATGAACCAAAGAGCAGCGCAGTTCCGTAGGATAATGGATTTGCTTGTATGTATTTGAAAGGTGGTCATAGAGCCCTTACCCTGCTTTCTAAGACTGTTTCTTTGGTGCTTATTGATGAATAGTTTTGACCTTTAGGGTCTCTTTTGGTGCTTGCTGATGGGTGCTTTCGTATTTCTGCATCCCACAGCATATTAGAGGATGGTCCACGTGGTTAATGGTCTCTGCAGCCCAGTGGTGGTTCCTGCTAGGAAATGGTTATCATCTCAGAGGGGACTCTCTGCGGGTAGCTCTTGGAGCATGTAAGATATGTATTTGTCATCCAGGCATCCTCTCATTGTCAGGGAGATGGGGGGTGGTGGAGAGATCAGCTATACTTTCTGTTACTTGTCAGCCTTTTGCACTCATATTCCTGTGCCAGGGACTAAGGGGACAAAGCTTGGTCATTCATTCTTCACTGGGCTTCATTTCTTTCATTATTTTGTTGGGAGTACAATAGTTTTGAGAGGTACCAATTTCCATTTTGCCTTTTCATACTGTTCATGGGGTCCTCAAGGCAAGAATACTGAAGTGGTCTGCCATTGCCTTCTCAATGGACATGAGTCTGAGCAAGCTCTGGGAGTTGGTGATGGACAGGGAAGCCTGGCATGCTACAGTCCATGGGGTCACAGGGAGTCGGACACGATTGAGTGACTGAATTGAAGTGAATTTCCATTTTAATGAAATATGATCGTTTCTATTCCAAACATAGAACATTTTTGAATTGTAGGCTATACAAGGCAAATCTTACTAATCTAAATTAAGTAGAGTTTCCATGTTTACTATTAATTTTCTTTTTTACATTGACATCTCCATATCACTCTACAGCTCATGAAGAGAACTTTTACAAACAACACATATAATTTCTTCCTCTACTTCAAGAAAGATAGGAATTAAAAATATAAAAATTTTCTTAAAAGAAGTAGATAGCTCAGCCTACTTGGATTATTCTGCAAGAAGTTCTTATTTATTTCAGACATAGGGTATGAAGTGGAAAGATGGACAACTTTCTGGTTCCACTTGAGGGAGGGAGGCTGTTTTGTTTCTTTTATGTTTTTTCTTCCACCAAGATCAGTTTCATAGTGTGGCTTTGTTACTAATCTAACACACACAAACAAGGGGTTCCAACACTTTGAGACTTCAGGGGATCTTGGATCATCAGTGCCTCTCCTCTCTTTAGTAACATGGAGAATGGATCATGAAGCCAAAATGACAAAACGAAGCATTATCTCAGTTTCCTTACCTGTGACATCCTTGAAGCCAATTATTTGGAATGACTTTAATTACAGTTATGATTTTAAACCATCTTCTAGACAAATCACATGCTCATAAAATGTAAAGTAAAATAAAAATAAATAAATAAATAAATAATTTAAAAAAATTTAGTATAACACATAGTTGGAATCCTTGTTTCTAAACTTTTTTTTGCAAAGCCTACTGTTATTTGAAGACACTTTTACAAAGTTAAAACTTGTGATCAGGTAGATATAGAAGCCTGCTGAGACTTCACTCATGAACTGAGATCAACTGTTTCAAATAATTTTTTTTTTTCATGAGAAAGGTTTTTTTTTTTTTTTTGTATTTGGTTCTGAGCATTTACATTCTATAATACCATGAGAGCTAGAATGGCTCTTACCTGGATTCCTTGGAATCCGCTTTCTGCGGTCTCGGAATGCCGCTCCCGATTGCAGGGCTTCCAGAAGATTATCCATCACGCCCGTCTCATCACCCTCTGGAGGAAGGGAAAAATCAGAATTAATCTTGGATCAATTAAAGTTAAACTACAGGAAAATAAAGGGAAAAACTCCTGTCAGATTTACATAATACCCCTAAATTAAAGACATATATCTGTTTCAACATAATGCATCCTGTCAGTTTCTGGCACCACAGACTACTTTGCTTATTACGCACCATTAAGCAAAATTCATGCCAATCCCACTGTTCTTTCAACTTAAAGACCTTAGCTTTTGTATTATTGATGACATGTTCAGTATGTAAATAAACAGCAGCTGATCAACTACTGTTGCCTTCATGTTAGGATTCTTATAAGATATACCTAAGTAAGAAACCACTGGCCTGGCTTAATGTAATCAATGTGCAGGGTGTGATTTGATGAAGCAGAGTTACACAAGGTTAGATACTGATTGTATTAATACCTTCAGCATTCAACCGTCATCTGCAATTATCTTAAAAGACACTATTTGCAAAACACATTTGCATTCAGCTCCTATCTAATCCATATCCTTTACCCATTTTGAAATGCTGACATTGTAGAAGGCAAAGGTGACTACATCATCTGAAAGGCCACATTTTACACTTGAGAGACATTAGCCAGAGTCTCATCACCCCTTTTAGAATGCTGTTGTGCTTCTAAGCTTTTCCTATGAGTGGAATACTCAAAAGATGTTCATGGAAGTTCCCAACGGAAACGTATATAAAACATTTCACCCTACTCTTATCTTTGACAATTCTGGCCATCAAAAACCCTTTTAAGATTTGTTAGAGCAAGTGTCCATTGCCAGAAACTCTCTAAGACACTGTGGATAATCCACAGTGAGCTGAGGAGCCTTTTCTCAACAGACCTCACTGATGAAAAGGACCCTCATCAGGTAGTTAATTTAAGTGGTAGCTAATGTGTGGGTCTAGGGTAGAAGACTGGAGAAGGCAATGGCACCCCACTCCAGTACTCTTGCCTGGAAAATCCCATGGACAGAGGAGCCTGGTAGGCTGCAGTCCATGGGGTCGCTAAGAGTCAGATATGATTGAGCGACTTCACTTTCACTTCTCACTTTCATGCATTGGAGAAGGAAATGGCAACCCACTCCAGTGTTCTTGCCTGGAGAATCCCAGGGCCGGGGGAGCCTGGTGGGCTGCCGTCTATGGGGTCACACAGAGTTGGACACGACTGAAGCGACTTAGCAGCAGCAGGGTAGAAGACATTTGCAAGCAGGAGGGTTAAGAGAAGAAAAGTGTGGAAGTGAGGCAGAAGAAATTGTTTCTGATGTTATTCTTAAACTAAATGTAAATCCTACTTTGCTCAAAGGATTGACTGTGGGGTGTCAGATTATAGGAAAAAAATATTCTTTTATGGGGCAAGAATAAGCTACAATCTTTTTTTTATTATGTTCTTCATTTGACTTGAGATTTCCTCAGTGTTACAATCATTGTTTTATTTTTAAAATCAATCTCTAGGACAGGGCATTGAGTGAAAAAATAGAAGGAAACACAAAGGTTTTCAGGTATAATATTTGATTAAAACAGGAAAAATAAAGGGAAAGTAGAACTCCAGCAACTAAACAGGGAAAGAGGATGTTCACTTTTAGGAATATTAAGGCTGCATACACATCTGAACCATTACCTGCTCTTTACAATAGAAAGAAAAGAGGAAATGCAGTCTGGCATGACTGGAATGTATCGAGGAGAAGTAAATTTTATGTGGTAGACACTTGACATTGATTATATCTTTTTTTGGCTGCACTACGCAGCTTGTGGGATCTTAGTTCCTTGACCAGGGATCGAACCTGTTCCTACAGCAGTGACAGCGCTTAACCACTGGAGAGCCAGGGAACTCCCACTTTGGTGATATGATCCTCCCAACAAAATATTGAAGCAAATAATATCTTTATTTTTTAGCTAGGTATACTAAAACTTAGCGAGTTTAAGCATCTTGCTCCAGATCACACAGCTGGCATGTGGAGGGGCCCTGATGAACCCAGATCAATTGTTGCATGATAGCTAGAAGAAGATGAAATGGACTAGGCATGTGATGGCCACGTGATGAAACATCATAATGCTGTTGTTAAAAAAGAGCCAACAGGCCCCAAATGGAGTCACCTGTAAAAAGGCTCACATCACCAAATGGAGACTTAATCTAATTGCAGTTTCAGCCTCTCCTAGGAATATAATCTTAATCACTCAGTCTGAAATTTCCTGGTCAACACTAGAAAGGAAATCTACCTGATAGACCTCACACTGTGCAACAAAGGAAGGTGACCTTGTCTGAACAATCTACTCTTTGCTAGAATAACTTCCTTGTCTTGCTTCCTTCTGCCTATAAAAGTCTTCCCTTTTGTACAGCTCTTTAGAGTGCTCTTCCATTTACCAGATGAGATGTCACCCAATGTATGATTCATTTCATAAAACCAATTAGGACTTTAAAATTTATTCAGTTGAGTTTTGTTTTTTAATGCTATGATATGGGTTTGAGCATTATCCTATAAGCCAGCACTAACAGATATATAATACAAACCACAGATGTGAGCCACATAAATAATTTTAAGTTTTCTGGTAGCCATATTTTAAAAGATATACCGATGAAATGAATCTTAATATATTAGTATTATCTAAATATATACAAAGATTATATATATTTTACATTCTTTTTATCAGACCAAGTCTCAAAAATCTAATGCAATTTAATTTCAGCATCTGTCATTTCAGATTAGTTACATTTCAAGTGCTCAATAGCTATATGTGGCTCATGGTTACTGAATTGGGCAGTGCAGCCATAAGCAATATAGGAAGTGACTTGATATGATTTATACTTGAGGAAGACTTGTCAGATAGCACTGTGGATAACTCTGGAGACAGCATGATAGAAGGTAGGGAGATGTTTACGAGTGTAATGGTAATTCTCTCAGGAAGAGATAAAGAGAATTCAAGGGTTAACAGGAGGGATATTTTAAAGGCATTAATACAGTCAATAGGATCTGGCTGGAAGGGTGATATCAAGTGGGAGAAAAAGAGTCTAGAAGACAAAGGATAAACAGGTTTGAAAAAAAATTGCTTTCTGAGGAATATCTAAGTAGAGAAATCCAGTAAAAAGTTGGAAATATGAATCTGGAGCTAAAAATGAGAGTGTCATTGGAAGATGGGTGAGAGGACCCTGAGATAATTTATGAGAAGAAGGGGAATAGAATATATTTTCTGAGGATCTCAAATTTTAAAAGGCAGTCAGGGGAAAAGAAGACACAGAGGAGTTTTTAGATACAGAAGTACAACCAGAAGAGAACCAAAGTACAACTAAATTTCATGTATCCTTAAATGGCAACCCACTCCAGTACTCTTGCCTGGAGTATCCCATGGAGAGAGGAGCCTGGTAGGCTATAGTCCATGGGGTTGCAAAGAGTCGGACACGACTGAGCGACTTCACTTTCACTTTCACTTTATAAAAACAGTCATGATGAAGGCTATGTAAAAAGATGAATACATGTATATGAGTAAAGAGAACAGAATATCAAACAGTACGTATTTATCATTTAACATAAATGGTGGGCAAACATGAAAAAAGTCTATAACATAATGATATTATGGATAGCATGTCATTAAAATTCTTTAATGCTATTATATTGTTTATGGACTAAAAAGATGGAAAGGACAGATATGACATAAAGTATAGAAGAATTACAAATAAATCCCTGTGCTTAATTTAGTGGTTGCCACCTGACAACATTTAACAGAATTGTTATGTAAGATCACCATTTCTCAACTTTTTTTCCCCATTTTTGTTCCCTCTTCCTCTAAAGGCGCCTTGTTAGATATCTTTTCCTAATTCCCCCATATTAAAATTTAATATCACAGATATAACTATATATCTGTTTATATACTGTGGCCCTTTGGAAAGTCACAGACCATTGCAATATCTAAGACTTTTCTCCTCCCACCTCTCCAATAACCAATATTGATTCCCTTGAGGGTGATATAGCTCCTGCTGACAAGGCATATGCTAGATAATTCTGTTAGGGGAAAAAAAGAAGAAAAAGAAACCAGGTCTTGGTAAACCTCAGTAATGCCTTTAAGGAAAGAAATATGTTTCAAACCACTAGTCCACCATTACTTTTTTGTTTGCTTCATGATAACTTTCAAAGGAACTAAGAGATTTTCATGAAACGTTCAAGTCTAAGGAGTAAAGGTTTTATAAATATATTATAGACTTGTCTTCCTCAAACAAAATGAAAGTCAACATGATCATTTGAAAGTTACCCTTCATTTTAAATAAATTTCAGCAAAATTTGGTCCATGATCAAATTGTGTGAGGTTAACAGTTCACTTAGATTTTCCAAGTTCACAGAACTATATTCTTACTTAGATGTGATTAGCAGTGAGTAGCTGTTTGACTTTTTAAGTTTTTGGTTTATGAGATCAAACTCAGGGGAAAAATCTTTTAAGTGTTTTATTTATCATTGAAAAGAAAAATAGCCTTATTGAATTACATAGAAAAATGTGTTTTCTTACAAATTACAATACCTATTTTACTGAGTGAAAGAATATCAAGGAAAAATTTGGTAATGCCTTTTAGCCACTAAAATGGTAATATACGGGCATGTCTGAGAAATAACAATTCAGAGGTGACTTTCTAATCTTTCATCCTGAAATTAGATCACAGGCAGTGTTAAGGAGCCAGGAGAGCTGCATGTAATACAGTGGGCTCTGTGTGAGCCACTTATCTTTGGGTAAAATAAAAGGCATGGGTTGTATCTTCTGTATCATGTTTCTAACAATGTTGGCCATTCTGTAGATGCTGATGCCCTGTGATTTCAATTTTCAGCATCACTACTTACTTGTGTGTGTTGACTCAATCTCCCCAGAAGAGTCTGAAGATACCACAGATTAAAATCAGCACTAGGTCAAGTAATGAACTCTACTATACCTTTATGTAAGACTGTCTGCCAATGGCTAGCACAAACTTATTCAGAGGAAATGCCCTATGAATTTCTCACATTCGTGGACATTCTGTGGGCACAGGCATTGATGACTATTATTCTGGACTACTGTTTCAAGATGTTTTTACAGTCAACAGCCTTGAAGATACAATGTCTTCCTCCAGAGCAGAGGGTAGGCTTACTTTGAAAACAGATTGTATCTCCCTCTAGGGTAGATGTCAGACAAGTTTGCTTTCAACCCACTATACAAGATTTGGGTTCTCTTGAGTGTGGGTTCCTCAGATGTGACACAAACCCACTATGTGCCTAGCACCCACCTGGGCCCACCTTGGCATCACCCTGTGGGAGCTGGAGGGCAAGGGAAAGCTATGAACAACAGACTTCTTTGTCTTCGACCCGGGAATCTTGTGTCTTCTGCCAGCTCCCCTGAAACTTTGGCAGCTGACTTGTTAGCATGCAAATCTCTGACCCTTTACAAGTTTTGAAAATACTTTTGTGCTTTCTTTCTTTTTATCAAACATTATTAATTAGACTACCTATTCCTTATTTCTCGGGGAACCAAAATACCTAGTGCCTTGGACTTTTCTATTAACTAAGACTCAAGTCTAGTTCATTATTCCTCAAAAATGACTAAAGTGAAGTCACTGCTATAAAAATCACTTTCTAAGATCCTAACAGTCTGCAAATAAAATGGCTTCTATATTTGCCACTATTGCCTCCTTGAATTTTCTCAATTATATAATTAAGGCTTTCTGGAAAAGCTGAGCAGATTGAAGTGGAAGAAGTTTCCATTAACCAAGAAAAATGAACCAAAAGTCAGTAAGGTGACCCAAAAGAAGCAAAAGGCTTATTAATGAGGGTAGGACCCTACTGTGAAATAATACTTAGGTAGATTAAATAATTAAAAAAATTAAAACTATATTATCTGTGGGCTCAAAGAATTGGGGAAGAGTGATGGATGAATAAGGGCTTAGGTTAAGCCTTTGAAAAAATTATACTTGAAAGGCCTAAAATGATCAGTTTAAAGAGACTAAAATCCAGATCTTTAAAAAATTTTAAATTTATTTAACCATAAGTTTGCTTTCTATGTCTGTGTGTCTATTTCTGTTTTGTAGATAAGTTCATTTGTATCATTTTTTATAGAATCCACATATAAGTGATATCATTTATCTTTCTCTGTCTGGCTTACATCACTTAGTATGATAATCCCTAGGTCTATCCATGTTGCTGCAAGGGGCATTATTTCATTCTTTTTTATGACTAATATTTCATCATGCACACACACACACACACACACACACCCTCACACCCTCACATCTTTACCCATTCATCCATCAGTGGACATTTAGATTGCTTCCATGTCTTGGCTAATGTAAACACTGCTGCTATGAACACTGGGGTGCATGTGTCTTTTCGTGTTATACTTTTCTCAGGGTATATGCCCAGTAGTGGGATTGCTTGGTTATATGGTAGTTCTATGTTTGTCTTTTTTTTCAAGAAACCTCCATATGGTTCTCCATCTACATTCTCACCAACAGTGTAAGAGGGTTCCCTTTTCTCCATTCCCTCTCCAGCATTTATTATTTGGAGGCACTTTAATGATGGCCATTCTGACCAGTGTGAAATGGTACCTCATTGCAGTTTTGTAAAATCTAGATATATTAACTCCTCATGTACACATACATGGTTACTTGCTTCCTCTCTCTGAATATATGTGTGTCTGTATATAAACTTGCATATGTTGTAATGCGTAGATTTTGCATACAGTTTGATGAATTTTGACAAGTGTTTATACCCATTGTAACCACCAGAGTTAAGAAACTGAATGTTTCCATCACCCCCAGAAAGTTCCCTCTTGCCTCCACCATTCAGAGGCAACCTTTATTAGTTTTGCCTGTTCATATCATATAATGTTAAAAGGATAAAATGTGTTGAGGTGCTTTTGAATCAAAGTAGGTACCTGAAAGCAAAAATACACAGAGTACATAATAAACCATGAGGAGAGCAACATCAGAGCAATGTTCTAAAGGGCCTCGGGTATCAAAGTAAGAAGTCTGAATGTGATGAGAGGACTTCTAAAGAGCAACTGGTAGATCTTCAGGAAGGTGATGACATGATAAAGGTGACATTTAAGATCGGCCTCACAGTATTATGCAAAATAGGCCAGAGTGGGCGAGAAATTCTACAAAGAATACAATTGAATTTGCAGTGACAAGTATTATTCTGCATATAACCCTGAGCAAAGCAAGATGCTCAATTTTGGTATTATTGGTAAAAGACTGAAGAGAACAGTAAAACTGGTTTTGTGAGCAAGGTCATAAGCAGTGGCAAATGGAGGCTGACAGCATAAGAAGGCAGTGATAAGTGGAGAGCAAGAAAAATCAGTGTTCGATTCAATCTTTTTCACACCATCTATTACAGGCCAGATTAAGACCCTGCTGTAAGATGTATGGATTTGTAGATGACACAAAATTAGAAGATTGCTCACGTATCAAAAAAGAGGGAAACAAAATTCCTCCTCTGGGATCTGAAAAAAATGAAGGCCTGGGGCTGACAAATAGCTCTTATAATCCAACAAAATAAGAAATAAGACATGACAAAAACCTGAACAACTTGTATGGCGGTCCATAGCATCTAGAAAGCCTCTGTCTGATGGGAGGTTTTTGTTAGTTTGCAGTTTAATTGGAAGTGAGTGAAGAATGGAGATGATGTTGACTTGGAAAACTAACAGATGGTAACTAAGATAATAGTCTCTGAAGTTATTTAGGGCCATGAAAACTGTTTAAGAAAATCAAGATATTATTCCATAGAGATTAAAGGAGGGCATAAATAGAATGTATAAAGTTCTGAGGGAAATAATGATAGCAGATGTTCTGTACAAAAGAAGAAAACTTTCAAGAGGGAAAAGAGGACACAGGAGCTTAGAAGAAATTACTAGAAACCACAGGATGAGCTAGGGGCAGAGTAGTAATTACATTATGCAGCAGTTGAAGATTTGTAAAAACAAAACAGAAAAACATCCTCCCAGGTTGAGGCTTTGCACAGTGGTATGTACCAAAAAGCAAAATTAATCTCAGAGCAATTAAAGTTAAAACTATAGGGGAAAATGTTGGTTAGAGAGTTCATTCATTCTCTTATTTCATCTCTTTGCCCCCAAACGTAATGAATAGTTTCTTATAGTGAAGGAGATCATCAGATTCAGATAAATTTCATAGTGAATACTGCTCTTCCTTACCAATTTTAATTGAAGGTTGTAGGCACACTGTGTCATGGAATAAATATTATTTTAGAGGGTCACAAGCTAAATGGATATTCCATTCCAAAGTGATGAGCAGTAAAGAATAAAGGGATTTCTCCCCAAATATTTACGTAGTAGGTGCTACCTTAAAGTTTGTCGCACTAACTAAATTGGTGAGTTCAATTTTCCTAATATATTTGCAATTTAAAAAGTTGCCAGTTAACACATTTGAATGGATTTCTACTGGTAGTTTCAGTGAAGGATCTTTTATGGCCAGAGGCACCTTTTGGGCAGTCTGCCTGAGGTAAGACAGCTTGATAGTAAGTATTAGTTAAAAAGTAATGTTTATGAGTCTTCATTTTTTTCCCAGTTACCTACATGCTAGAAGATTGGGAGAAAAAAATTACACATTCTATAAATAAGCAAATACCCAATAAACCTTAATGTTGATGCTTACCAGAAAACCACTGCTGATGCCTCTGGTAAAATATCTCACATTTGATATTTTAAATAATTAATATTTCAAAGAGACCTTTGAAATGCTCTGTGTGTCTTATCAGAATCAATCATTTACTAAGGGTACGGAACATTTGTGAAAGGAGAACTAAGCAAAAACAAACTTGGAAAAAGAATAAATTTAACTCCATTCAAAACTATCCAGCAAAGTAAATATCAGTGACTTTCTAAAAAGATAATAACAAAGATGTTTTTGGATATAGGCATAGTAATAATATCTGCCATTTATTGAGAGTTTATAATATGTCAAGCCCTGTTCTAAGGGATGTACCAACCTATTCTTCAGGTAATAAAACTGAGGCACATTTAGGTAAGTAAGTCGCTCAAGGTGGCAAAGTTGGGAGGTGACAGAACCAGCTTCAGACCCTTGGAAGCATGTCTCTTGAGCAGGAGTTGGCAAATTACAGCCTCAGTGGTCAAACCAGCCTACCACTTGTGTTTGTACAGTCCACATCATAAGAATGGTTCTCACACATTAAACGTTTTTTTTAATTGAAAAAGAATAATCTTTCATACTACATGAAAATTCCCAATTACAATTTCAGCCTATAACTTATTGGAACATAGCCATGCCATTTCATGATGTATTGGCCCATGGCTGCTTTCAAGCTGTAACAGCAGACATGAGTAGCTGTGATGGAGATTTGTTTGGTCTTTGAGGTCTAAAATATTTATTATCAGGCCCTTTACACAATAAGTTTGCTGAGCACTGCTCTAGAGCACACACTGCCAACATCAGCGTCATGATACACCCAGACACCTGTGGAACTCACAATCTCTAAGTTGCTGAAGGAGCTTGGCAACCTCCGTGTCAGTGAAATAGGGCTCATTTATGGGTGGAAGATGGGAAAGAATACCAGAAGTCAATGTCTGCCTATTTGAAACTGAGATGTCTCTACTTAGAAGTACAAAGTCAAGAATGACACAGAATCATTCATGAAGCAACAATTATACATACACTTCTATGTGGATTTACATTTAAGAGACCTTGAAAGAGAAGAGAGTTGTTTTTTTTGTTTGTTTGTTTTTTCCCAAAGACAACAAAACACCTGCTTTCCAAGCTTTTTTTTGGTTTTATTTTTTAAAATTATTTTATTTTATTATTATTTTTTAATATAAATTTATTTATTTTAATTGGAGGCTAATTACTTTACAATATTGTATTGGTTTTGCCATACATCAACATGAAAAAGGAAAAGAGGAAATGTTATAATTCTCTTTAAAAAATTGTTTTTTTTATGTGAACCATTATTGTAAAGCCTTTATTGAATTTGTTAAAATATTTTTACTGTTTTATGTTTTTGTTTTCCTGGCCATGAAGCATGTGGGATCTTAGCCCCCAGACAAGGGATTGAACCCACACTCTCTTCATTGCAAGGCAAAGTTTTAACCACTGGACCACCAGGGAAGTCCCTGTTATAACTCTCTTGATGAATGTGTTAGACAGGTTACAAGAGACAAAGGTAGGAATTTAGTGTAAGCATGTAGGCAGAAGTACTAGGAATAGGAAACAGGCTTCAGCAGCTACATAGTCAGGTGAGGTTCCCAAAGAAGTAAAAGTACCACAAAATCCAGCAGAGCCAATTCTGGTCATATATCCGGAGAAACTCATAATTCAAAAAGACACATGCACCCCGACATTCACAGAAGCACTGTTCACAACACCCAAGACATGGAAACAGTGTAAATGCTCATCAACACATGAATGGATAAAGAAGATGTGGTACATGTATACAATGGGACACTCAGTTCAGTTCAGTTCAGTTCAGTCGCTCAGTCGTGTCCGACTCTTTGCAACCCCATGAATCGCAGCACGCCAGGCCTCCCTGTCCATCACTATCTCCCGGAGTTCACTCAGACTCACGTCCATCGAGTCCGTGATGCCATCCAGCCATCTCATCCTCGGTCGTCCCCTTCTCCTCCTGCCCCCAATCCCTCCCAGCATCAGAGTCTTTTCCAATGAGTCAACTCGTCGCATGAGGTTGCCAAAGTACTGGAGCTTCAGCTTTAGCATCATTCCTTCCAAAGAAATCCCAGAGCTGATCTCCTTTAGAATGGACTGGTTGGATCTCCTTGCAGTCCAAGGGACTCTCAAGAGTCTTCTCCAACACCACAGTTCAAAAGCATCAATTCTTCGGCACTCAGCCTTCTTCACAGTCCAAGTCTCACATCCATACATGACCACAGGAAAAACCATAGCCTTGACTAGACGGACCTTAGTCGGCAAAGTAATGTCTCTGCTTTTGAATATGCTGTCTAGGTTGGTCATAACTTTCCTACCAAGGAGTAAGCGTCTTTTAATTTCATGGCTGCAGTCACCATCTGCAGTGATTCTGGAGCCCCAAAACATAAAGTCTGACACTGTTTCCACTGTTTCCCCATCTATTTCCCATGAAGTGATGGGACCGGATGCCATGATCTTGGTTTCCTGAATGTTGAGCTTTAAGCCAACTTTTTCGCTCTCTTCTTTCACTTTCATCAAGAGGCTTTTTAGCTCCTCTTCACTTTCTGCCATAAGAGTGGTGTCATCTGCATATCTGAGGTTATTGATATTTCTCCCCGCAATCTTGATTCCAGCTGTGCTCCTTCCACTCCAGCGTTTCTCATGATGTACTCTGCATATAAGTTAAATAAGCAGGGTGACAATATACAGCCTTGACATACTCCTTTTCCTATTTGGAACCAGTCTGTGGTTCCATGTCCAGTTCTAACTGTTGCTTCCTGGCCTGCATATAGATTTCTCAAGAGGCAGGTCAGGTGGTCTGGTATTCCCATCTCCTTCAGAATTTTCCACAGTTTATTGTGATCCACACAGTCAAAGGCTTTGGCATAGTCAATAAAGCAGAAATAGATGTTTTTCTGGACCTCTCTTGCTTTTTCCATGATCCAGCGGATGTTGGCAATTTGATCTCTGGTTCCTCTGCCTTTTCTAAAACCAGCTTGAACATCAGGGAGTTCACGGTTCACGTATTGCTAAGCCTGGCTTGGAGAATTTTGAGCATTACTATACTAGCATGTGAGATGAGTGCAATTGTGCGGTAGTTTGAGCATTCTTTGGGATTGCCTTTCTTTGGAATTGGAATGAAAACTGACCTTTTCCAGTCCTGTGGCCACTGCTGAGTTTTCCAAATTTGCTGGCATACTGAGCACAGAACTTTCACAGCATCATCTTTCAGGATTTGAAACAGCTCAACTGGAATGCCATCACCTCCACTAGCTTTGTTCGTAGTGATGCTTTCTAAGGCCCACTTGATTTCACTTTCCAAGATGTCTGGCTCTAGATTAGTGATCACATCATCATGATTATCTGGGTCGTGAAGATCTTTTTTGTGCAGTTCTTCCGTGTATTCTTGCCACCTCTTCCTAATATCTTCTGCTTCTGTTAGGTCCGTAACATTTCTGTCCTTTATCAAGCCCATCTTTGCATGAAATGTTCCCTTGGTATCTCTAATTTTCTTGAAGAGATCCCTAGTCTTTCCCATTCTGTTGTTTTCCTCTATTTCTTTGCATTGATCGCTGAAGAATGCTTTCTTATCTCTCCTTGCTATTCTTTGGAACTCTGCATTCAGATGCTTTATATCTTTCCTTTTCTCCTTTGTTTTTCACTTCTCTTCTTTTCACAGCTATTTGTAAGGCCTCCCCAGACAGCCATTTGCTTTTTTGCATTTCTTTTCCATGGGGAAGGGTTGATCTCTGTCTCCTGTACAATGTCATGAACCTCATTCCATAGTTATTCAGGCACTCTATCAGATCTAGGCCCTGAAATCTATTTCTCACTTCCACTGTATAATCATAAGGGATTTGATTTAGGTCATACCTGAATGGTCTAGAGGTTTTCCCTACTTTCTTAAATTTAAGTCTGAATTTGATAATAAGGAGTTCATGATCTGAGCCACAGTCAGCTCCTGGTCTTGTTTTTGTTGACTGTATAGAGCTTCTCCATCTTTGGCTGCATTGACGCAGGCGGCTGTGAGAGCCGGTGCACTAAGCACGGCCGAGAGGAGCTACCCCAGGTCCGAGGTTAGGGGCAGCGGCCTAGAGTGCCAGGCTGCAACGGCGCAGGAATGGCCGAGAGGAGCTACCCCGCATCTGAGGTCAGGGGTGGCCGGGAGGAGACACCCTGCATCCGAGGTCAGGGGCGGTGACCCTGAGGAGCCACCCACGCCCGAGGCCAGGGCCCACAGCTCAGGAGGAGCAACCTGAGGAGCAGTGGCTGCGCAGGCACAGGAGGGCCTAGAGGAGCCATCTCACGTTGAATGAAGGTCAGGAACAGCAGTAGTAAGGAGATACCCCTCATCCAAGGTAAGGGGCAGCAGCTGTGCTTTGCTGGAGCAGCTGTGAAGGGATACCCCATGCCCAAGGTAAGAGAAACCCAAGTAAGATGGTAGGTGTTACAAGAGGGCATCAGAGGGCAGACACACTGAAACCATACTCACAGAAAACTACTCAATCTAATCACACTAGGACCACAGCCTTGTTTAACTCAATGAAACCAAGCCATGCCTATGGGGCAACACAAGATGGGCGGGTCATGGTGGAGGGGTCTGACAGAGCGTGGTCCACTGGAGAAGGGAATGGCAAGCCACTTCAGTAGTCTTGCCTTGAGAATCCCATGAACAGTATGAAAAGGCAAAACGATAGGATACCAAAAGAGGAACTCCCCAGGTCATTAGGTGCCCAATATGCTACTGGAGATCAGTGGAGAAATAACTCCAGAAAGAATGAAGGGATGGAGCCAAAGCAAAAACAATACCCAGCTGTGGATGTGACTGGTGATAGAAGCAAGATCTGATGCTGTAAAGAGCAATATTGCATAGGAACCTGGAATGTCAGGCCCATGAATCAAGGCAAATTGGAGGTGGTCAAACAAGAGATGGCAAGGGTGAACATCAACATTCTAGGAATCAGTGAACTAAAGTGGACTGGAATGGGTGAATTTAACTCAGATGACCATTTTATCTACTACTGCAGGCAGGAATCCCTCAGAAGAAATGGAGTGGCCATCATGGTCAACAAAAGAGTCGGAAATGCAGTACTTGGATGCACTCTCAAAAACGACAGAATGATCTCTGTTCGTCTCCAAGGCAAACCATTCAATATCACAGTAATCCAAGTCTACGCCCCAACCAGTAATGCTGAAGAAGCTGAAGTTGAACGGTTTTATGAAGACCTCCAAGACCTTTTAGAACTAACACCCAAAAAAGATGTCCTTTTCATTATCGGGGACTGGAATGCAAAAGTAGGAAGTCAAGAAACACCTGGAGTAACAGGCAAATTTGGCCTTGCAAAGCGGAATGAAGCAGGGCAAAGACTAATAGAGTTTTGCCAAGAAAATGCACTGGTCATAGCAAACACCCTCTTCCAACAACACAAGAGAAGACTCTACACATGGACATCACCAGATGGTCAACACCGAAATCAGATTGATTATATTGTTTGCAGCCAAAGATGGAGAAGCTCTATACAGTCAACAATGGAACACTACTCATCAATAAAAGAAACAAAACAACGCCATTTGCAGCAACACGGATGGACCTAGAAAATATCATAGTAAAGTGAAGTAAGTCAGAAAGAAAAAAACAGAAACACTGTATGATATCACTTATATGTGACATCTAAAATATGACACGAATGAGCTCTACCACAAAACAGAGACAAACAGACACAGAGAACAGACTTATAGTTGCCAAGGGGGAGAGGAATGGTGGAGGGATAGATTGGGAGTTTGAGATTAGCAGATGCAAACTATTACATATATAATTGATAAACAACAAGATCCTATGGCATAGCACAGGGAAATATATTCAATATCTTGTGATGACCTATAATGGAAAAATATGAGTATATATATACACACACGTATAATGAGTCACTTGGCTGTCACAAGGGTCTTCCCTTGTGGCTCAGCTGATAAAGAATCTGTCTGCAATGCGGGAGACCTGGGTTTGATCCCTGGGTTGGGAAGATCCCCTGGGGAAGGGAAAGGCTACCCACTCCAGTATTCTGGCCTGGAGAATTCCATGGACTGTATAGCCATGGGGTCACAAAGAGTCAGACACGACTGAGTGACTTTCACTTTTCACTTTCTGTACAGCAGAAATTAACTCAACATTGTAAGTCAACTATACTTCAATAAGTTAAAAAAAAAGATAGGATACATGTAACTATACTTCAATAAGTTAAAGAAAAGATACATGGATACATGTATATATGTATGGCTGGTTTGCTTTGCTGTGCATGTGAAGCTATCACAACATTGTTAACTGGCTATACTCCAATATAAAATAAAAAGTTTAAATAATAATAAAAAAGATACAACCTTGACTGTAATCCTCCAGCCACAACAATAGCCCTAGTCATCCATTAATGTCATTACTTCAGTATTTTGATGTTCATTCTCAACTACCATGTGAGCCTACTCTTAGTATTTGTTTTTATTTCCTCTTCTACCATTTTCAAACTATTTCTCCATTTTTGGGTCTTTGAGTCCAAACTCCCCAAGAAAAAGAAGCAAACTGATTAAACCAGGATAGACCAGCCTTTGGGGAAGAGTGTTCACGACAAGCTATTTCTTATGAAATAGACAAAGCTACAGATAACTATCCTTGGGTCAAGAATCAATCTCTGGCCCATTTTGAAAGTAGGAGATGATTGCATGACACAAAGCATGGTCAGCATTAAGAAGCTGCTGATTACCACTTGCCTCAGAAAAGGAGCTAAAGGTATGTACTTCTGATATGCATTATCATAACTCAATAGCATAATTTACATGGATGTTTCAAAATGGGAAAGGGAAGGATTTACCTTTAAGCCTTGATCTAAATCCCTTAATAATTCCTGTTTGTTTTTTTTTTAAGTCGCTTCAGTCGTGTCTGACCTGTGCAACCCCATAGACGGCAGCCCACCAGGCTCCCCCATCCCTGGGATTCTCAAGGCAAGAACACTGGAGTGGGTTGCCATTTCCTTCTCCAACCATGAAAGTGAAAAGTGGAAGTGAAGTCGCTCAGTCGTGTCTGACTCTTAGCGACCCCATGGACTGCAGCCCACCAGAATCCTCCGTCCATGGGATCCTCCAGGCAAGAGTACTGAAATGGGGTGCCATCGCCTTCTCCGGATAATTCCTTAAGAGGAATTCAATACTCTGCTCCAAAAGAGAGCCACTAGGACTCTGACCATGGCTGGATTCTTTCTCAATCAACTAGAATGGCTTTATACTTCTAGCAATCTCACTTCTGTCTCCTGATGGGACTGAAACAAGTTGCTGAAAAATAATTATTTAGAAAGCAGAACTGTCACAGGATAGTTTGTTGTCTTTCATGGACTTCAGGAAGTGATCTCAGTTTCAAAGCTTCTAGTTCTCTTCTGTGATGGAGACAACTTAACTTACAACCTCACTATTTACTTGCATTCCCATTTCAAGGACAAACCATCAGCGACTCCCAAACAATATTATTTATAAAATTTCCTATCATCTCAGACTTCATGTGTTTCAGATGGATGGAATTACCCAAAGATTTCCCCCATCTAATCACAGCCCTAATGACTACTTACCTCAATTTTCTCTCTCTCTCTCTTTTAATTATTCCCCAGGCTTAGAACCTTTGAACAATCTTTAGTATTTTTTTATTCATCTCCAAAGTCAAATAGTGACTAACCCATAGCACACTGTCACTGGCAATACAGAGTCTCCTCCTCAAGTCTAACACATATTCTTTAACCTGGATAATCTACATGAATCAACTTGCTGATTTTTGTTTCCATTCTCTCCTACAACTACACTATAACTTTAATCACATTATCCTCTTTTCTAAGATTCAAGGCTCATCTGTTCCAATCCACACTCCAATGGTCTCAGTAATTATTTCCAGATTTTTCTTTGGCTCCTCCAATCACACCAGCTAAGCTACCTCTCCTTATCATTTTCTACAAATCCTAAGGTCTTCCCTCATGTTTCTAAATTAAGAAATAAAAGATTAATGTCAATGTTAAAGAAAAAAGCAAATAACAACAAAAGACAGATACTTTATGCTTTTGAGTTTAAATGGATATAACTTTTAGAAAGATTATTAAATGAATATATTTTAGCTCACCAGATCTATTCAAGGGGTCAAAGTGCTAGAGTGAGTGCTTTGGAAACATAAAGGGCCTAAATTCAGGTAATTTAGGCAATTTATACAAAACACACATTAACAATATCCTGCTCTATTAAATAATTAAAATTTAGATAGACTTTAATTATATGCTTTACTAAATAAAAGGAAGTTGGTCTCCAATAGAAAAAAATGTTAATTTCAAAATAAATAAATAAATAACTCCCTAAGGCAGATAGTCATAGTAAATTTAACATACTGCTACTACCATTTAATTGAATTCAACTATTAAATTAAAAAAGAAGACATATGCAAAATAATAAGGCAACTGTATATTAGGTGGTATTGCCTTTTAGTGTTTCAGTCAAGGGAACAGTGATTAACCTCTTCATTACTTTATAATGTTCATCAGGGAAAAAATAGCACTTCAAAGTTCAAATTTTCTATAATTGAAACCCACAGAGCTCCTAAGAATACAGGGTAATAAAGCATAGGGTGCTTCATTAGAGGAAGTCTATAATTACAGATTACTGAGTAAATAATATGGATGCCATTGAATTACAAAATTAGGAACCAATACCTCAGAGATATAATTATGTCAATTTCTGAACATTATGTAGTTCTTTTAAAATAAAATCATAGATGATAATTATGCTTAAATAACCCACTGAAAGCTGGCAAAACCAGAGAAAATACTGGCATTTAAAGATTATCATTCCTTGGAGCTTAACTTCATGAGTGCTTTATTTTGATGTGTCTACTTGACCTCTGCATTTCTTTGATTTTCACTTTTACATAAATAAAAAAAATAAACTTCCATGGCTTATATCATATACTATTTTATGAAGTAACTGTATCACTATGTAGCTACTGTTGTGTAACTACTGTTTGTGAATACTGATATATTTTTATTAAAATGGATAGAGCGGGGTTCAGAGACAGACTTTCAAATATGCACGTAATTTCCTACTTGGGATTAAGTAGAAAAGATTTACAACTTCATATTTGTTTCAACCATGTGTCTTCTTAGGATAGCAGGCTCCAAAGAGGAAAGCAGGGAGGACTTAGACACAGTATGCTTCACTTATAGCCCCAGTACATTTCTTATTTAGCTTTTAATTCATTCTTTCAAGCTATCAGCATGTGACCACTAGGCACTTACTCAGGGGATAGCACTCTACAAAACAGGGAATCATAAGGCATTCTTCTAGGAAACATTGCCACAAATAGATCAATTATATATTTCTTCCACAATGTAGTCTTATTTGGAAATTGAGAGAATTTTTGGTTAATAAAGAGCCTTGCTTATCAAACTGAATACCAATGATACACTTTAAAAATCGCTACTTGTTTAAAATATATCTGAAGAATAGAAGGAAAAATACTACAGCTTTTTGGCTCTTAGAAAGATAATTTAATACAACACTCTAATTTTTACATTATAATTTGGGCATGGCTCAGGTGTTTGCATAAGCCAAGATTCTACCATTTAGAAAAGCAAGTTATTTTTGTATAGTCCGTGTACTGATCAATTACCTCAGATAAATACATTATGAAGGGAGAAACTGCTGATTTCAATGAAAGATATTAAAAAGATTGTTTATTTTCCTTGTCTACTAAACAGTAATAATTTTTAATATTGCTAATCATTTTCCTTCTTTTGGATAAGTTATAAAAAAGAAATTAATACCAAATATGTGTTATTCTTCAAAAGTGGGGTTAAAAAGTGGTATCTTCCAAAAGGGTAGAGAGTGAGAAAGTCACTAAATACTCCTTGGCAAAGATTTAGGACCAGGTAATATTCTATTCTTTTCATGATTTGCTCACCTAAACTCATCAGTGAAATCTTTGCATACTATCTGATTTCATTTGACGGTTTATTTCCTATTTATAGCCTATATGAAGAGGGGGAAATTGTAGTCCACAAAGAAATGATAAGGACCATTTTTCACTCAGCACTTCCATGGCAGTTGGTGATTTTTAGTATAAGGGAAATTTATCCTCACCCTTTAGAAGGAATGCTCAATCCTGGGTGTTAGAGAACATGTGGATTTTCCACTTCAGGAAAAAGGAAGGAAAAAAAGGTTCCATGATTTCTTTAAAGCAATTACCTGCCTTGTGAGGCTTTAAAAATGCCATTATATTTGTTTTACTAACTAAGCGTTCACATTAGCACGGTCTTGAACAAAGAAGTATAATCAAGAGAATCTATTCAGTGCTGAAGTCTTATTTCTCTCCAGACTAGAGGAAGCTACTTTAAGGTTCATCCTGAATTGGGGAGTAAAGTGAGGAAAAGGTCACTTCCACCTCAGAGTCCAATCAAGAGAAGACAACATGGGCTGAATGGACTAATCATGCTCATGTAAGAGGTGATTTGGAAATAGGTAGCTAAGGAAACCTTGTCAACATCCAGCTCCATTCAAGAAAGGACAATGTCTCTTAATCTCATTAGAATGACCAGGGCATATTCATTTAGAGCAATGATAAAGAAGATGACAAATTAACCAACCACACTGCATTTTCTCTGAAGAAATACTCTGCAAACAGAAAGACTGTATCCACTGAGACCAGGGCACTGATTAGGTGACTTCATTAAGGCCTATTTCCCAGGGGGGCCTGGTTTTCCTATTTGAAATCTCTTGTTTTGATGCCAAAAAATCTGCTTGAAATTTCTCTTACATGTCAAACTTAACCAGTAAATGATCACAAAGACAGAGTTTGAGTTTCAGATACAACAGAAAGTAGTTAAGGAATAGGAGAATATTACTTTTCTGTTTGGGGAATGACATGTTTTTTACTAGATTGAAGCCTGTGAGGTCGCCATGTTTACAGCCCCCAAAGTAGTCAAAAAGCAACAGTTTCATATGATTCAAACTAATAAGGGAGATAATAAAGTCATCTGAACTATTACCAGCTCTCTGAAAAAATATTTCAAAATAAAGAGGCAAGACTATATTATGACAGTCTTGCTATGCTATGCTATAGTCTTAAAATATCTTCAAAAAATGCAGAGCTTGCAAAGCACAGTCTTTCTAATAGTCCCTATTTTCCATAACTGCAACCCCCACATTCTAACTCTATGTTTTGAGTCATCAATACAAATTCAAGACAAGGCTGTTCTCCACACGTAGTTGGCATGCTCTCTGGGCTATTATTGTTCCTGATGCCAAGGTCAATTATTTGTGTTTCTTTCCCTAAAGCTTAGGAATAGTTTTGCAAGATCTCCCAGAACTCTGTCCCTTACTCCTACTCCAGCGTAGGGATGCAAGGCAGCTTATCTCGTCATTTTAATGAAACATCTTTGAGGTACGATTTCACTGGGGAGAGATTTAGAAATCAAAGCTTAAGTAGGGCTGTGAAAGTAAGTTATACAGTACTGAGAAAAACACAATCTCGAGAACTCATTTTTTCCCTCAGCAAGCATTAATGAATGTCAAGCCTTTACAGATTAGTTAATATACTTAGAGATAGATAAAGCATGTTTGTTTTGCCAAAACCTTGATACAGCCAGTACCTCACTGAGAACTGAACAAATAAATCCACTTGTTATAGTATTTTTCAGAGAAAAATTCAGCAAAATTTGCAAAAAAGTCAAATTTATTTTTTATATTGTAATCACATGAATTGACAACTACTTCAATAGTATGTAGAATATCAATATATCTACTATATTTGTGCTTTCTTATTAATTGTAATTTTATTTTTGTGAATTAGAATTTACCAGATAGAAAAACCAACCAACCAACCCAGTTCAACCAAACATCTAATTACATTTTTCATGCTCTTTGTCATTTTAGTGAGTTTCTTGTAAGAGAACACCAGCATGACTCTTATTAATGTCAAAGAATGCATCTTTTCCTTTTGATAAAAGAAGAAAGGACCTTTCACATTCAAAATTCATTTTTTTCTCCTAACATTTACAATATGACACAAACATATGGTAAATAAAATTAGTCTAATAAATATTAGAGCCACTGGACCAGTGAGGGAAACTCTGAGCATGCTGTGAATATGCTGAATACTAAAGAGCATCTGAAATTAAAAAAAAAAAACAAACATTGAACTTTTAAGAAAAATTAATAATTCAATATTTTTTTCATGAAGAGAGAAACCTACATGACAATAATGATTAACCAGGATATGTCTACATTTCAGAAAGTGAAAGTGAAAGCCACTCAGTCAGGGCCAACTCATTGCAACCCCACGAAGTGCATTTCATGGAATTCTCTAGGCCAGAATACTGGAGTGGGTAGCCTTTCCCTTCTCCAGGGGATCTTCCCAACCCCGGGATCAAACCCAGGTCTCCCACATTGCAGGTGGATTCTTTACCAGCTCAGCCACAAGGGAAAAGATGAGAAATGGACAAATGTAATGACAAAGTTCAGAGTTTTACATGGTAGAATATACTAGTTAGAAGAATCTGCTTTCTATTTTCTCCATAAAAATATAATTAAAGTTAGGTTTCAAAATAAGGTACTTTACCCAAAGTAAAGGAATAATATCAAATAATTTCAATAAAAATGAAAGAATAGTGATTGCATTCAAGAACAATGGAACTTGTGAAGACTGTAAGTGCATTCCCCTGGAAATCCCTCACTATATAAGGACGATTGGTGCTACTTCCTTTTTCTGGGACATTTAGAAACATACTGTCTAACCATTTGAGACAGGGAACTGGTCTGGATAATCTAGAGAGCAGCTTCATGTTTTATGAAAACCAAATCACAGAAAACAAAGAATGCATATTTCTCTAAGTGAACTCAGCATCAAGTGCAAACAGACCTAAGGATAATGCTACAGAATGAAATCCTATAAGTCTTATCACATTGTTTATATAGAATGTAGTACAAACTATATGTAGATATGATACCTTAAAGCACTGGGGATCAAAAAAAAAAAAAAGAAATAGAAATCTCTTCAGAAAAATACATGAAAAATTTGAAACTGTTTGCTCAGAGTATGTAAAGTATTCATCAGAGGAAAATGTTCAAACCTACTTTAAGACAGATGAGAACTATTTCTTAATGTATCAGAAGAGGGCCAAAGAAGATTGTTTCTTGACATAAGTTCTCCTGGGAAAAGCTCCCTTTTTTATTTGCTACAGAGATCATACTGAAATTGATGGGAAAGAATAGACATTTTGAAATAAATAAAAGAGGTCACTGGTAGGAAGAGACTTTCTTTTTTTAGAAGTGGATTCTTGTTGAAAGATTCTCACTTTTATTCAAGTTAAAATGTTTATTTTGTTCCATGAACAAAGGTATGTGGATTTGACTTCTTTCATTCACTGCACACTTAGGCAAAACACAGGGCCTAGGACTCAGAAGGCCCCACACTTGCTTTGAGGCTCTGCTGCTGCCATCTTGTAATTCTTAATATTCTTTGAGGCCCACATTTTTATTTTGCAGTAGGTTCCACAAATTATGCATCCATGCTGGTAAAATAAAACCCATCTGTAACATAATAAACTATCTTGATTGCTCATTTTTCATAAATTCCTTATTAATATTTGAAAAAGATCACATTGTCTTCAGAATGATGTAGTACTGTCCACTGCTGATAATTTCTTCATGCTATTTTCTTTAACATTCATAAAACTGTATCAAAGAAGAATTTCCCAGTGGTTAAGTCACTTCTTTTAGAGGGTACACTAACTTTTTCAATCCATTCAATAGTCATTTACTAAGAAATAGTCTCAATGCTCCACTTATTATTGAAAAAAAATGTTTGGCTGCTGAAAATAAATTTAAAAGCAGAAAAGACTGAAATAGTAGCTTTGGATTTTCTTTCCTCTAAGTTCATATCCATTAGGGTATATGGAAAAAAGATGTCAAGCCAAGACAAATGAAAAACTCACACATGGTTACTTGCTGTCTGAATCCATACATCAGGAGCAAACAAAGGGCCTTAAATTATGTACAAATAAGGATAATGATAGCGAGAGTGTGTTAATCCTCAACTAATAACTTGCTCTTCAGTAGATGTGCTCCTAAAACAGCTATGTAATTCATTATCTACCTCCTCCCCATGACCAAGAATTTCTATTTGAGCATTATCAGGGACATTTCTCCCTAAGAAATTCTTTGGTAATTCACTTCATAAATCAAGTACACACATATACCTATGTATACACACACACACACAGAATGTAAATAATCATTCCTTAGTAAATCAGTTGTTTGAATTCACTTTGGAATGTTATACTTGAAAAAACATGGCAACATCCATCCATCAAAGCCATACTGAACAACACAAATACTCTGCTGAATTCCCTGTAAACTTCAGAGACAAAGATATCTTCCCATCTTCACTGAAAACTACTTGATTGTGACTCATCCTGTCATTTGGCAGAAGGTTCAAAAATGATAGGAATGTAAAGCTTTGAGGGTAAGTCTCTCATTTTCACATGTAAATAATTTAAATAAATAATTTAACTAATTAACAATTTAAAGCACTAGCAAAGTAGAGTTGTATAGTAGAAGGAGCAGTGGATGAGGCCAGCTCTACTCAAGGTCTATGGCCTTGAGCAGTGGGCTGAGGACCACACTTTGAGAACCACTGGCCTAAAAGAATGCCAAGAATCTGAAGGGCTAGAATCTGAACCCATCCACTGTGGGAGAGTCCCTGAGGCCCCTGCCGCAAATGTTACAAGGTATCAACAGATGCTGGAAGTGTTCTTTTGAAGGAAGAAATTCAAGCTGAAATTCTGCCAATTAGCAACAGGAGCATGGTGGGAGGGTTGGGGAGCCAGGAGGATATCAGGAAGTTGTGACCTGAAACGGAGGCGAAAAGGACAAAGATTGAATCAGGAAATAAAGCCAAATAGAGCACAAACCTGGATGAAACATTTTGGCTGGTTGTAAACTAAGGCATGGGAGAAAATGACTTAAAAAGAGTTAGGACACAGGAGGAACACTTTGGTGAGATAGGATTATAGGAAGGAAAACTCATGTGAGATTAAGAAGAAGGCCAAAGGCCCAAGCCTTGGGGTTAGGCTGGGACAAGGTTAGGTCTCTTTTGGCCCAGAAACTTCCTGAAGAGGCTTGGCCCAAATAGCTTGTCATCTTCACCAAAAAGAAATTCTAAAAGATATACTGCAGGCAGAAAGAGTAATTCCAGATGTATGATCTGAAATACAAAAAGGAATGAAGACCAATCTGTGGGTAGTATAAATGAACACTAACTGTTTGATAATTATAATCATCATACTGTATAGCACAGGGAACTATATTCAGTATCTTATAATAGCCTATATTGGAAAATAATCTGAAAAAGAATGGGTAAATAACTGAATCACTTTGCTTTACACCTGAAACTGAAACACATCATTGTATATCAACTAGACTTTAATTAAAAAAAAAATTTAAAGAAAAAGAAAGGCATACAGTATTGATGCCAGAGTCTGGCATTACCCACCTTAGAGCAAAACAGTATGACTTAGAGATGGCTAACTACCATATTTGTGAGATAAGCAACCACCTTCTTATCCTCCTCCCTCTCAAGAAACAAAAAGAACAAAGCAAAAACCTGGCCCCATTTTCCACTGAGAGAATACTTTTTTTTTTTTCTTGAAGACACTACTGTCGGTGGAAATGTTTGTGAGGGAGTATAAACTTCTGATTTGACTTTGGAATGTTAAGTTCCAATCAGTCCTTAATTACTTCTGTCTTTAAAGAACCACATCCTGCAGGAGAAGTGTTGACTGCTGAAGTCCAAAGCACATAGTAGCTTTTCATAAGGTTATAATTATCTATGATTATAAAAGGAAGAACATATACATTTCTTTTCTTAAAAAAAGATCAATATATTTTTATTGAAGTATAGTTGATTTACAATATATATTTCCTTATAAAAATGCTTACTTTGTTTTTCTGGGGTCTTAGAGAGGGGACTGGGAGGAAAGGCTGAAAACCATACTGCAAATGCCTCACCACCACCCCTGTTTTCCATCCATGATGAGAGAGGTACCTCTATGGGGTTTCATTTACTGTCACGGTTGCTCAAGTGAAAAGGGTTAGTTTTCAACATACCTGGGTCACAGGAGCTTACATGAGATTAGTGAAACGTTCAGGCTCTATGTACTGTGGGGGATGGAGCATGCGTACTCTTAAAGCTTAATGGAGCCATAGTCCACCTCTCTAGTTCCATTTCCATTGCTCTCAAAATACGATCATCTAGCCCTTCGAACAAAGCTTCATTCACTCTTTGAGATGAAAAGAACAGTATAACAAGGCCTAACAACATAATGGATCCTGGTTATGCCAGAAAGAGCTCTGACTCAGAACCAGTTGCCTCAAACAAGTAAACCGTCTTTTTAAAATGCTGGGGAAGACACAGGGGAGGCAGTTTCATATACCACACTGAAGTGAAGTAGAACAAGGTCGGTTAAGCACTCTATCCTGAGACACAAACCTTTCATTTTCAATTGTTTTCAAATAAAAAGAGAGAAATCCCCTTTTCAAGTTAGATTGTTTAAATGCACCTATAGCTACTCCTGTCTAGAAAAGGCTAGGCAAGCTCTCCCTACTGATGCATTTCAAAAAAGGTTCAATTGGCAAAAGAAAGCAAGTGCAAAGGGTTTTTGATAAAAGAGGACTAGAGGGAACACATTTTCCTTTCACAGAAATACTGTTCTAGAAAATCAGATGAGGTAGCAGTTCAAAACCACAAAAATGTACACATGGGTGAGATAAACAGGGAAATTAGAAAATTTCAAATTCAGACATTCAACTATACAAAATGATTCACTTAAAACATGGGGTGGGGGGATAAATTAGGACTTTGAGATTAACAGATACACACTACTATATATAAAATAGATAAACAACAAGGACCTACTGTATAGCACAGGCAACTATAGTTGATACCTTGCAATAACCTGTAAGGTAAAGAATCTGAAAAATAATACACACACACACACACACACACACACATATAAATGAATTGCTTTGCTGTACACCTAATACAAAACAAAGTATTATGACTTTCAGATTACAGCACAGCCTAACCCAGCATATGCTAAGAATGTGATTTTTCTACCACAGAGCCACGTGTATGTATGTGTGTCATTTGCTTAGTCATGTCCAACTCTGTGCGAGCCCATGGACTGTGGTCTGCCAGGCTCCTCTGCCCATGGGATTCTCCAGGTCTCCTGCATTATAGGTGGATCCTTGACTTCCCTGGTGGCTCAGACGGTAAAGCGTAAGCCTACAATGCTGGAAACCTGGGTTCGATCCCTGGGTCAGGAAGATAACCTGGAAAAGAAAATGGCAACCCACTCCAATATTCTTGCCTGGAAAATCCCATGGACAGAGGAGACTGGCAGTATACAGTCCATGGGGTCGCAAAGAGTCGGACACGACTGACCGACTTCACTTTCACTTTCACTTTTACCATCTAAGCCGCCAAGGAAGCCCACCACAGAGCCATTCAGGTCTGTAAAGAACTCCTAGGAACCTGTCCTACCCTCAGCAGGGCTGTGCCTGCAGCTCCCTAGACCTACAGGCATATATTCTGTTTAGCGATGCTTTATGTAATTCCTAGGCAGCTCTATCTAGGGCTCACCAGATAGAAAAGACTAAATCAAAATCAGGACCTCTGAAATACCTCCTTTCATAAAGAGATAATTTTTTTTTTACATAATGTACATTTAGAGTAGATTCTAATACTGGTTAGATTAGAAAAAAAGGATTATGTTATCCACACTTAATTGCACATTTAAAGGATAATTATTTTTTGCTTTCCAAATGAATCATATCATCATCTTCTAAGCTATTATGAAATAGTATATCAAATCCATTGTTGAATTAGATGACAACTAGGTATTCTAAGTTTAGGTTATAATGTTTTTCTAATACCATTATAACAAAGGTATAACGGATTTCTTAAACTAAGATTTTTTTTTCCCACTAAGGGCAATGGCACCCCACTCCAGTACTCTAGCCTGGAAAATCCCATGGATGGAGGAGCCTGGTAGGCTGCAGTCCATGGGGTTTCTAAGAGTCAGACACGACTGAACGTCTTCACTTTCACTTTTCACTTTCATGCATTGGAGAAGGAGGTGGCAACCCACTCCAGTGTTCTTGCCTGGAGAGTCCCGGGGCCGGGGGAGGCTAGTGGGCTGCCATCGATGGGGTTGCACAGAGTCAGACACGACTGAAGCAAACTAGAAGCAGCAGCAGCAACTAGTCAAGATATCTTATACATTATAGATTCTTCATGTGTGAAGGGAGTGACTGAGAAATGACTAGACATAAAGAAGCAAAACAGAAGTTTTCATTTGTTAAAAATCTGTGAAAATGAAATATATATGTTATACACTACATATAGTCCTGCGTGAGTGGAGACACACACACATACATACATATGCAGCAAGAGCTGTCATTTCTTACAGAAGAGACACACACAGAGTGAGAGAGGCTGACAGTTAGTAACCCCTTAAGCAGGTTAATGGTGTTGAGTTAACAGACAACAATACTATGATTAGAGTATCTCACTCTGCTCAACACACTATGGGCATTCAATAAGCACTTGTAGAATTAAATTAAAAATCACTAAAAGGTTTCCATGCATAATAATCCTTTCACACATTAACAATAGATTTTTACCTGATTCTGAAGCAGCCTAGGGGCTCAGGGAGTCAATGTGGGTGGAACTGAGTTGGGTGCAGGGCAGTTTGTTGGTTTCATGAAGCTGTTAGGTACAATTACCAATGTGAATCTAAACGCATTTGATGGAGAACAGGGTCAAATTAACTGCAATGTCAGTATATAACAGCTGTTATTCATTTGATACTTTTTTGGTAATAATCAGAATATTGAAATATGGAACTGAAGCATGTTTCTAATAAGTAATTAGGCCATCTTCAAGATATTTTGGTCATTTCTTATGTAGTCAGCCACCTGCTCCAACATTTTCATGGTTTTCTGGCTAGTGAAGTTACATAAGGCATACATGGCAACAAGCACATGCTGTAGGGGAAAGCCAAATTTGTAACTGCTGGCATTACTCATATTCTACATAAGAATGATGAAATCTTATTAAATACTCAACACACTGAAGAGTTCTTACAGTTTTTGCAAACTGGAGTTTCTGCATTTAGAATGTAAGAAGTCTTAATGAGATCTAAAGTATATTACCTATCTTGTTTCACATATTTATTTTTGTCTCCTATTTAAAAGAATATTTTTAGTTGATGTAGAAATTTGTTTTATTGCTAAGGCAGATAGAATGAGAGTTTAGCATTTATTTCTAGTGAACTGAGGCCAGAAATGCAATTATTCTAGCATGAGGTCAGAAAAAAAATTACTAGTGATAAGTGGCTCAAAGAGACTACAGGAAAAATTAACTAGAACCTTTGATTAATCTAGAGTGTATTCTGGAATTAGAATAGATGAAGCCCACTCTCCAACACTCATTTGCAGTAATCACTTACGCTCTGAATAATGGCCCAGAGAAAATAACAAAGTCCTAACGATTTATCAGGGCTTCCCTTGTGCTCAGCTGGTAAAGAATCCACCTGCAATGCAGGAGACCTGGGTTCGATCCCTGGGTTGGGAAGATCCCCTGGAGAAGGGAAAGGCTACCCATTCCAGTATTCTGGCCCAGAGAATTCCATGGACTATATAGTCCAGGGGGTTGCAAAGAGTCGGACACAACTGAGCAACTTTCACTTTCACTTCAATGATCTATCAACGATCTATACATTGTGGGCTGACTGCATGTACAAAACTATATTTAAGCACTATGTTGCACATTTTCACCTGTGTAAAATCTGAGGCCAAAAATACTGGGGATTGAGGGAAGGTATTTGGGTGAGTCGGAGGAGGGCTGTCAACTAACAGAGTTCAGAAAGATTACAGATGATAAAGACTGGTGCCCAAATGGCTTTCTATAAAATTATAAGATCAGATTAATCAGAATATTTCTTCCTCTAGGCATGCTAGTCAACTAAGATTTTTATTGTGATTATTTCTATTCATAGTTTTTCATTATATTCTCACTGAAATAATTATTCTTATTAAGAGGATAACAACATTTAACACTTATTAAATGGTAACCAGGTACCAAGCAAGTGCTGAGAGATTTGCACATATTGTCTCATTTCATTCTTAAGAAAATCCTAGGAGGAGGATGGCATTTTTTCCTGTTTTATAGGCAAGGAAGCTTCCCTGGTGGCTCAAAGGGTAAAGAATCCACCCGCAATGCAGGAGACCTGGGTTTCATCCCTGGTTTGGGAAGATTGCCTGGAGGAGGGCATGGCAACCCACTCCACTATTTTTGCGTGGAGAATCCCCATGGACAGAGGAGTGTAGCGGGCTTATAGTCAATGGGGTCACAAAGAGTAGGACACGACTGAGTGACTAAACACAGCACAAGCTGAGGATCGGGTTAGGTGAACTGCTCAAAGTTATACTGTTTAGAGGGAGAGTCAGGATCTGAACTCAGGTTTCTCTGGCTGTGAAGGAAAGGAGACAACTCTGTAATTGCAGGCTAAACAACTGAAGGGTCTAACTGAGATGACGTCATTGGGTGGGGGGTCAGAGTCATCTGACTGAGCGTGATGTATCATTTGACGGTTGTTATCGCGGGAGCTGCTCTTGTACCTCAAAGCCTTAACCCAGTGCTTGAATTTAGAAATTTGAGAACTGTTTATTGAATGAATGGCAGCAGTATGTCATGATGTTGCCTAAACTGGACCTAAAGATATTTCATTAAAATAATAATAAAATCCCAAATGTATACTGCTAAATACCTTGGGTCGTTAAAGCTCTAAGGCTCTGGGCAAATCTTTACTGGCTAATTTTATTTGTGGAATTCCCCCCCCAGCCCACAACACACACACACACACACACACACACACACACACACACACTCACATACCACATATTTCCATTGAGAAAAATAAACCTAGATAGCAAAGAGAGAAAGTTTTTTTTTTGAATAAATGGATTTCTTGAAATGTTTGCTGATATAGGGAGCAAGGCAATTTAAGTAAATGGAATATCAACCAGATATTCTTTTTTTCTTCATTGTGTAATCACCAGGTTGTGTCCAACCCTTTGCGATGCAGTGGACTGTAGCCCATCGGGCTCCTCTGTCTACGGCATTTCGCAGGCAAGAATACTGGAGTGGGTTGCCATTTCCTCCTCCAGGGGATCTTCCTGACCCAGGGATCAAACCCGCGTCTCCTACACTGGCAGGCAGTGGCCAGCAGATCCTTCATTGATGAGCCACCACAGAAGCCTTGTTTCTTCATAAATAGGGCTTATTGTTAGCTCACTGTTTTGCTTTGCATTAGCATCTATGAGTTGCCCATTATCACTTGTAAAATATGATAGAATGTGGCACCTAGTTTGTCTCAGAAATTTATATTATCAGGGGTGCTTCAATACTGTGCTATGCTTTGTTGCTGAGTCATGTCTGACTCTGTGACCCCATAGACTGTAGCCCGCCAGGCTCCTCTGTCTGTGGGGATTCTCCAGGCAAGAATACTGGAGTGGGTTGCTACGCCCTCCTTCAGGGGATCTTTCCCAACCCAGGGATCAAATCCAGGTCTCCCACATTGCAGGCAGATTCTTTACCATCTGAGTCATCAGGGAAGCCCAAGCTTTAATACTGCTTGGGATTAATTCTGTTATTTACAGATATTCTAATCTTTACTATTGGTTCAGTTCAGTTCAGTTGCTCAGTCGTGTCCGACTCTTTGTGACCCCATGAATTGCAGAACGCCAGGCCTCCCTGTCCATCACCATCTCCCCGAGTTCACTCAGACTCATGTCCTAACTATAATTTAATGCCTAGGTTATGACATTTAGAAACATAATTTTGATCCATCCAGATTAAAATAATGTGAAATGAATTAATTAACTTATATGATACAATCATTTTAAAACTCAGAAAACTACAATTGCTATCCACCACTAATGATAGAGCTTAAATGTTTAGTTATTGGTTAAAATTTGCTTATTCACTATCAGAAGACTGATTTATCATCAAATCTGACTCAGGTAGCTGTCCTTATAATCATACTAGAAGTAAACAGGTAATTCTAATTTCCATATAATCTTATATGAGGAGAAGCAAAACTGTTCCTGATTAAATAATATTTGCATAAGAATCATACTTGGAGTTTCCAATTTCAAAACACCCTTTTTGAAATGCATTTATTTTTATTGCTTCCTGTTAGTCCTTGCAATTAATTTGCTGAGTTCCAGAAACATGAAACGAAAGAGATTTATTCACAAATATTACAAATATTTGGTAAGCTTTCTTACTTTACTTACAGAATTAATTATTTTTCATGATCCCTAAATTAATTATCATCTATATTAATACAATCAAAGGTTGGAGAACGAAGATTACGCCAAGTACTTTGCATAGTTTACATACTATTACACACATTTTAGAGTACATTTATTGATTTAGCATATGTTTGGCTGCATTTAAATTAGCTTTCTCAATTTTACATTTAAATAAATGATGTATTACTGTGCATGCTTTAAATAAAATTATTTGTGGAATGGTGCAATAAATGTTGGTTGGGTTAATGAAATAACCTAAGATGTCAAAACACACCAATATATAGTTATATATTGATGAAACTTTGCTGTTCTTAAAAAGTCTATACAATATTGTAAAGTATTTAGCCTCCAATTAAAATAAATAAATTTATATTTAAAAAAGTCTAGGCCATCCATTTGCAATCCATTGCTTCCAACACCAAATGCCTTTTTTTCCTCCATTTCTTTTATGAAAATTTTTCTTCATGTACCACCTTCTTTAACTGCCACAGGTTGCAACTCCTTTGAAAGGAACATCAGAAATGAGCTAACTCCTTTTTTTCTTCACCTTTGACTGTTTTCTTCCAGCTATATCCACCTTGTGTTCAACTCTTCTTTCTTGTATTCTGGCTCACTACCTGGGTAATCTCTGAACAAATTCCTATAATCACCTTGACTCTCCTACCTCATCACATCACAACCCATCATCTGACTTGTAAGACTCCTCACAAGTCTTTCCAACAGTCTTCCTATTTGTCCAATAGTTTCCAATTTCAAACTCTCTTCTGTCAATGATGAAAACGAGGACAATGAGAACCTGAGAAAATATTTACTGAACATTGAACTGTTCATCAGAGACCAATGACATCAACATGTAATTGATAGAGTAGAGTATTAGTGACATCAGTCTCTGTGGATTACCTCATTTGACCCTCACAATAACAAAGAATGTTCTATTAGTCCTTTTTATAGAGGAGGATATTAAGGCACAGAGAGATGAAAGTCCTTGTCAGAGATTATATGGGTACTCAGTTGTAGATCTAAGACCTGAACTTAGGACCCATCCTTGTCATCATTTGATGTTCTTCCCTGTGGGCCACTGAACAGTTCCTCCATGAGGCCTTCCACCTGCCATGTGCCAATGAATAGTTTCACCCCTGGTTAGCCAAGTATTACCCACCCTTCAGCATCTAGTTCAACTGATACATTCAGAGACCATAGTTAGTGAACTCTGTGAAAAAATAGTTGAATTATTTTTTCAGCTTCTTGTGAAACCTTACATCATTTTACCAGATCTCATTGATCTCTCCTTTTAGATAGTCTGAAGTAATCTCTATTATATATCAGTACACTGTTTGCTGGTTCAGCTTTACCACATCTGAAGAGTAGCAGAATATTTCGCCTCAAAATATGCCACTATTTCAAGCTGAAGGTAACTGAGAAGAAGCAGATACCAGAAAAACTCTCAGCCCTGGAGCTATCTGCCTAAAAGCAGGACATAAATTTGTGAAGGTGTCCCTCTATTACTCTTTACCAGGAATAAAGAGAAGTTATTCATCAGAGACTGTTCTAGATAGACTGTTATGCTTTCGGAAACAGCACCAGGAGAACCTACGTAACAGTTTACCCACTAGCTCTTATCTTCCATTAGTTTCTTCATATATTTACATTCCCACAATTTGCCACACTAGAAACTCAAAGTGCTTTGCCTTTGTCTCATCTAAAAACTTCTAAAAATGTATTATTCTTTGGCTAAGATGATATATAAGCCCAAGTTCTAACCACCCTTTTGAGTTACTCATCACTGAATGCTCTTAGGTATATGCATGACGCATGTATTAATAAATCCAATCATTTTTCTCCTGTTAATCTGCCTTTTGTCCATGTAATTTATAGGGCCCCAGTCAATGAACAGTTTTTTCTCCCCTACACATCTCTGACAAAACTATAAACTAAAAAGGATGAGGACTATGTCTTGAACTTTTTTCTGAATTCTTCAGTGAGCACAAAATGACTCATTATCAGCAGCAGCAAGAATTGTCTAGGCTCTGTGTTATGTACTACACTTATATCTCATTTAATCTTCACAAAAATAATAGGAGGCAAATGCCATTATCCTCTTATGAATGAGGTAACTGACGCATGAAGAGATGAAGGAAGACAACAAGGTCATAAAGTGAGTAGGTAGCCCAGCTAGGACTGATCGCCACTTTTGTAATGTAGAGGTTTTAATAACTTTTTAGTCATGTCACTTAATGTTTACAAATGATGGTCTCTTTAATACACACCCATGTCTTTTTTCTCTTTTACATTAAAAAAAATACTATTTCTTATCGTGGCCTTTGCCTTTGGATCTCTAATTCTTTCAAAATGGAGCCTTGAAACATGGCTTTTTTTTTTTTTTTTTTGAGACATGGCATTTTTTTTTGAATGGATTTAACTGCAAAGATGTAATTCTCTGGCTGCTTGGTTTCCATGATATCTTTACTTAATATTGAGCTTGGTTGATCACATCTAAATTATAGAAATAATCTTTTGTGGTTGCTTTATCCCATTATTCCTCTGGATAATTAGATTCTAAAATATTTCCTCATGATGAATGTATATAATTTTGCATGCTAGATAAATACGTCTTGTTGTTACTCATTAGTTATATGGGATTACAGGAGATTTTTTAAAAGGGATGGGCTGACAATTTTGCAAAGTTCATATGAAATAGAAACTTTACAGAAAAAGTATCTGTGTTTTAAAAGTAATTTGCAATTTTCAAATGACTTTGTTTACCCAAGGACTCTTTACTTGACTACCTTTCTTTGTACAGGTAAGATTTCTTCATTCCAAATGTATCTATCTCCAGTCACATGTGCGTGAACTATCTCTACAGCTTACATTATATGCAGCTCACAATGGTAATCCAATGCTCTATATCAGTTCTTTCAGTGGAAAATGGATAACACTGTTATAACTGGACACATTTACAAGTTCTTTGAATCACTTTCGGATGGCACCTCATTCTCATGTCTTCCATGGATTCACCTTTTATGTAGCTCCATCATGCCTCCTCCCAGACTCAAAGAATGTCTGCAACTGACTTCCACCTAGTTAACAGTAGTATCTTTTACAAGATACTAAGAAACTCACTGACACTGAACACCGTTTTGATACCTAGTTACCAAACTCTGTTCTTATTCTTCCTTTTATGCATCATTGATCTTCTAAAGATTATGCAATTTCAATGGAAGGATCTCTTTTTAAAACATATTTGCAAGTACTAACACGCGTATACTCTAATTGTCAAATAATATTTACAATAAACAATAATAAGAAGATGTGAGAGTTGGACCATAAAGAAGGCTGAGCACCAAAGAACTGATGCTTTCAAACTGGAGAAGACTCTTGAAAGTCTCCTGGACAGCAAGGAGATCAAACCAGTCAATCCTAAAGGAAATCAATCCTGAATATTCATTGGAAGGACTGATGCTGAAGTTGAAGCTCCAATACTTTGGCTGCCTGATACAAAGAGCTGACTCATTAGAAAAGACCCTGATTCTGGGAAAGATTGAGGGCAGAAGAAGGAGGCAACAGAGGATGAGATGGTTGGATGGCATCACCGACTCAATGGACATGAGTTTGAGCAAACTCTGGGAGATGGTGAAGGACAGGGAAGCCTGGCGTGCCACAGTCCACAGGATCGCAAAGATTCGGATACGACTTAGCTATTGAACAATGAACGACATTTGCTACATATGGGCCACCAATAAAGAACCTAATGGTGAGGTCAAACTGGAGTTAAGTTGGACCTCTAACCCAACATGACTGGTTTCCCTTCACCATGTGAAGGGACAGATGTGTACACATGGAGAGTGCCATGTGAAGACTTAAGTTATGCTGCCACAAGCCAAGGAACTAACAGAAACAAAGAGAGAAGCCTGCAATGGATGGATCCTTCCCTAGTGTCTTCAGAAAGGGCAGCAACCTGCCTATACCTTCATTTCAGATTTCTGTCCTCCAGAACTGGGAGACAATAAACCTCATTCTAAGCCATCCAGTTTGTGGTATTTCCTTATAGAAGGCCTAGGAAACTAATAAGCTTGCATGCCTGCGTGTGTGCTCAGTCATGTGCAGCTCTTTGCAACCCCATGGACTTAGCCTGCCAGGCTCCTCCGTCCATGGGATTCTCCAGGCAAGAATACTGGAGTGGGTTGAAATTTCCCCCTGCAGGGGCTCTTCCCAACCCAGGGATCAAGCTCATGCCTCCTGCAGCGCCTGCACTGGTAGACGGATTCTTTACTACTGAGCAGCCTGGGAAGCCTAGGTAACTAATATATCCTAACTTTAATAATCAAAACCAATGATTCTCAAGTCTGTCTTTCTCATCCAAACCTTTCCTGAGTTTCATATGCACATACACAATAGCTTCATAGATATTTCCCATCTTGACAATGTTTCTTAAAATGACACGAGATTCAAAATGTCACCTATCATGTAATCCTCCTGATGAAGTCTGCTCTATTTGTGAACTGTTTTTTCTTTATCAATTAAATTGATTTATTTATTAAAGAAGGTACCACTTTCTTCAATGCCCCCTTCCCTTAATTCTCTCATCTAAAATTTTCAGGGTCAGTCAATTCTACATTTTAACAACCCTCTGGTGATGGTTAATTTTATGTGTCAGCTTGGCTGGGCCATGGTATCCACATATTAGTTCAGACTAATGAGGGTGTTTTTGGATGAGATAAATATTTAAGTCAATGGATTTTTGAGTAAATCAGATCGCCCTTTGTAATGCAGGTGGGCCTCATCCAATCAACTGAAGTTCTGAATAGATCAAAAAACTGATCGTCCCTGAGCAAGAGGGAATTCTACCAGCAGATTGCCTTTGGACTTGAACTACAACATGGGTTCTTCCCTGGCTCTCCAGGGTGCCATCCTACTCTGCCGAATTTGGACATGCCAGCTTCTATAATCACATGAACCAATTCCTTAAAATAAATCTGTCTGTACATATCCACAACCTATAGAATAGAACACACTTCTTACTAGTAGCTTCTGTAACGGCACTACCACTGCATTAATTCAGGCCACCATCATCTCTTGTCAAGACTGCGATAACCTCTTAACTTCTGTTGTCTCAGGCTGTTCCCTTTTCAGTCCATTCTTTTGTCAAAATGATCTTTCTGAGAAACCTATGAAAGCACATTAACTTTCTATTTAGAAACATTCATAGATTTACCATAGCTCTCAGTGTAAGACCCTTAGCATAACCAAGAAAATGCACAACCTGTCCCCTACCTCTTGCAGCCTCTTCTCTCAGTACTCCTCCATGCACGTAAGGGAGCTGCTATTCGGTGCTATTCTACTCATTCTGTCACTTAAGGGAGAACTTCCTGCAAATACCCACTGCCATGCTGTGCCCTAGTCCTTTCCCTAACTAAGTGGTCATCAGTTAGGACCTGTTCTTTTCATCCTAATTATGAAACTTGCTTGCTAAATTAGGTTGATACTATCTTATTTTTACCTTGGCAGTTTACTTTTTTCTTTTTATTATTTTTAAAATGTCCTGGTGGCTCAGACATTAAAGAATCTCCCTGCAATGCAGGAGACATAGTTTTGATCCCTGGATTTTGAAGATCCCTTGGAGAAGGGAATGGCTACCCAGTCTAGTATTCTAGTCTGGAGAATCCCATGGACAAAGAAGCCTGTCAGGCTACAGTCCATGGGGTGGCAAAGAGTTGGACACCACTGACCAACTAACACTTTCCCCTTTCACCTCACAGTGATGTACAATATTGTGTTAGTTACAATTGTGTGTTAGTACAGTGCAGTGATTCACTACACACATATATATAGCAAAAGATATATCCCACCCAATTCAAACAGACAGGAAGTAACTAGGCTTGGGGAAATGTCCTCATGACCTTTGCCACGGGCAGGACTTCTCGTGCTGGCTCCCGGCAGGGAAAGACCTCATCTTTAACACAGATTTTATGGAGTGGGCATGAATCAGCAAAGAAACAGAGAGTGAAAGACACCTCAATCTCCACACCTTGAAATGTGTGTGTCTGTGAGTGTATGTGTGTGCTTGTGTTTGGGAAACCCAAATGTTGCACTGAGATTCTGCCTCACTCAAAATTAGGGATGTTGGCATATCTGTGCAGTGACTTGCAAGAGCTGTTATGTTTCATTTTCCTCTGAGTAAATCAGCCATTTATTGAGAATATATATATATATATATATGTATATTCTTTTTCACATTCATTTCCATTATGGTATATTACAGGATACTGAATATAGTTCCCTGTGCCATAAGTGGGACCTTGCTGTTTATCCATTCTGTATACTTTTTTTCTTTTAAAATTATGCTTATTTCCTGGGCAAAAAAATAAACTGTAGTCACTTTCTAAAAATTTTCATGTATTTTAAAGGTATAAACAAAATGGTAGCAACATCACTTTTGAAGATTTGCCAAATATCACTTTAGAAGATTTATGGCAGAGTAATTGATAATGGGGCTTCCCTGGTGGCTCAGATGGTAAAGAATTTGCATGCAGTGCAGGAGACTGGGGTTCGATCCCTGGTTCGGGAAGATCCCCTGGAGAAGGGAATGGCAACCCACTCCAGTATTCTTGCCTGGAGAATCCCATGAACAGAGGAGCCTGGTGGAATACAGTCTGTGGGATCGCAGAGATGGTCGCAACTGAGTGACCAACACTTTCACTTTCAATTATGATAAATACTTGTAATTAACAATGCATAACAATAATTAATAATTAACTTTGGCCACAGAGTGCCTAGGATCAGATCTTGGTTCTACCTCTTACTCTCTATGTCAACTTGGACAACTCCCTTAACTTCTCTGTGCCTCAGTTTCCTAATCCTAAAATGAGATAGTGATACTCTTCTATTAGGGTTTTGTGAGGATTAAATATATTCAAATACATAAAATTCCTAGAACAGTTCCTGATGCACAGTAAGCACTGTATGTTTGCTGTTGTTGCTGTTGTTATTGCTATTATTATTTGACAATGGCATTTATAAGTGAAAAGATGCTATCACCAGACTATTTAGACTCTAATCTTGCTGCTAATACTTCGTATTTGTGTGACCTTGGCAAGTTCTTAATTTCTATGAGCTTCAGTTTCCTCATCTGTAAAATGAGATAATAGCATCTGTCTCATAGAGATGTTATGAAGATTAATGTACTTAAAATATGAGAAAGCCTTAGAACAGTGCTTGGCACATGGTAAACATACAGTGCTTGCAATTCTGAATATCATATATTTAGAAACAGGTGGTCCATATTAATCATATTATCTTGCATCCTGTTCAGATTTCGTTTTTAAATTCTCTAACCCTCAGTGGCAAAGGCTATGCTTTTTCATTATTCAGTTGCAGGTACCTGATGCTGACCGCTTTCTTTCCTTACCCTCTCTTCTTTAAAAAGAAAACAAAACCAAAGCAAAAAAATTCACCTTTTATATGCAGTCATTCTTGCTAACCAAGAAAACAACTTACTTCATACTATATGGATATACCAGTATTTTGTTTGTAGGCTCACAACTGGACAAGGTGCTTTCTCCCTATTTTTTTTCAGCTTTTAATAGTGCTGTCAATATCCATTAAGACGTGAAACGTTCAAGATCCCAAGGGAGGGTGTTAGTCATTACTGTACTATCAATAGGCACGTGCCAATAAAATAAAATTAAAACCATAAGGCTCATCATCCCAGACCAGTGTTTCTCTTTACATCTCACTCATTCAGAACATATATAATTTGATTAAAGATATGAAAAGAAAAAGAGTGTTGCAACAGCATATTACCTTGCATTGGCTATCAAAAATCCTGTGTTCAGTGTAGGATGACAAGAACTAAAGATAATAATGAGAGATGTTTGATAAAGTTAACTAATAATATGGTAAATTTTCTACCCAAACCATAATTATTCAGTTTATAGTTTAAAGTTAATTAAGTGCAATTATTTTACACTTCAGATGTCTTTTTTTTTAAATGGAAGCACTTCATACCTTTGTTTATATCAATGAGTTGTTTCTTTTTCTTCTGGCGTTCCAACTTTTCTTGTTCAGCTTTCTCTTTTGCAAGCTTTGCCCTCCTAGTCTTCTCTTCCAGTTCTTTTCTCTTGTTGTTTTCTTTCACTGCTTCCTGTACATATAAACAAAGTTAAAAATTCTTACATTGCCTATATATTAGAGGAGTTGTGTAATTTAAAAATTCTATATACACATGTGTAGATGTTCAGAGATGGAACAGTATTATAGCAGCTTTTAGGTATATGTGCATGTACTTTTGAGAGGATGAAATGAGCCGAAGATATTTCTTCTTGGAAAAAAAAAGTATACTCAGGATTAAATTGCTATTACCTGGGGTGCTAGAAAATTAGAAACATGAATATTTACAGATTTACCAATAAACATTCTGTCTCTGTTATTGAAATATGAAATAGTTTTGATACACAAGAAAAAGTTTAATAGGGAAATATGGTTAGCAGGTTTTCTACCACTTTTTTTTTTACACTTTCCTCTTTCCTGAAAAATGTTTTTTTTAAACCAACTGATAAGATTTTTGTGAGGAAAAATGAGATATATTTATAAAGTACTTAGAACACAGTCTATGACAATGATGGTGGTGGTTATCATTACATCTAATGGTGCAGGACATGAAGCAATCAGCCGTATTGTCACAGGAAAGACAAACCTGCAAGTTTAATAGCATTTACACGTCAAGATCTTTAGGAATGCTGAAATGTACTTCCAGCTGTTGTGTGTTTTATTTTGTAAAATGTGTGGAACTCAAGGTAATCAGTACATTTCAGCAGACAGTATGGGATAAAGTTAGAGTAAACAGTTCAGCTGGACTAACAGTACTTTAGAGAAGAGTCATTTTAGAGAAATCTCTATTACAGAGACACATCAACTGCAAGTTCCTTCCATCAAACTGTTCTGCTTTTCTTTTTCCTATTCTAAATCATTAGACCTATTTCACAGCAAGTACCAACTATTTCACAAAAACTGTTTTGTTCCAAAAACACCAAAGAAGAAGACTCAATGACAAGAATACATCTACAAGGCTTGGCCTGGAGGTACCTATATTGAAATATTTTCTCTAATATTAAAAGATATAATAGTTTTCATTTAGGTTTTTTTCTGCATTTCAATTTTATTTTTTTAAGAAATTAATTTATTTTAATTAGAGGTTAATTACTTTAGAATAAACCTTTATTTGTATTTATTTATTTGACTGTGCCACGTCTTAGTTGCAGCATGAAGGATCTCCAATCTTCATTGAGGCATGAGGGATCTTTTTTCTAAGTTGAGGCATGTTGGAATCATTGGTTAGAGCATGTGGGATCTTAGTTCCCAACCAGGGGTCGAACCCAGGCCCCCTGCAATGGAAGTATGGAATCTTAGCCACTGGACTACCAGGGAAGTCCCTATAATAGTTTTCAAAAGCCTTTAAAAAGCACTTTCAAAAATATTATTCTGATTTTCAAGAATTATTGGTACTTCTCCCTTCTACTACTGCTATCACACTAGCACATCTGGAATTATGCTAAGAGCACAAAATACTCTGGCTCCTGTAGACAAACTCAAAGACTTACCACTTAAACCTGAACAATAGAATCATAATTTTAGAGCAGAGTTTCTCAACTTCAGCACTGTTGTCATTTGGGGCAAGACAATTCTTGGTTATAGGCTTCCCAGGTGGCTCAGTGGTAAAGAATCCACCTGCCAAGCAGGAGACGTAGGTTTGATCCCTGGATTGGGAAGGTCCCCTGGAGAAGGAAATGGCAACCCACTCCAGTATTCTCGTTGGGAAATCCCATGGACAGAGGAGCTACAGTTCATGGGGTCACAAAGAGTTGTATACAACTTAGCAACAATAATAAGTTCTTCGTTGGGGCAGTGCTATGTGTCCTATAAGATATTTAGCAGCACTCTTGACCTCCACTGACTAGATGCCAGTAGCACCTCTTTCTGGTTGTGACAGACAAAAATGTCTCCAGAGACTGGCAGATGTTACCCAGGTTGAGCACCACTAACCTAGGGGGTTTTATAGAAATTAATTTATTCACCAACAATTGAAAGTTGCCTGTTCCGCTGAAAGCATCTTCTTTTTGCAGATGTGGAAACTGAGTTCTGAATGAGTTTAACTACTTGTCTAAGGTCACACATTTATGTAATTGCAAAGTTGGGAAAAGAACTCATGTCTCTTCTCAGTATTTAATGTTTATTTGATTCTTTGAGGAAGAAAAGATAATGTTTATCCACATTGGTGGATGTACATTTTGGTGTATTACACCAAAAGCACAAACAACCAAAGAAACAGATAAATAAAACTTCATCAAAAGTAAAAACTTTTATCTATCAAAGAACATTGTCAAGGGAACTCCCTGGTGGTCCAGTGGTTAGAACTTGGCACTCTCACTGCCAGGGCCTGAGTTCAATCCCTGGTTTGGGTACTAAGGTCCTGAAAGCTGTGTGGTGCAGCCAAAAGGGAAGGGGAAAAAAAAGAACACTGTCAAGACAGTGAAGAGATAACCCACAGAATGGGAGAAAATATTTGTAAGTGGTATATCTCATAGGACTATATAAAAATTTTACTATTCAACCATAAAAAGACAAAAAAACCAACTAAAAATGGGCAAAGGATTTGAATGGTCATTTTTGCAAAGAAGATAGAGAGCCAATAAGTATATGAAAAGACATTCGATATCATTAGTCACTAGTGAATTGCAAATCAAAATCACAGTGAGGTACCACTTTATGAATACTAAGATGGCTATAATAAAAAAACAACAAAACACATAATAACAAGTGAGGAATTGGAAAAATTCGAATGCCTTGCATGGCTCATGTGAAAGTAAAATAGTGAGTCATCTTGGAAAGCTGTCTGAGTTCTTCAAAATGCTAAACATAGAGTTACAATAGGAACCAACAATTCCACTTCTGGATATATATCCAGGAGAAAAGAAAACACATGTTCATACAAAAACTTGTGCAAGATTTTTCATTAGAAGGATTATTTCCAATAGCCAATAACTGGAGACAACCCAAATGTCTATCAACTGATAAACAAAATATGGTACATACTGTTTATGGAATATTATTCGACCATAAAAAGAATAAAGTACTGATACATGCTGCAACGTGAATGAACCTTAAAATATTATGCTAAGTGAAAGAAGTCAAACACAAAAGGCCACATATGGTATGATTCCATTCGGATGTAGTGTCCAGAGTAGACAAATCCATGGAGAGACAGAAGGAGGAGCGGGAACGGAGAATGACTGCTAATGACTATGGGGCTTCGTTTTGGTCATGATGAAAATGTTCTGCAATTATGTAGGGGTGATGGGTGCAGAATCTTGAGGATATATGAAAAAGCACCGATTTGGTACTTCAAACTGTTGAATTTTATGAGATGTAAATTATATCTCAATAAAAATTAATAAAATAAGTATTTGAAAAAGGCAGGACTGAAATAAAATTGTAACTTAGAAAAAAGGCAACATACATTCAGGCTCTGACACTAACAAGTGGCATGATCTTTGGTAAGTAACATAAGAGGAGGTGAGCAGCAGAAGAGAGAAGGGCGGTTAATGCTTGTGTATATTTTATTACCAGTCAGATTTCTGATCTGGTGAACCATCAACTAACATGTGGATGGACGCTTCCATTATCAGTCTACTGGACTATATAGCTGTTGAGTGCTGTCATTTATTATGAAGATAGAAAAAACTGGTAACTTGTAGTTGTATTTCTTCCTTGTCCTGATAATAACAGCTATTTTTTAATGGAAAATTATTATGTTTCAGGTATTTAAAGTAAAGAACTTCAGATATTTATAAAAAACCTACAAAACAATTAGTATTTGTTCTCATTTTACAGATGGCAAAACTTAGGTTCAGGTGGGTTAAATGAGATGTCCAAGGCTCTGCTGCTGCTGCTGCTAAGTCACTTCAGTCGTGTCCGACTCTGTGCGACCCCATAGACAGCAGCCCACCAGGCTCCCCCGTCCCTGGGATTCTCCAGGCAAGAACACTGGAGTGGGGTGCCATTTCCTTCTCCAGTGCATGAAAGTGAAAAGGGAAAGTGAAGTCGCTCAGTCGGGTCCAAGTCTTCGTGACTCCATGGACTGAAGCCCACCAGGCTCCTCCATCCATGGGGATCTGCAGGTACTTAAACAGCAGAACCACATATGTTCACTCACATTACCATGATGCCTTCCAAGTAAAGTTGTCAGATAAACAACAGGACACTCAGCTAAATTTGAATGTCAGATAGTATTTCATTCTCTTTTGTGACTCAGTAATAACATGAATTTTTTTTTTTAGTTTATGTATATCTCATTCAATACTTAGCATATACTTATATTAAAAAATTTCATGCAATAGTTGGGACATATTGATACAAAAACTCATTCATTATCCATACAATCTTTGGGATATACTCATGCTAAGAAAATCAGGTAATATGTGGGACATGTTGATAACAAAAGATTTTAGCATAGTTTATCTGAAATTCAACTTTAACTGGGCATCCAATATTTTTATGTGAAAAATTTGGCAACCTTATTCCCAAGACTGTTGATATTTTTATAAGTATTCTTTTGTATACTAAGATTATATAATGAAGATAGTAGAATAATTATAAAAAAACAAAAAAGCCCAAATCTAAACTATACTCTGAGAAAAGAAATGATATAGATCATTGATAGGCATTTTGTGGTTCATGAACTTTACTCATACTATTTCTATAGCATTCTTCACATTTTGTTTCTTTTATTTCTTAAAAATAAAACTAAAAAAAGTTTATATAAAAATCTAAACTAATACAATTTAGAAGAAAATCAGTCAATAATATCACCAAATCACTAGTAGAAAAATTTATCATAGGCGAATGGGTTAAATTTCTGTATGAAAGGGAGACTTGCAACTGGCATTTCTAAAACAGCATGAGGGTGGGATGATTTGGGAGAATGGCATTGAAACATGTATACTATCATGTAAGAAACTAAGTGCCAGTCTGTGTTCGATACAGGATACAGGATGCTTGGGGCTGGTGCAGGGGGATGATCCAGAGAGATGATATGGGGTGGGAGGCGGGAGGGGGATTCAGGATTGGGAGCTTGTATACACCCGTGGTGGATTCATGTCAATGTGTGGCAAAACCAATACAGTATTGTAAAGTAAAATAAAGTAAAAAAAAAAAAAAAAAAAAAACACCATGAATGTAAGTCTATAAACAATGGAGCAGACCAAGCAATAGGCCCAACAGTTGACATCTTAAATGTTTCAGGAATAAATTTAAGTATGAAACAATCACAGAATTTGAAATGGCATAATGGCGTAATCTTAAAGAGACTGAAACAAAGAGGAAAATAATTTCTGTGGCTTGGCAATAATAGAAATGAATGCAGACATCTATAGAGGCATGTACTTTTCAAGCAACACAGACTGTGGAGTAAGATTCAGTTCTGATATCACCAATTCTGCCTTCATGAAGAAGCATCATGCTAAAAAGAAGATCCTATTCTTCTTGGTGCTTTTACTCTTTGGCTCTGGCTTTAGAAAATTAGAGATGGGAAACACATGCCTATTTAATGATCTCTACATATGAAATAAATTTACAATGAGAAAGGGAAATCTTAACTATGGTTTCATACCAGCAATCTTTAATTTTACTAGAGAGAAAGATAAATTTCAAAAATTTTGAAATTTTGGTGAACTCTCCAAAAAATATGAAGACTGATGAGAGAACTCTTTTGAGGGATGGGATGTATTTTTTTCATCCTAATTCTTATAAAACAACATCCAAATAATTAAAAGAATAAAAGCAACAGGAGCAAATTTGAGATTGGAATTTTTAAAAAACCTTTAAGTAATTGACTGTGATTAACAACACTTTATATCTGTTGAGCCTCACTAAACATTTTAAATGCTAACTTGTCTGCTTCAACAAGATTCTCGAGTAGGCATCAATCATTTCTTAGGGTTGGGAATGCCACCTGATTAGATTCTGTCAATGTGAAGAACTGTGTTCTGTTAAGAGGATGCTAATTGAGAAAGTGTTTTGGTAGTAACCTCACCAAGATAAGAAATGCTTACAGAAAAAAAAAAGCCAGTTTTACTGGCTTATTTTTTTTTCAAGAGTCAGGAAAAAGCACAGGAGTAAAATGCAACAAAAAATGTCTCCAAGATAGATTGTGAAATTTTTGTATTCCCCAACCTCATTTTAAATGCCTCACTGAGAGAGAAGAAGAAATTACAAATCTTATTTCCTTTGTTGGGCATAATTAACAAATGAGACCTACAGACGAAAATGTCATATGTTAGACAACAACAACAACAACAACAAAATCCAGACCTCATGTAAATGATAAGACTTCTTATATATTCCAATTAAACTTTAAGAAACGGATGAAACTGGTTTAGAAAATTCCAAGGGGTTCAGATGCCAGCCTCCTTCATGTTAGGTCTACACAAACCGAGCATCTTCCAATCTCGTGATATTTAAAAATGAAAACCACTGCCCACCAAAACCTATTCCTTACTTCCATTGTGTTCAAGGGCTTTTGATCCCAGTGCTGACTTCAGAGGCACTCTGCAAGCACTGTGATCTCACTGAAATTCAAAGTATACTTGAGGGATGGAGAAATAGAGCAATTAGCAAGAAAAATGGATCTTGGAGTCACCTTAACCTGTTTTCATATCCAAGTTCCCATCACTTATCCTAAGAGCTGTGTGACCTTGACAAGTTAGTTACTTCATTTCTCTGAGCTTTAATGTACACATCTGTAGAACGGAGATGCTAAGTCACTTCAGTCATGTCCAACTCTTTGTGACCCAATGGACAGTAGACCACCAGGCTCCTCTGTCCATGGCATTCTCCAGGCATGAATATTGGAGTGCGTTGCCATGCCCTCCTCCAGGGGATCTTCCTGACCCAGGGATTCGAACCTGCGTCTCTTACATCTTTTTGCATTGGCAGGCGGGTTCTTTACCACTAGCACCAGTTAGTACTACACTCAAATTGCAACAGATTAAGGGAAATAATGTTTATATAAAACTGAAGACGATGCCTGGTACAGAGAAATACTCACTACATGATGGCAGTCATTATTATATGTGAAAGAAACATCTGAAAGTAAATGGCAAGCACACATGACCTTTTCAATAGCTTAATTTGCACGATCCCCTGTCTCTTTTTTGGAAGACACGAGGATGTGATCCTTGACTAGAAATGTAGCACCTTGATACCATCTACCCTCATAAGCATACGGAACATGATTTTCAACTGTACCATATCACTGGCATTGAAGGTAACATTATTTATTTATTTATTTTGGTCCCACCGCACAGGATCAAACCTGTGTCCCCAGAAATAGAAGTGCAGAGTCTTAACAGCTAGACCACCAGGGAAGTCCCTTAAAGGTAATTTTAAAAATTCATATATATATGTCACTATAACTTGGCACTCATGGAAAAAAAACCTAGAAATTTATTTTTTTCTCTTTTGAGTTTTGAATTATCCTGGGTATCTGTGAGAATATCCTTGGCAACATTGTGATTCATTTTCAGTATTGGAAGCTGTATTAGAAGAGAGTCACACAACCTTAAAAGAATGTATTGAAAATGTCCTGGTGAAAAAATTGGCAATGCTGTTGCCAGAGGCACACTGTGATCACGCCACTGAGTGTTTCTTCATTCATCAGGGATGTCAGAAGGATTCACAAATGATACTGAGTCAAATCATTTGGCAACAATATAAAGAAACCTGGTATACATTATATTGAAAATCTTTTTATACGCTAAAGGTGAATCAGCGAGAGAGAATTGTTTGATGAAAACTCAGTGAAATAGGTGAATTCTCTCCACATCTTTTATCTTGAACTGTCCTAGCATCTGATCCTTTTTAGCTTTAATTCAAACTGTGCTGTTGGAGCTTTTTTTTCTTTTACCTTCTTTCTGTCTTATATTACCATTTCTGAATTTGAAATTGTTTCTTTTAATCTCTTTTAAAATAACACAGAACACTTAAAATTCAAATCAAAGAACTGCTGACTTGGATACTGTAAATTTCTGTTTCTTAGACAAGTATGATGATTCTAAGGATCCATTTTATAATGCATCTTGTTGATAAGATTTCTCAAATTTCCTGACCCAGGAATTTTATGTCCAGAGTAAAAATGATGGGAAAGAGGCCTATTATATTTTGTTCCTCTCAAGTCAAGACCCATAATCTAAACATTCTGAGTAGAGCAGCATACCCTTGTGAACACAGGATGGCCTTTAGGAGTTAAGAAATCTGGCTTAAATCCTAGCTGTCTAGCGACCATCATGCTTTATCTCCTTGGCCCACTTACTTAACTGTGCTAAGCCTGCTTTGCTGAAATACGAAATACCTGTACTTCACAGTGTTGCTCTGTGAGTTTTTGAGATATTGCATCTGAAGCCATTAAGCACAGTGCTTGGCACATTATAGAAGTATGCAGTAAATGGGGGTGGTTATTATTATTATATAATTCCACAGTTGGGCAATACCAGTTCAGGATCTGTACTCCCTTTCAAAACCCTAGCCCAGAGGCTTGCAAACATGTGCACATGCGCACTGGGGAGGGGGAGGTTTCCTTTTGATATACAAATCTTGCAACATCCAGTAAAACTATGAAGAAACAAAACATACACTCTTTCTCAGACCCCAAAACTTTATACAGACAGGACTTGCCTTCTCAATTCATGAATAAAAAGATACTGATAGGATATACAATAATTTTGGGGGGAAATTCTGGTGTTAATATACTGTACTTAACAGATCTAAGAAACAAAACAGCACAGAATATTTTGCTATGTAAACTAATAATGAAATTCACATATCATCTTATTTAGAGTTCAACACACCTTATGAGACCTGTGGCAAAAACAGAGAGATGAAGTTTCCTGGGGAAAGGCAGTAGATTTTTTTTTTTTCCTGTTATTGTTTTTTAACATCTGGAGTTAGTTCTGTCATCTCCCTGAGAAAATTAAGCACATACTCCAAGGCCATCTGACTTGGAAATAAGAAGTTTTATTTCTTTTGAATTTATCTCAGAATGTCATAGTCATTTGTTCTGCTTAAAGGAGAATTAGCGTACACTCGGCCCTCTACCCCAGGCTTTGCAAAACTCTCCTCAAGTGACCAATAGGAGGTTGCCAGTTGGTGGCTCAGTGGTAAAGAATCTGCCTGCCATGTAGGAGACACAAGAGACGTGGGTTCAATCCCTGGGTGGGGAAGATCCCATGGAGAAGGAAATATCTACCCACTCCAGTATCCTTGCCTGGAAAACCCCATGCACAGAGGAGCCTGGTGGGCTAAGAGTCGGACACAATTTAGCAACTAAACAATAAGAATAACAAAGTCTTGCTGGAAAACCATCTACTGGATGATTTCAAAGAGAAGATATGATGATATAATCTTTTTGCTTGTTGGTGGGGTTCTCATTTAATTTCAGGCATAACTGGAGGCAAGATAGGTAGAGATAGAAAGGTTGTCCAGACCAGTGAACTAGGGTTATAGGAGCAATGTCCTTTCCCTGTCCCAGAGATGTGCTGAGCATGACAAGGCAAAGGAAAGGCAATTCTATGTGTGATGCCTCATTATCATCTCCCAGATTAATTTTCTTTAACAAAATTCTCTTTCCTTTCCAACACTCTGTTACATATAGATAGATACCTAACACACTCTGCTTGAACTGTTCTGGCTCCTAGACATTTCTGCAGTTTGCTGCACTTGCCTGTAACCAAGGATAAGAGTTGCTGGGAAACACAGATGCCAATATATGTTACCACTACCGATGTGGAACTTGGGCTGAGGTCCCTATTTGTTAGGATAACTGGGTGAAAATCCTAAAGAATACCAAAGGTCAGAGTAAATCTGGACTCATCTACTCTTCCAGATCTTTCTCACTCCCATTTGAGAATGATGATATCAGGTTACACAATGTGAGAGATGAGCTTTTCAGCCTCTGAACAAAGAATTGAACCACCAGATGATTAGCAAAAAAAAAAAAAAAAACAACCCTATATAAGATAGTACAATGATTTGGGCACAAATTAAGGCTTTCCATTAAAGAGAAGAAGGAATCTTACTCTTTAATTAACATCAAAGAGCTTTAGATATTCCTTTTCTCTAGTTTCACTGTGTTTAGAGGGCATATTGGCTTGAAGGAATCGTGACAAATGCTCAGGGCACAGAATTTTCAGCTGCAGCCACCACACTCTGAGAGTCAGTACCTCTGAAGACTCTGTCAGCACTGTAATACTGCTAAACTTTTTTTTTTTCCTTCTCAGATATTTCCACTTATTACAGTACAAATGACCTATAAAATTCCTCTTATGCAAGATCTCATGAATACTTCATCAACCAATCAACTATGATTGTAACTGAAAAGTCTTTCTTTCTCACTGGGGTAATTGAAACCTTGATTAGCTTGCTCGAGTACTTAGGTGTCTCTGTAATAGACATGGAACAAATGTATTGATACTGTAGTTAGAAATTCAAGTCGTGCTTATTAACCTTTGTAAATAAGGTATGAATCACAGAAGTGCAGGCTAAATAACCAAATCAAACAAAATAGGTATTTTCTACCTTCTTAGATTAATTAACCTGCAGTGCAGGAGACCCGGGTTCGACTCCTGGGTCAGGAAGATCCCCTGGAGAAGGAAATGACAATCCACTCTAGTATTCTTGCCTGGGAAATCCCACGGACAGAGGAACCTGGTGGGCTACGTCCATGGGGTTGCAAAGTTTAAATGTCTCCTAATCAGTGAGGATTTCCCTTATCATCTTACATAAAATAATCCACTAATGAACTTCCTAGCTCCATCCCCCATTACTGTAGTTTCCTTACATAAGAGGTCAAACCTACTTAAACTTTCGATATGCTTCACATTTTCTAAGAACTGGAAGTTGGAGTTCATCAGTTTACACAATAATACTTTTCTGCCTGGGAATTCTCAAAACATGAAATTCCCAAAAACATCTCTACACTTCTCATATTTCTTTCTTGTGGAAAATCTGAGTGGCCAGGAACATCGCCCACCTTCAAATGGTTGGCTCTCTGCATCATCCAAAGGTTATGGTTCACTGACTTCTGTATTTATTTTCTTTAAAATGCCAGTGTGTAGTGTTTCCAAGGCCTGAAACCCATGACATTTGTCACGTGGAAATAGCACCACACACTGCAGTGAAACTTCACTTGTGTAGAGATTAGTGTTTGCACAGAACCTCCAAGGTTACAAGAAAAAAATCTGTTTTAATTTTGGAAAGGAGATCTTTGTTTTCACTGCATGATCCACACACATTTGTAACACATCGCTTTGCCAGTGATCTTTTCGTTTCAGACTAAACTGTCTCAGGTTCGGGTGGAAGGTTTAGATGAAAACTTTCTTGAGTTTATTTGTATAACTAACTCCCTTTTGGCAGAGGGGAGACTCATAGAAGAATCTGATCTGTTGCAGGAGAGGAAGACAGTTAAGTGAATTCCAGTACATGCTCACTAAAGGAGCCCTCTCTTGTATTCAGCACAACCAGCTTCCTGTTCAGCCTCCTTAAGAAACAAATAAAAAATTAATGCATCTTTCACACACTGTACATATCAGGAGATTTGACAGACAAACAGATCTCTGCACACCAGTGTGGTCGTGAAGAGAATCTCAAAGGTAAATTATTCAAAAAGGGAAGAAGGAAAAAAAGAAGACTGTTATGTGCAAATCTCCTTGGATATTAAACTTGCAGTTGGTTACAAAGTGGTCATGCTTTGTAATGAAGGCTGGCTATAATCCCCAAGGCCTTCTTTTAAAATTTGCCTTACAACTGCAAAAACCATGGGATCTGAAGTTGGAGGAAAAACTGCCTCTCTCGTCACAGTCCATTAGAATGCTGAACTCTGATTAGTTAGAAGTTAATCTACAATCTGGAGCATGGTAGAGGTTTTCAAATGCTGCAGGTTTCTGCAGACATATTTTTCTTCATAGCTATTGGAATATCTCTCTTTCCATCTCGGAAAGAAAAACAATTGAGTTTGACATGCCTCTATGGACCGCGACTTGATTAAACTCTATGAAGCGCTTTGAGTGCCTACAGGAAGTTAATCTATAATTTTTTAAAAAAAATTCTATTTTTAATCAAAGGAACAAAATGAAATTCTAAAGTGACTGATAAATGGGAAAACATCTCGAGGAGGGTTGGGTGGGGGGAGATGGCAAAACAAGTGGCATGTTTCAGCTCTGTGAGCTGAGTTTACTGCCTTATTAGTCATGATCTTAGACGATAGAAGCAGCAGCACAATCAATAAGGTTTTCGATGAGACAAGTTTGGGTGGGTTGAAAAGCACCTCGGAGACTTGGATAAGAATATTAAATTATGTTGACAAGGAGAAATATACACTCAGAACAGGAAAGACCCCCCAGTGCTCGCTGCAGTCTTCTGCCTATGAGTACGGTTCCATGACCTCCCACAGGAACCAATGCTGATAGTTAATCACCTTGAAAAGGAAATACTTCCCTATGTCTAACTAAAAGCTATCAGTTTCTCAAGCCCATAGCTTGTCTATCATCTGCTGAGAAATAGAAACCTGGTCAATATGTTTCTTAAAAGTCTTTACATGTATAAACACGTAAAACAGTATAATGTGTTTCCTTAGACATTTTATAATGTTATAACAGTATAACATGTCCCTAGGAACCACTTTGGTGCCCAATGAGTCCCACAAAAGTAAAGCTGATTCTCAAAGGCAGTGTGGAGTGAATTTCCGAGTTTTTAGGGTAAATGTTAGGAGGAAGGATGGGGTCAGAGAGGCCCTTAAGAAAATTAGTCCAGACTCCAAATTAAGTCGCTCAATATCATTTTCTAAAATAACAACTCTCAGAGAGTTTTTTCTATGGATTTACTAATGTTGAGGTTTTGCCCTGGGTTTTCTCTACTTGTTGGACATTATTAGGTTTCTTTGTTCTCATATGTATGCCCTGCACTCCCCAAAATAAACAAAGCTAGGAAGATATACCCTAAAAGATGGGTTAACCAGTACCTACAGTAAGGATATTCCCAGTTGTCATCCTCTAATTCTCTCAACTTATCATAGCACTTGTTTTGTAACATTATAAGGTGCAACTGTAAATTTACAAGATTGGTTCCAATATATCTATTTAAACCAGGAACCCCATCCTTCAAATGGCCACCTTGGGAAGCCACAGACTTATTTTGGTGAGGGCTATTACACTGTGATTGAAACTCCTCTTTCAGAATTGACCTCTGAATCAAATAAAATCAGTCTCATTAATTTAGATTCACAATATTTTTGACCAGAGACTTGGTTACCCTGTTCAATCATACATCTTATTAATAAAACTTGGCTCAATATCACTTTAGGCTGTTTTTAAAAATCAAATCCACCCTCAAATTGCAAAGATTTAGTACCCCTGAAAAGATCTAAAGCACGTGCTACATAACCCTTAGGAAAAACCTAAAACAGGCATTTCCAAAATATTTTGGGAAATGTTATTATCTTTTGATTAAGATAACAATGGTGGTAAAAGTCCTTAAACTCTACACACTTCTGATTTGAGTTTAAAAAATAGTCCCTCCTCATATACCACTGATTCATGATAAATAATCATATGTGAAGAATCAAAAATATTTCTAGTGAATGTGTACATGTTCCTGTATCTATGCTATCTGCTCAATGCCCTTAATTATTTTACGTTTGACTAGTTCCTCGGTGAACCTCCTTCCGAGGGAAGACACACATCAAAAAATATTCATATATATATATATATATATATATATAATTTGCATATACATATTAAATTTTTATATGTAAATAAATTCTAATAAAGTGTTAAAAAATCCTCAGGACATATTGCCACTGACAATTGTTCTGTCCTTTGGGTGATGTGAAAGACAGGGAAAGGAAGAAAAGGCCCAGGAAGTAGAAAGGTAAGACAAAAGGAGCCATATTTGCATCCAGTGACTTCCGTCTTCTCTGAGAAGCAGGAAACATTCCTTGAGTAACTACCATGTAGGAGAACCAGCAAAAGTGTTATACACAAGGTTCCTGTGCTTCTGCAGATGGTGACTGCAGACATGAAATTAAAAGACGCTTGCTCCTTGGAAGAAAAGCTATGACCAACCTAGATAGCAGATTAGAAAGCAGAGACAATACTTTGACAACAAAGATCCATCTAGTCAAAGCTATGGTTTTTCCAGTGGACATGTATGGATATGAGAGTTGGACTATAAAGAAAGCTGAGTGCTGAAGAACTGATGCTTCTGAACTGTGGTGTTGGAGAAGACTCTTAAGAGTCCCTTGGATTGCAAGAAGATCCAACCAGTCCATCCTAAAGGAAATCAGTCCTGAATATTCATTGGAAGGACTGATGCTGAAGCTGAAACTCCAGTGCTTTGGCCACCTGATGGGAAGAACTGACTCTTTGGAAAAGATTCTGATGCTGAGAAAGACTGAAGGCAGGGCGAGTGATGGAACTGAACTGAACTTGTGCTGCTGATACTTAGGGGTCGTCTAAAGAAAGACTAGAGTGTTAGAATTCTTTAAGCCAATCTCTTAGATTGTCCATTGAAATAGCATTCTAGAGTCTAGAGAGTAGATCCTACTTTTTAAAAAATCATTGTGAATAAAAGTCACATGTTCAGTTCAATCACTCAGTCCTATCTGACTCTCTGTGACCCCATGGACTGCAGCACACCAGGCTTCCCTGTCCATCACCAGGGGAGGGAACCAAATTCTTTGTGAATAAAAATGTACTCTCTTAGACTAACAAAGCACAGACTCTTTCACAGAAGTAAATGAATATCGCTTTGCTCAATTTACTTTTCACAAAGCCATCTTGATTGCCAGTCAGAACTCTGTGCTCTTGTAAGTAAAAAGTGATTGATGAGTTGCTGTCTTACCTTCCAAGATATTAACAGCAAGATGTCCTTCCAGTAATTATGGGGAAGCACCTTTCCCTTTATTGATGTCTGAACAATCAGGATAATTTTTATATGTAGAGAAACATACATATATATAACATTAAACAAAGAGTGGGAGCCAAGCAACACAAATAAAAAAGGAAAGCTGATAAGGCACAGAAAAGCATGTCAAGACGTCCCCTAGAGGTCATGGTGGCCCTGCAGTGAATTGAACACTTCCATGCCCTTGGATAAAACGAGACCCCAAAGACTCCTTCCGTAACCATCATGTCAAGATATGCTCCTCTTTCTCATATATGATGTTGTGCTGTGCTTAGTCGCTCAGTCATATCCAACTCTTTGCGACCCCATGGACTTTAGCCCGCCAGGCTCCTCTGTCCATGGGATGCTCCAGGCCAGAATACTGGGGTGGGTGGCCATGCCCTTCTCCAGGGTATCTTCCCAACCCAGAGACTGAACCCAGGTCTTCCACATTGCAGGTGGATTCTTACTGTCTGAGCCACCAGGGAAACTTTATATGATGTTAGTATATGTTAAGTATTAACATGCATTCAGTTATCCAAATATTTCCTTTCTGCATGTTGCTTCAGTCCTGGCTTAGTTGAACAGCTTCTGAAAGGGCAGGTGCTATGTTGGTTTGTCAGCTCAAGGTATGATATATTCAGATAAGCGTTCAAGTATAATCTGAATAGAGCATCTAATAAAAGGCAGCACGTAGTAAGTATTTTTAATTAATGAAGACAGTGATGAGTAATTTGGTGTAAATACTCGTTTAGCACATGTAATAGCAATATTCTGACTTGGGTTTATCTCTTTTGACAGTTCGGCCTTTTTTAAATAGTTGTGCTTAATTTACAGGCAAACAACTCTAAGGGCAAGGGCAGATTTACCATGAAGCTAAATGAAGCAAGAGCATCAGGACTCCTCATCTACATGGAGGAGGGGAGGGGCACTGGCAACATGTTCATCTGCCCATGTGTTTTTGCAAAGGTTGCAGAAGAAAAGTATTTTTACATATTTCCCCTAAATGGATCTTCCCAATTAATGTAAAGTCAGACCTCACAAATCTGGATCCTCCGTTAAGTAAGTTAAGTAGCTCAGTCATGTCCGACTCTTTGCGACCCCATGGATTGTAGCCTACCAGGCTCTTCTGTTCATGGGATTTTCCAGGCAATAGTACTGGAGTGGATTACCATTTCCTTCTCCAGGGGATCTTCCCAACCCAGGGATCGAACCCGGGTCTCCCACATTGTAGACAGACGCTTTACTGTCTGAGCCACCAGGGAAGTCCAGATCCTCTGTTAAGGGATATATAAAAGGATGTATAAAAATCTGAGGTAAACTGTGGTGAAGAGTAAGGGAGGGACTTCCAAGGTGGTCCAGTGGCTAAGACTCTGCACTCCCAATGCAGGGGGCCTGGGTTCAATCCCTGGTTGGTGAACTAGATCCCATGCACTGCAACTAAAGGTCCCATGTACCCCACCTGAGACCCGGTGCAGCCAAATAACATAAAATATTTTTTAAAAAATAAAGGAAATGCCAAACCATGAACAAAAGATGGATGACTAAGCTCAGAAAAGATGGGATTAAGGGATATAACTCGATCCATAGACATCAAGCAGATATTTGTTTAAAGGACAAAGCTTATATGATATCTTCCATATTACCAGAAGCAAAATAACAGGGGCAGTGATTGAACTCTAAGAAGAGAAGCTCTGTTTGAAAAATATAAAGAATTTTACAGTAAGAATGGCAAAGCAGTGGAACCAAGTCAAGTTATGAACCTGCTTTCTCTAAAAACCTACTTGAAAGAATAGCTAGGTAGCTGCTAAAAGGGTCTGGAAAAAATGCCAGGAGCCTAGGCTACGAGATAAACCCACAGGGAATTCCTCAGTTTCTGTGTGTTAGACGCTCAGTCGTTTCCGACTCTTTGCGACCCCATGGTCTGTCCATGGGATTCTCCAGGCAAGAATACTGGAGTGGGTTGCATTCCCTTCTCCAGGGGATCTTCCCAACCCATGGATTGAATCTGTGTCTCCTTCATCGCAGGCAGATTCTTTACCATTTGAGCTACCCTCAGTTTCTATTTTAGGATATTTTGGCTTTAGAAGTATGTATGTCTGAGTCCTTAGTTCATAGAACAGAAAAAATAACATGAATATCTTGCTATTCAACCCCTTAAATCTGGGGTTGATTTGTGAAAATACCTGAAAACAATGTTAGAGTGTGGATCACTTCACAACTGGGTTTGAATAGGACAGAGGGTAGAATCGGGGTATTCTGCTTTAAGATCCTCTTTTCAAAACTAGAAATAATAAGGACATTGTTATATGGTGGTGATTGTGTTCTGGGAAGCAAGCCATTCCATCTGTGTATGAGCATTGCAGCTACATTCCACAATATAAAACCCATCTCACTTGGGATTATATCCTTGGTCATGACCTGCTGCTGCTGCTGCTGCTGCTAAGTCGCTTCAGTCGTGTCCGACTCTGTGCAACCCCACAGACGGCAGCCCACCAGGCTCCGCTGTCCCTGGGATTCTCCAGGCAAGAACACTGGAGTGGGTTGCCATTTCCTTCTCCAATGCATGGAAGTGAAAAGTCAAAGTGAAGTCGCTCAGTAAGTGTCTGACTCTTCGCGACCCCATGGACTTCAGCCTACCAGGCTCCTCCATCCATGGGATTTTCCAGACAAGAGGACTGGAGTGGGGGGCCATTGCCTTCTCTGTGATCATGACCTAGATTTGGTCAAATATCATTGCTTCCTTACTGATGGGGATATCTTTGTCTTACTATGCTAATGTTCTACTGCCCTCTCCTTTACCTTCTTCCTCCCTGGATACCATACCATTATTTATAGAGAAGTTTTCTGGCTTCATCATGAATCTTCTGCTTAAGTTGCCTTATTTATTGGTATAGAGGGATTTTGCCATTAGGCTTAACATGTTGGACAAATAATTTACTAAGGGATTTAGGGAATTTACAGACATACCAGATTTTACTTCGTGTATAAAACTTTGCAATAATAAATGTGTTTTAGATTTGACTTCTTTGAATGTGAACTTCTGTATAAGGCCTCCCTGGCTACTACAATGAAATCTCAATGTTACTTTCTGCATACTGTGAGTATTAATGCTTCAGGACTATAAAGGTAAAATACAACACTATGATATATTTAACAAATATAATATGACTAAATTTTATCCCATAAAACTTATGACTATTTTTCTTCTTTTAAAATGTAGCAACTCCTGCTAATAAAAGAAGCTGCAATTTTTATTCCCTTCAAAGGGTTTCTGAAGATAACAAGACTTAGAGAAGGTAGAAAGATCAGGTGCATGTTTGAAGAATAGTCCTTCTGTAATGATTTTTACCATAAATAGAAAAATCTCCTAGAGACATAAGCAGGGGACTAGCTTGTCGTGGATAAACAATGAACATTTAAGGGGTCAGAGTCAGTCATAAGGGAATAGTAAATCACAAAGTAACGCTGACAAATGAGAAGCTGGAATGAGAAGTGGTACAAATGAAACAGAGTAGGCATGAGGTACTTCCAGCACACTTGGATAGCCCACTCAAGAGCTGTATGTTCGTGGAAAATACAGGTCACTTTGGGATTTCACAATGACAAGTGATGGGGTGAATGTAGACAAATTTAAGTAATTTAGTCAAATATTTGCTGAATCAATGTTGACAAAGGGTCAAAGGAATCATTAAAGTAATGAAAGGTTTTGGAAAAACTGGCAGAAGGAGGCAGGGGGAGGAGACAGACAACAGCTAGAGGGCTTTGAAGCATTTAATACAGAAGATCATTTATTATTAGATGTCTAGCACAGGAGGAGCACAATTACTAGTTACAAATGTGGTTACCAATCAAGAACAATCTGCCGGCGACTATGTGCCACGCACTCTGCGGCGTGACAAAAATTCACAGACGGGTGAGATACATATATTCCAGGGGAATTCGCAGCATAAAGGAGAAGGTAGGTCTGCACACCATCAATTATAATGAGTGCAGTGTGACAAAAATCACATGAGCCATGTGATGGAAGCATATGAACTAGAGCGATGAAATCTCCCTGGAGTTGAGAGGGGAAAGAATAGGAAAGATAATAAAGGCGAAAGTCGTCATCGAATGAGTCTTGAAGGAAAAAAATGATTTCATCAGGTGGAAGAAAGATGGTGAGCACAAAGACATTTCAAGCAGAGGAAAAGAAGAGTGTCTGAGGAGGAGTTAGAGTGCCAAGGTTTCAAAATGCTTGTTGAGACTTTACTGTCAGCCAGTTGTTGCCATTAAAGGTCTAAGAAAGTGAGTCTCACTAAGCCTGTGACCACCCTGTGCAGTATCCAAGATGAGGGCAGCAGTTCTGTCTCAGGGGCAATATGTAAAGACGTGAATGTCACCTGGAAAGGAAAGTGGAAATCTAGAGTGCAGTTGATAACCGCATCTCTTCCAATGAATAATTCCCATCTGCTCTGAAAGCTAACCCCTCTTCAGGAGGGACTGCATTTGAAAGCTAAAACGCAAGAGACTGTATCTGTTTTCTGCAATTTCCCTATCAGAAATTCACCTCCACACCCTTGTTTGCATGTGCTATATTAAGGGTCAGCAAGTGTTTTCTGCAAAGGGCCAGACAGTAAATATTTTCAGCCTTTGGGGTCATATGGACCCTGTCTCAAGCACTCAGCATCGCCAATACCATCACAGAATGAAAGCAGCCACAGAAATACATAAACAAAGGAGCTTGGCTGTGCGCCAATATGACTTTATTAATAAAAGCATAGGGCATGCTGGATTTGGCCCCTGGATCATAGATTGCTGATCCCTAATCTATATCACAAGGGAGGCATTACTGAAGGATGCCAATCAGAAAAACACAGCTGGGTTATGAGACCACAACAGATAGGTTAAGTTGTGGAATGTCCTTGATGGGAAGAAGTGAAATCCTAGACCTAGGAAGATTAGGCAGCTGCGTACATGATGTTATTTCAAGAGGTACAAGAAAAGTTGCCTTTCTCCCCAATATTTCCTCTATCAGCAAGCCATGCAGCAAGAAGTTCTTGACAGCAGATTAATCTGCCTCTGCCAGATTAAGGCACTGTCTGGAATTTAAAGGGCACACATGTAGTAGAGAATGAGTGACATATTAGTATTGCATTAGTTTATCAGATCAATTAGCTGACAGCTGGCAGGGAACAAGGACCAGGACGAAAAGAATTCAAAATGAACTCAATGTCTTTGTAAGTCCCATAGAATTTTTCATATTTTTGCATGAAAAATATGCTTTTATTCTATTACATGCTTTGCTATACATCCCATCTTTTGTCAGAGCTTCCTGCCTGCCTCTAGGTAAAGATCTCTGCATAGCCTCCATATTCTAGAAGATAAGGTTACTCTATTTAATTGAAATGATAAAGCCCTTGGGAAGACTCTTTCTCTCAAGAGGGGCAGAATTCATTTTTTTCCTCCTATACCACAGAAGGATATACAACTTATGAAAATAGTTAGGATTCATAATAAAAAAACATCTAATAATAACTAGTACAGTCTCCTAAACAGGAATACACAGTGGTTCCTATACTTATGGAAAAAAAAGTTAAAATGCTAAAATCTTAAGTCTTAATCTAAAATATTGATTGTATAAGGAACTTTATAACTAATGCTGAAACCTGTCAGCTGTTGCCATGTGGCTTTTCCATTTGGCAATTTTTTTCTTTCCATAGCACTTATTAGGTTCTAACAAACTATACAATTTTTCTAATAATTATGTTTATTGTTTATTATCTTACCTTTCCCCTTACAAGTCAAATTTCATGAAGGCAGAGGTTTTTAGTAAACTAAAAAGTGTCAGTAGCTAGAATGGTATCTTTAATTTAGTGAATACTCGTAAATATTTGCTGAATGAATGAATGAGAAAAAGCAAGCAAGCAAGCTAGAAAAACAGACCTGTCTTGTGTAAGTATATGCCAGCTAAAGACAGAAAATAAACAAGGAAGGGTAATTTGGAAATAAGCAAATAATTTTTTCTATTTAAAGTTATATTCACCAAGATTCCTTTTTAAACAATTTAAGTGTGCATTTCACAGAAACATCGCCTTCATTTGTATTTTGTGAATTTGGAACTGTTGAGAATTCAAACAATGCCGAGCAGCAATGTACTCTTGTGTTCTCTATTTTATAATACTCCTAGTTGCTGGTCCTAATCCATCGAACTTGAACCTTCTTACCTGGGGGCAGAGCTCTGGATTAGTTTGGCTGCTTAGTCTCTGCACAGTCATGTTCAGGGAAGGAGCTCTGTCCCCATCCCATGGGTAAATCATGATTAATCTAAGATTCTTTGTGATGGTGATTAGTCAAGAGGTGGGCATGTGACCGAATCCTGGACAACAGAATTTGAAGGAAAAAATCTGTCCAGGGGCTTCTGGAAAAGTTTTTCTCCTTAGCAAAACAAAACCAAACAAATTTCATGGGAGACAATGACCTATTCTTTGTTATATATCAGTATATTTGTCTGTGATGCTTGAAACCACTGCAGCCATTTTGCAACCATGAGCCAACACGCCAAGGGTGGCAGAGCAGAAGTATTTGCAAAATCCCAGGTTTAGGTGATTATATCACGAAGTTGCTAAATGAATCATGCCTGTAACTGCTTTACCTCTACACTTCTTGTGATATGTGAGATTAAAACCACATTCTTAAGCCAAATTTAGTTATATCACAGTCAAAAGTATCCTGATAGATTATGAAAAAGGACAAATACCAAAATATGCTCATCTGTTTAAAATAGAGTTAAAGCAATTATTTTCAGGCACTAACAAAAATATTCAAGAAACAATATCTATATATACAAGCAGTTATATTCACAGTAATAGTTATACATTAATTTGCTGTATTCATTAAAACCCAATACCTAAAAGGTGATCTAAAACATATTCAGCCTAAATAATGTTCAAATGTAATAAAAATGTATTTCTATGAAAATATTACATATTTAGACTTTTAATATAGTATGAAAGAACCACCACATAATTATGATTATGTGATAATTATAATCATAAGGCAATATACTTTATCTTGATTTTTTATTTATAAATCTTGTATTTCAAACTAAGGAGCAAGAACTTGGAGAAATACTTTCTTAGAGATATCATCTGATGAAGGAGCTGTCATCTGATGAAGGCTTATAACACTAAAAATAATCTTCAAAATCAAGTTTCCAGGTTGTTAGGGACGTCAACCCATATCTTCCATCTAGAGATTAGAATAGGTCACTACAATAGTTATTATTTTATCTATATTTTACTTGATTATTTGTCTTGCTCTTCTGAATCACTGTTGCATTTGTCTCTAATGTACATGGAAATTGTTTCTTTTTCTTCTAGACCAAGGACAAATGAGCAAAACAAATTATACATTATTCCAAACTATTCCATCTCCAGTATAAACAAGTTTGGCTCTTTCATGCACTATTAATAAAATTTGAAAAAAAATAAAATAACTTCAGCTAAACCATCATACTGAGTAATACCACTAATTTGAACACAGAATTTTTAAGATCTTGAAGAATAATACACTTTGAACATATTACTTGCCCCTTGCCAGGGGGAAGTTTGATGAGGGCATTATGTAAAACAAAAAGAGAAGGAAGATTATACTGGTTTATTTACAGGTGACTCCCAATAGTCAATGATGAGTAGCATGGCACCAATGATTAGGTATTCTGAAAAAGGCATCATGAAATGAGCTAATTAATATTTTAAATCACAACTAAAGGAATAATTAGTAGCACTATACACTAAATGCTGATGATCATACACATATAGGCATAAGCTGCTGGGAATTATTACAAGTAAATAAAAATTTTAGAGCTTAAATCTTCACAAGATTTTATTTTAAGAAAATATACTCACAATCTAAATACATATGTACATGCAAAGAAATGTCTGGAAGAATGTATGGCAAGCTATTAATGTTAGTTATCTCTGGGTAGTAGGATTTCAGTTGATTCTTTTTTCTTTTTAGACTATGGTTTCCAATTTGATGCATGGCAAAACCAATACAATATTGTAAAGTAATTAGCCTCCAATAAAAAAAATAAAAAAACATATTAAAAAAAGAAAAAACGGAGAAAGAATTCATCTCCAAACTATACAAGCAGCTCATGCAGCTCAATACCAGAAAAATAAATGACCCAATCAAAAAATGGGCCGAAGAAATGTCTTCTTCTAAAGAAGACATACAGATGGCTAACAAACACATGAAAAGATGCTCAACATCACTTAGTATCAGAGAAATGCAAATCAAAACCACAGTGAGGTACCATCTCATGCCGGTCAGAATGGCTGCCATCAAAAAGTGCACAAGCAATAAATGCTGGAGAGGGTGTGGAGAAAAGGGAACCCTCTTACACTGTTGGTGGGAATGCAAACTAGTACAGCCACTATGGAGAAGAGTGTGGAGATTCCTTAAAAAACTGGAAATAGAACTGCCTTATGACCCAGCAATCCCACTGCTGGGCATACACACCGAGGAAACCAGAACTGAAAGAGTTCACTGCAACACTGTTTACAATAGCTAAGACATGAAGCAACCTAGATGTCCATCAGCAGATGAATGGATAAGAAAGCTGTGGTACATATACACAATGGAATATTACTCAGCTATAAAAAATAACACATTTGAGTTAGTTCTAATAAGGTGGAGGAAACTGGAGTCTATTATACAGAGTGAAGTAAGTCAGAAAGAAAAGCACCAATACAGTATATTAATACATATATGTAGAATTTAGAAAGATGGTAACGGCAACTCTATATGAAAGACATCACAAGAGAACAAATATAAAGAGCAGACTTTTGGACTCTGTGGGAGAAGGTGAGGGTAGATGACTTGAGAGGATAACATTGAAACATGTACATTACCATATGTGAAATAGATGACGAGTGCAAGTTTGATGCATGAAGTAGGGCACTCAAAGCTGGTGCACTGGGACAACCCAGAGGGCTGGGATGGGGAGGGAGGTGGGAGGGGGGTTCAGGATGTTGGGACCCATTTACACCCTTGGCTAATTCATGTCAATGCATGGCAAAAACCACCACAATATTGTAATTAGCCTCCAATTAAGATAATTAAGTGAATTTAAAAAATTTAAAAAAAGATAAAAAGACAATTCCCATAGTTGTGGTTCAGATGTTGATGGTCATAGCTAAGTTAGTTTACAACTCAACTGCATGAAATCCCCTAATTATTCATTTATTACCATGTATACTATTTAAAGAGGCCAAATACCCTAAGGACAATTGCTTTATTTTTGTTTTTAATAACACTAATTCCTTGAAACTGATGATCAAGTATATTGATAGATTTATTCAGTAAAGAGCTTAGTTTTATGTTAGATAGCCAATATATTTTGGAAATTTTTCCAAGAATATTCAGAAGTCATGTACCTGTAACACCCTATGATTTATTATCCTCATTGCACAATTATCTGACGTAAGCAATAGCATGTTGGTTTATCATATTTATATAAAATAAGTAAAAACATCATTTTATTACAAAAAAGAAAAATATATTCATAATCTAAATACATATGTACATGCAAAGAAATGTCTGGAAGAAGGTATGGCAAGCTATTAATATTAGTTATCTCTGGGTAGTAGGATTTCAGTTGATTCTTTTTTCTTTTTTGACTATGGTTTCCAATTTTCCTAAAACTTACATGCACAATTTAAAAATTTTATAAGTCATATGAACCAGAACATCTTTCAGTGATTAGTAATAAAAACAATAATACCCATCCCTTGGCAGTGGCAATAATGGAGAGGACCTAAAGGCCCCGGGAAAAACAAAAACAAAAACAATACTTTTCACTGATCAATAATTGAACTTACTGTTGTATACTAAATTGATGTGACAATCAGATACATTGTTAATTAATCTAGTACAAATTTTGCTTCTTAATTTGAGTCATCTTGCAATGTTTTCCACATGAAAATTAAAAAAAAAAAAAAAAAACTTTAACAGATAACCCTAAGGTCAGGCTTCTCAATCTTGGCAAGGATTATTTTTTTCTGTGGGGGACTTTAACGTACATTGTATGATGTTTAGTGGCCTTCTAGGTTTCACCCATTAGATGCTAGGGGCACTTCCTCCCTGTTTGTGACAACCAAAAGTGTCTCTAGACCTTGCCAAATGTCTCCTGGGAAGCAAGATCATCCCCGAATAAGACCCACTACTCCAAATTAACACCAGACAAGTCAGTCTTTAAGGAATTGATTTTGCCCTAGATAAACTGGCTCAAATGACCTATTGCTCAAGAGAGCTGTCAGTCATAAGAAGTAATTGAAGCTTGGTTACTCCTTGTCCAAGCATATGATGGAATAACCTTTAGATCATAATAACTGCCTGAAAGCTGCTTCCCTGTAAATGAAACAGCTATCTTTTCACTTTGAACTCATCATAGAAAACTAAGAAATATACATGTTTATCACTAAACATTAACATCAAATCAGTTGGGGAAGAATAAAAAAGGAAGGACTTCTTTAAATGTGAAAGGCTGCGATACAAGTCACTTCTTAGAAGGCTTCCTTACATCAGACAAAACAAATGTCTCTCTCCCCTCCTCTCACAAGCCCTTTGTATATATGTATTATTTTCTTATTAGAATTTGTTGCTTCAATGCTCTTTCCCACTAGAATGTGAGATTTGGATGACCAAATTTTTGATTTTCTTCATCATTGGTCATTTGGTTCATTCATTGCTGAAATAATTCATTGAATCAATGAATTATATATATATATATATGAATGTGTATATACACACACACACACACACACACACACACACACACATACATACATACACTTAGTGATTAGCACTACTCTTGGCCCATGGTAGGCTGATCACAGAGGATTTGGAGATAAACACATTACAGGGTAAAATGTGCTAGGATGGAGGTATGAAAGTGCCCAGAAGGGATGTCTAGACCAAAGTTGGGGCAGTAGGGAGGGTTTCTTAGATGAAGTGACTTAAACACTTCGTAAAGGAACTGGAGAGGAACTGTGGGGAGGAGAAGGGGGAGTGGACATCTAGGGAAAAAGGAGCTCCACAGGTATAGTTCCAATGGGGGTCCTCTCTTCTACTGCCTGTAGTGCAGGGCTGTTTTTCTGATGAACAAATAAGGATGAAGCAGAATGAAGAAAAACAGCAAGCTGAAAGGGTGGCACCAGTAGCATTTTAGCCTCTGGCATCTTCCTGCTCAGGTTTTAACAGGCAGGCTTTGATAATAATCAATAGCTTAGGCCAGTCTCAGGCCCACCAGGAAGGTCAGCTCATATACCTTCTAGCTTATTTTATAACTTCCCTACTAGTGAAACCTAGTAGGATCCTGTGAGACTCTTGGGCATGGAAGCCTTTTTGCATTCTCCTTTTCTTGTGTGAAGGGAATAAATTACAGCCTCTAGGACCTTCTCCAAAAGGCAGATTACAACAGCTGCTAATCAGGGAAGGGAGGGGACACAGAGACACAGGAGGAACAGCCAGGAAACAATAGTTCAGCCTTGGGGCAGGGTCCTAGCTCCATCTCAAGGGATTTGTTTTTCAGTTGCTCAGTCCTGTTCTACTCTTTGTCATCCCATGGACTGCAGCACACCAGGCTTCCCTGTCCTTCACCATCTCCCGGGACGGGGAAAAGTTACAATTTTACATAACTTTCTTCACGGGGTCGCAAAGAGTCGGACAGGACTGAGTGCCTGAGCTGAACTGAGCTGAACTTCTCCTTCTGCCTCCGTAACTCAGTTTGCCCCTTGCAAAGTCTAGATCACGTAGGTCACATAGTCTCAGAAAGTGGGGACTTGCAATACTAGGAACGGGAGTTTATCTCACTCACCCTTCTCCCGCTCTTTGCAATCACCCACCCCTGCAAACCTGCTTAATCAAGCCTGTCCAGGTTAGGCATCCCCCTCCCCATCATGACCACTGCTCATGCCTTGCAAAACCCTTAGTTTAAACCAGCCTAATAACAGCAAGTGTTGCCCAATACAGTTTGTCTATAAAAATTCTGTAATGCTTTTGTTCAGGGCTCAGAGCTTGGAGTGTAAACTCCTCTGGGCCCGCTGGCATATAAACCTGAGTTCTCCAACTCTCCGAGTGTAGGGCTTGGTTTCTCGAGTACTGGCTTCTGCAACACCAGAGACTGCTCAAACTCATTCACTGAGTCAGTGATGCCATCCAACCATCTCATCCTCTGTTGTCCCCTTCTCCTCCTGCCTTCAGTCTTTCCCAGCATTAGGGTCTTTTGGAATGAGTCAGCTCTTCCCATCAGGTGGCCAAAGTATTGGAGCTTCAGCATCAGTCCTTCAGTGAATATCCAGGATTGATTACTTTAGGATTGATTGGTTTGATCTCCATGCAATCCAGGGAGCTCTCAAGTCTTCTCCAACAACACCGGTCAAAAGCATCAATAATTTAAGGCTCAGCCTGCTTAATGGTCCAACTATCACACCCACACATGACTAATGGAAAAACCATAGCTTTAATTAGACAGACCTTTGTTAGAAAAGTAATATCTCTGCTTTTCAATATGCTCTCTAGATTTCTCATAGCTTTTCTTCCAAGGAGTAAACATCTTTTCGTTTCATGGCTGCCATCACCATCTGCAGTGATTTTGGAGCCCCCAAAATAGTCTCTCACTGTTTCCATTGTTTCCTCATCTATATGTCATTAAGTGATAGGATGGGATGCTATGATATTAGTTTTTTGAATGTTGAATTTTAAGCCAGCTTTTGCACGCTCCTCTGCTTTTTGCCATAAGGGTGGTGTCGTCTGCATATCTGAGGTTTTGATATTTCTCCCAGCTATCTTGATTCCAGCTTGTGCTTCTATCCAGCCCAGCATTTCACATGATGCATATAAGTTAAATAAGCAAGGTGACAATATATAGGCTTGATGGACTACTTTCCCAATTTGGAACCAGTCCATTCTTCCATGTCTGGTTCTAACTGTTGCTTCTTGACCTGCATACAGGTTTCTTTCTCAGGAGACAGCTAAAGTGATCTTATATTCCCATCTCTTTAATTTAAATTTATTTATTTTAATTGGAGGCTAATTACTTTACAATATTGTATTGATTTGGCCATACTTCAACATGAATCCACCACGGGTATACATGTGTTCCCCATCCTGAACCCCCCTCCCACCTCCCTCCCCGTAGCATCCCTCTGGGTCATCCCAGTGCACCAGCCCCAAGCATCTTGTATCCTGCATTGAACCTGGACTGGCGATTAGTTTCTTTTATGATATTATACATGTTTCAATGCCATTCTCCCAAATC